>NC_140964.1:6656709-6781709 GCF_056783735.1 Eptatretus burgeri | reverse complement strand
GAGACAGGGTGATATCCTCCTTCCCCCGAGCATCAGCAACCCCCTCCTGTTTCCCCCCCGCGCTGAGATAGTGCGACAAAGGGGGCCCCTTTCCCACCCCCTACCAGACACTGTCCGCGAGGCCCGCGGAGTTGAGGCACCACCGCCACTTCGCGTCTCATCATCAGACGGGTAGGCCCAATCCGGTCTCGGCCCCAGGCCCGCCTCATCCTTGAGGGTGGTTCTCTTTTCTTTTGCTTTGGGAATATGTGTTGTCGGCGCCGTCTGTGAAGTAAAATTGTATAAGTGTTGCCGTGTGCCCGGTAGTCGGTTAGATCTGCATTGTTGCATTTGCTTTTTGTGTAATATTGCATTGTCTTCTTCTTTTACATGTGCTTTTGGTGGAATTGTATATGTGTGCTTTCCGTTCATCGCGAAATAAATGTGCTTCATGTTGAACTGTTTTCCCGCTTCGCTTCGTCTTTTCTTTCATTGAATCTCCATCTTGCTTCACGTAAAGGGTTGGTCGTGGGCTAAAACGCCCGATAATTAATCGAACCGTCGAGGCCGACGAATAACACCGCTCGGTTATCCTGATAGTACGGAACGGGTCGCTTAAAGTGGCCCGTGTCCGAAGTCGACCTGCGGCGAGGTGCGATCGCCCGGTCTACCCTCCGTGTGGGTACTTAGGTAGGTCGAATTTGGCGAGCAACCCTATCCCACGCGGGGGCCGATTGGCACGATCGTGGTGAGACCGAAAGGTCCACCTGTGACTAGTTCCCGGCGTTAGTCCGAGAGGGTCACGACTGGATTGTCCGTCCGGTGGGCGACGTGCCGTGATTCGAGTTACGTGGCCGTTCGCACGCCGGCGGGCGCGAATCCGCAACAATATATTCCTATGTGTGTCTGTTTTTTTTTTTTTCATGATCGTGGGAAAATAAAAAAAATAAAATCTAATACTCTTAAAAACACCTGATGCATCAAAGTACAAGTATCTGAAATGTGGTTTAGAGTCTGAGTCATTAAAGTATAATGCTGCAGACATTTCAGGAAGCATTTCATTGCCTCCACGATAATGTTTTTTTAACTTGATAATTTTAATTTTGGGGAGTGTGGGGGCGGGGGGGGGGGTTCTTCTATGTCACCATATCGCCCTCGAGGAGGGGGGGGTCATCAGTTTTGGTTCAAGCCTCGCTGTTTCGCTTATGTGTTTTGGGTTTGCGATTTGACATGTGATCGGATATCACTCACCTCTTGGTGTACGCCATTTAGCATTTCGTGCTTTGGGAATGATCTCAATCCGAATCACCTTCGCTGGTTAACCATGTCTGACAATAAATCTCAACGCAAAACAAAAAGACCCCAATAAACACCATTATCCATTCATGGACTGCACTCGAGCAATGTGAGATGCAAGAAGTAACGAGCAGAATTATCACGATCACTGAGCTGTGGAGAGCTTGAATCAAAGTTACAAAGGGGAAGCAAGCCGAATGCATTGACTATTGATTGCAACCACCCCTTCCCCCTTTCCTCCCCCCCCCCGAGTTTGGTGTACCTCCCCAAAAGAGCACGGGATGGACATGAACACCATGAGACTAACATGCCATTGATGTTTTACAGGCTGGAAAGTTTGACATCATCCCGACGGTGATAAACACCGCTGCAGCTCTCACTTCATTTGGTCTGGTGAGTTAGTGTCATGCAATGAAATACAATGCAACACAACATAAGGTCTCAATAGTGATGCAATCAGACGACCGATTTTGTGATTGAATCTTGGTCTGAATTGAATTTTGTGCTTTTGTGATTGAACAACGAATCTTGGTCTTGAACGTTCGCTTTCGTTTGGCGACCATGAAAGACCAAGAAGAAGGCTGATTTGGCCGAAAGCTTGACTCCATAAAGATCATCCAGAAATTACGTCTTTGACTCTTTAATTTCTTCCCGTTTGATATATATATATATATATATATATATATATATATATATATGTGTATATATATATATATATATATATATATATATATATATATATATATGTGTATGGATGTGTATATATATATATATGTGTGTATGGATGTGTATATATATATATATGTGTGTATGGATGTGTATATATATATATATATATATGTGTGTATGGATGTGTATATATATATATATATATGTGTGTATGGATGTGTATATATATATATATATATGTGTGTATGGATGTGTATATATATATATATGTGTGTATGGATGTGTATATATATATATATATATATGTGTGTATGGATGTGTATATATATATATATATATGTGTGTATGTATATGTTTCAACAGGCCTTCGGGAACGAAGCAATGGGCACCACACAGATAAAAGAGTGGTACAACCGCTTCAAAGATGGTTGCACATCAGTGGAAAGTGAAGCACGTTCTGGTGGGCCCTCAACATCCCGAAATGAGATTGTCATTGGCCAAGTGAGGACCCTGCTGATGCAGGATTCTCGAATCACGATCAGAACTTGCAGACGAGGCGGGCGTCAGCATTGGATCCGTTCATTCCATTGTGACTGAGGATTTGGGCTTAAGGAGAATCTCAGCGATGTTCGTGCCAAAGCTGCTAACCATCGAGCAGCAGCAACTCCATTTGGAGATCGCACAGGACATGCTGAGACTGTGAACAGCGATCCCAACTTCTTCAACACAGTGATCACTGGCGATGAGACCACAGTGATTTGTCATTTTGTCAAAAACAAAAATCCAACGGCGCTCACTTACACTTCCTCACTCATCGGCGGTCTGTCGGCGAGTGACAGTTTCTGCAGGCGGGAAAATATTCACGCATCCGACTTAGGATCGCCTACATACGTGCACCATACCACACTTCCCGAGCTTCATTTGTTTACGCATGAAAAATTAAGGTTGGATACTTTTTGAACACACCTCCTATATGTATAAGCCTGGTGTTGGCATAGTGGTAAGGGTAGCAGTTTGGAATTCAAAAGGTCCTGAGTTCAAGCCCCGTTGGCCGCTCGAATTGATACACACCAGGAGGTTGACTCAGCCTGTCATCCTTCCGAGAAGTGAAAATCCGCGATGACTGGACGCCTCCCCCAAAAATGCCTATTTTTTTTTTATAAATGCGGTGTATAAACACGATTGGGTTTGATTTATATCGAGTGCATAATAAACGCTGGGTGGTGTATTAACACGATTGGGTTTTCTTTATATCAAGTGATTATTGAACGCTGGGTGGTATATAAATACGATTGGGTTTGATTTATATCGAGTGAATATTAAACGTTGGGCGGTGTATAAACACGATTGGGTTTGATATATATCGAGTGAATATTAAACGCTGGGCGGTGTATAAACACGATTGGGTTTTATTTATATCGAGTGAATATAAACCTTCCTCTGGCTCTTCGGTTCCTTGCCAGAAGACTGAGAAGGTGCAAGGCGTTTGGGTGGCATCGTGGGGCTTGGAGAAAAAAACATAGAAAATATTCGAAGTTCACAAGCGAAACTTTGTCTCGTGCGTTGTGTGACTGTTCGAGCGCCACGCGTTATAATTTATTGCTTAAATAATTTATATTTTATATATTATTACCACGATATACCCGGGAATCCGCAGACAAAATTAGTTAGGTTCCAAGGGAAAAACCGCGATGAAGCGGGGGCGCGATAGGTGAACCACGATATTGCAGGGGATTACTTTTTATGGATATATATTTATGTATATATGTATGTATATATGCATATATGTATATGTATATATGTATGTATATCTATATGTTTATGTACATGTATATACATGTATATATGTACATTGTATATGTATATATATGAATATATGTATATGTATATATATATATATATATATATATATATATGTATATATATATATATATATATATATATATATATATATATATATATATATATATATGTATATATATGAATATATGTATATTGTTGCGAATTCGCGCCCGCCGGCGTGCGAGCGGCCACGTAACTCGAATCGCGGCACGTCGCCCACCGGACGGACAATTCTGTCATGACCCTCTCGGACTAACGCCGGGAACAAGTCACGGGTGGGCTTTTCGGCCTCACCACGATCGTGCCAATCGGCCCCCCGCGTGGGATAGGGTTGTTCGCCAAATTCGACCTACCTAAGTACCCACACGGAGCGTAAACCGGGCGATCGCACCTTGCCGCAGGTCGACTCCGGACACGGGCCACTTTAAGCGACCCGTTCCGTACTATCGGGATAACCGAGCGGTGTTATCGTCAACCTTGACGGTTCCAATTAATTATCGGGCATATTTAGCCCACCACCAACCCTTTACGTGAAGTAAGATGGAGATTCAATTAAAGAAAAGACGAAGCGAAACGGGAAAAACAGTTCAACATAAGGCACATTTATTCCGCGGCACACGGAGAGCACACATATACAATTATAACAATTATGCACCAAAAGCAATTGCAGCAAAAGAAGCACAACAATGCAGATCTACTACCGACTACGCGAGCACACGGCAACACTTGCACAGTTTTACTTTACAGACGGCGCCGCCAACACATATACTCAAAAGCAAAAGAAAAGGGCCACCCTCAAAGACAAGGGGGCAGACGGGGCCTGTGGGCGCGAGACCGGGCGGAGCCTACCCGTCTTGTGATGAGCCGCAAATGTGGCGGCGCTGCCCCGACTCCGCGGGTTTCGTTGGCACTGCTTGGAATGGGGTGGGAACGGGGCCCCCTTTCCGCACTATCTCAGCGCGGGGGGGAAAAAGGGGGGAATTGTTGATGCTCTGGGGAAAGAGGGCAGCCGGCTTGCTTGGGTCCCGCGACGAGCGACTCCACTGCGACCTCGACCGCGCTCCCGGCTTCCCCTCTCTGCAGCTCCCCGACAGACTCCGACTCCGACAGACTGACTCTCCTCCAGACCCGTCTTGACTGCTGCTGCCACACTCCGCCACCGCCACACCTCTCCAACTCGCCCGAGCCCAAAAACTGACTGAATTCGCCCCGCGCTCGGCGCTTTATAGTACGGCAGGAGAACCCATATGCAAATTTCCGGATCAGGATGAGCGCGGGGGAAGAGCCACGCTCGCCCATTGGACGGAGGAAAAGTGGGCGTGAACCTCCCGTGATCCTCGAATTTGCATATCTCGATTCTACTCTGACGCGCCTGGAGGGGGGGCCAAATCGCCCCGCGCTTAATGATTGGACGGATCGGAAGTGGGCGTGTATCATTCCTGATCCGACCTCTCCTCGGAAAGGCCGCTTTTTGCACCCACTGCTCGGCGCGCGCCCTGTACGAGTCCAGGACAGCCTGACGCTCAGTGCCCACAAGCGGTGCGGGAATGGCCGCAGAAGGAGAGGCGAAGGTGGTGGAGGGTCTAAAGTGGCGGTCCCTGGCCACGGTGACGCTTGGAATGGCGGTGATGCGATGGTTGCGGGATGGTGTGCTGTGAAGGTAAAGGTCGTGGCTGTTGGCGTTGTTGTTGTGGTGAAGCGCGTTGCGGTTGGTGGTTGTTATGTGATGGCGGTTGAGACGTGGTTGGTTCAAAATAAAGATAGAACAGAAAAACGGCTATCTTAAAGGGTCGCAGCCCGAATGAATCACATTTATTCCATCTAAACAATGGGTTTGGGGCTAACTACACATGCACTTACAGAGATATCTTACCTACGGGACCTGAATGGTGGTTTGCGAATTTCCTCAACCACAACACTACCCCATCCCCTTTTTACAGACTCGTCCCGAGTCATCAAATTTTCGTGTACCATCATGTGTAGTTCTCCCCTATTACGTTTTACCTACGGATTCCTGAGTGCGACATTCATGGTATTCGTGTCCCCAAAATAAATAACCTGAGGGCTGAGTAACTACCTAAATAAACTCACTCACACGGACGACTTAAATAAAATTGCCGGCGCTAAGACAGACATGCCGGGGGCGCACTCATATTTACAGTACATCTTACCTTAACTTACAAATTTTACACAAAACCATGGCCCAGGATCAATGGACTCTGCAAAAAGAAAGCAGTTAGCAGGGAGCCAGGATGCTCGCATGCAGTCTCTGGCTCAAACAATGCAGGTGACAGAGAACGTGGCCGGCTGCTCACACGCAGTCCAAGGCCTTCCCTTTTGAACTGAACGCAGTGAACCACAACGGTGCATGGGCTGCACAAACGCAGTCTCCGTGCCAGCTCAAGTGGCACATGCAATGAGCACAATGGATGAATGGATGCACGCAAACACGATGCATGGGCCGCCACTGCAGGCCAGTGTTGTAGCTGCCAACAGGCCAGTTCTTGCAGCTTGCAAACTGTCACTTTGATCCTGGCACACATGGAAATGAACAGGGGGGGGGGGAAGCAAAATTGAACGGGGGCTGGTGAACAGGGGCAGTGGGCATGGCATGGCAAAGGCAGCAGGCAACACAGCCTGCAGAACAAGGCCGCTGCAGGCAAACACAG
Source organism: Eptatretus burgeri (assembly GCF_056783735.1). Lineage (NCBI taxonomy): Eukaryota > Metazoa > Chordata > Myxini > Myxiniformes > Myxinidae > Eptatretus > Eptatretus burgeri. The sequence goes on along the minus strand of NC_140964.1, from coordinate 6,775,254 downwards.
CCAGCAGACGAACTGGCCGGCACAGGCCTTGAAGCACAGCAGCTGCAGACGATCCGGCCGGCACAGGCCTTGCAGCAAAACAACAGCTGGCAGATGAGGTGGGCCGGCACAGGCCCTGCAGCAACACAGCCAGCAGATGAAGCTGGCCAGCCTTTGCCGTTCAGTGGAGGTTGGTGGAGGGAGTGCGGTGGTGCTGGCCACTCGGAAGGCGGGCTCGGACCTACCCTACGGTCTCCCTCCCAACCAATCACCTTTGCCTGTCACTGTCCCTACCCACTCCCTTAATTTGTCAAGCCCAATTTAGCCCCAACTTATTTTTTTGTTTGTTTTTATTTTTACTTCCCCTCTATAATTCGTCCCCTAACCCCCTTTATCATCCTTGTTCGGCTAACCTATCCTGTCTACTATCCTACTCCCAACCCCTACGTTTCCTTCCTGGAGGGGAACAAGGGAGGGCTAGCGTCCTGTGTCGAGGCCCAATTCAAGCCTCAGGATGGCCTCCCTAGACTTCAGCGATCTAACCCAAAGTGGGTCCAGCGGCCCACAACGAGAGCGAAGGGATGGATGGTGCGGAGGGGTACACTTCCTAATCTACCCTAACCATTTAACTGTTAAACTACCCCGGGGCTTTCAACAAGCGCCTCTCGCTTAAACTATTGGTTCTAAAAACCCAGATTCCCGTCACCTGTGTTGGTGTCTTCACAATTTCGGGCCTCGCCCCCCAATTTTCTTCCCGTGCCCTCACACGGTCTCATGGCTGGAACGTGTGGCTCCCTTTGGCAGGCACGACCCTCTGCCGATTCCCCTACGATGGCACCCCGGGCACTACACTGCCTCCGAGCCTACCAGCTCCCTAAACACCGGGGAGTGCCCCCCATGGCACCTCCCCTGAAACGCACACGTGGCAGGCTGGCTTCCCAGGCCCCTTTCCGAGGGTCACCCGTGCCCACAACACTGCCCACGCGGCTAATGGTGCCCCGGGCCCCCGCACCAAGCAGGCGCACCCGTGCCCACTACGCTATCCCGGCCCCCCATGGGCCCTTGGCCTACCACGGCCGACTAGCCTGGTGCCCGGGGTACCCACTCAGCGATACTCACCTTTCGCAGCCACGCTCCCAGCCCGTCAACAGGGCTCCTGCACCCCTCCAAGTGGGTTTCGAGCCTACACTCCCACCAACAACAAAACGACCTCCATTTTTCAATTTGACTAACCCCCTTACTCACTCTACACTGACCCGGGGGTCCCTTGGGCGGGAGTCACTCCTCCCCCCAATCACTCATCGCACCATGCATTCCCCATTCGCTCCATTCACACAGACCCACTGGCCTCACTCACTCAACATGTCCCCACACAACTCACCAACTCTTCAACACACACACCGCTGAACTCTGCCATCCTTCTAACTAAATTCCCTACCGAACTCGTGCTCCCACGTCGTCCCTTAAACTACAGCACGTTCCATTTAACACTACGTAGCTAAGCTACGTCCCTACTACACACTCACAAGTCTGTCACTGTCCTCAAACCTCTATAATAACTTTCCCAACCTAAATCTGACTACAATCCCTCCAACTATATTATATATATACACAACTCTCTATATATATAATATATATTTTTATATATATATAATATTATATATATATAATATATATATATCTGTATTTTATATATATATAATATATATATATTATATATATATATATATATATATATATATATATATATATAATATATATATATATAATCCATTCCACGGACTCCATGAGGACTTACCCCTGCCCCATGAAGTCGGTCTAACTCAGCTAACCCTTCCCCCTGACTAGTTTCCATCCTGTGCCCAAGTAAGGGGGTCTTCCACCCCTTGCCCAGGAAATCCTGTTCACCCGAAAGCGACGCTTGCTGTTTTTTTTTTTTTTTTAATCGCGCAGCACCAGCACGGCAACTCGCAACTTGCGCACCAGCGCGGCAATTCACAGCCGCGCACCTTTGGCGTGACGTCATGGCAGCCGTTCGCGTCCCTCGTCCCTCTTGGACGGTACCATCCGGCAGGGATTCCCCTCCTGCCGGATTCCAACCCCACGTGCAGCCATGACATCACCGTGCGCATAAATAAAACACAAGCCCCACGTCTCGAGGGGTTCCCCACGCGAACACATGTGCTTTGCCCGTTGGAGCTTAACACACCCGCCCACGTGGAGAACTCGTCCGGTCCAAATTCGTTTACCTGCCTAAACTTTGTCCGTCCGCGGGATCGGCAAATCCACCGCGTGCGTTTCCGGACCGGGACTTCACTCCCGCAAGCGAGCACGTGGGGGCCTCGTGCGTTGCACAGCACGGACCTCGCGCTCGCTGCTGGGTGAACCCGGCACGGTCCCCGAAACAGCTACAGCCGCTACTCGGCATTTGTCCCTCTGTCGCCATCTCCGTCGCCATTCAACCCACGAACACCTGCGTGTCACGACGCTCACTCTCCACTCCATCACATTCACACCGGGAGACGCGGCTGCATGCTCACGCATGCCGACCGACATCTCCCTCACACACAGCGACCTTGCACACGCTGTCTCCCTCACACGGACCCTTTCACTCACAGACGCGGTGACACTCACACGCGGTGCCTCATCCACACACGGCGTGCTGGGAGCACGCACTCCGGCACACTCGCCATCACACCACTTACACACGGGGTCGCTTCCACACACGGGGACGCACTCACACCTTGCACCACACACACCGGGACAACCACACTGGGGATTCGTGTCCCTACAAGGGTCTCCGGGGCCTCTATACCCCCCCAAGCTCTCCGTGCACCTGTCCACAGCACCCGTCCCCTCACCCTCGCAAAGCACGACCGAACCCACCTGGTCGTGATTCGCCTCAAGGGGGCATACTCCCTCCCCTCGTTCCTGGAGGAGGCCATCCCTCTGCTCGCACCGGGTCCCTACACGTTCCGCGAGCTCACCCCCATTATCCTCCACTACCTCCGTGTGTGTGTGCGCGTCTCTAACCCCGTCCAATTCATCCTCTATCTCCCGTGTCTCTATTATTTCAGTCTCTTCCGTTATCTCCCTTGTCTCAACTATTATTTCCGTCTCTTCCCTTGTTATCTCCTCGTGCACGTCTCCGTCACCCCAATTAGTTTTTCCCTCTCGGTCACCGTCAGCACCCTCGCCCAACACGTCTCCCGAATTATTTTGTCACCCGCCTCCACTGCGGGCCTGACAACCGTTGCACCCCTCCCAGCTCGTTCGCTCCCACACGTGGAGTCGCCATTTTGAGCTTCGCTGCCATTGCCTTCATGCCCGCCTGCAGGCTTTGGCCCATGTTCTGCGTCGCACCCCGCAGTTCTTTCATTTCTTCCTTCATTTTGAGTGCGTTTGTTTCCATATTCGCCTTCACGTCGTTCATTTGCTTGTTCATGCCTTTTATTTCGTTTGTGTTTGTATCCATTTTTGTTTTCATTTCGTGCATGTCCCCACTGATTCCTGCCAGCATGGCGCATAGCCGGGCCATGTCGGGCGCACTCAGCTGAGCCGATTCGGCAAGGATTGGGGGGTTTTGGCGGAGAGGGGGAGGGGAGGTGTCATACACCGCGGCCGCCGCCGCACCTATTTCGGGCTCTGGGTTCAGTTGGGGGAGTTCGTGTTCCTGCACAACCAACATTTCCTGCTCGGGGTTTTCATCCTGGACCATGGATTCTGTACATTCTAAATCCATTTCTAATACCCCCGGCTCCCGCTCGCCTTGAGACGCCATCTTATTTCTCGTAAAGGGTTAATTTGAATCGCTCGTAATTTGGAGGGAATCGGGGGTCGCTCCTCTCACCCCTGGACAGATTCCCGTGAATTCAGCTGGAGACAGGAGAGCCCGTTTTCCCGCTCTCCGACACCAGTGCCGCGAGGAGGGGGATGGGTTTGTGTCGCACGACCTGACACCAGTGTTGCGAATTCGCGCCCGCCGGCGTGCGAGCGGCCACGTAACTCGAATCGCGGAACGTCGCCCACCAGACGGACAATTCTATCGTGACCCTCTCGGACTAACGCCGGGAACTAGTCACGGGTGGGCCTTTCGGCCTCACCACAATCGTGCCAATCGGCCCCCCACGTGGGATAGGGTTGTTCGCCAAATTCGACCTACCTAAGTACCCACACAGAGGGTAGACCGGGCGATCGCACCTCGCCGCAGGTCGACTCCGGACATGGGCCACTTTAAGTGACCCATTCCATACTATCGGGATAACCGAGCGGTGTTATCATCAACCTCGACGGTTCCGATTAATCATCGGGCGTATTTAGCCCACTACCAACCCTTTACGTGAAGTAAGATGGAGATTCAATTCAAGAAAAGACGAGGCGAAACGGGAAAAACAGTTCAACATAAGGCACATTTATTCCGCGGCACACGGAGGGCACACATATACAATTACAACAATTATGCACCAAAAGCAATTGCAACAAAAGAAACACAACAATGCAGATCTACTACCGACTACGCGAGCACACGGCAACACTTACACAGTTTTACTTTACAGATGGGGCCGACAACACATATACTCAAAAGCAAAAGAAAAGGGCCACCCTCAAAGGCAAGGGGGCAGACGGGGCCTGTGGGCGCGAGACCGAGCAGAGCCTACCCGTCTTGTGATGAACCGCAAATGTGGCGGCGGTGCCCCGACTCCGTGCTCCTCCACGGGTTTCGTTGGCACTGCTTGGAATGGGGTGGGAACGAGGCCCCCTTTCCGCACTATCTCAGCGTGGGGGGGGGTGTGAAGGGGGGAATTGTTGATGCTCTGGGGCAAGAGGGCAGCCGGCTTGCTTGGGTCCCGCGACGAGCGACTCCACTGTGACCTCGACCGCGCTCCCGGCTTCCCCTCTCTGCAGCTCCCAGACAGACTCCAACTCCGACAGACTGACTCTCCTCCAGACCCGTCGTGACTGCTGCTGCCACACTCCGCCGCCGCCACACCTCTCCAACTCGCCCGAGCCCAAAAACTGACTGAATTCGCCCCGCGCTCGGCCCTTTATAGTACGGCAGGAGAACCCATATGCAAATTTCCGGATCAGGATGAGCTCGGGGGCGGAGCCACGCTCGCCCATTGGATGGAGGAAAAGTGGGCGTGGACCTCCCCTGATCCTCGAATTTGCATATCTCGATTCTACTCCGACGCGCCTGGAGGCGGGGCCAATTCGCCCCGCGCTTAATGATCGGACGGATCGGAAGTGGGCGTGTATCATTCCTGATCCGACCTCTCCTCGGAAAGGCCGCTTTTTGCACCCACTGCTCGGCGCGGGCTCTGCACGAGTCCAGGACAGCCTGACGCTCGGTGTCCACAAGCGGTGCGGGAATGGCCGCAGAAGGAGAGGCGAAGGTGGTGGAGGGTCTATAATGGCGGTCCCTGGCCACGGTGACGCTTGGAATGGCGGTGATGCGATGGTTGCGGGATGGTGTGCTGTGAAGGTAAAGGTCGTGGCTGTTGGCGTTGTTGTTGTGGTGAAGCGGCGTTGCGGTTGGTGGTTGTTGTGTGATGGCGGTTGAGACGTGGTTGGTTCAAAATAAAGATAGAACACAAAAACGGATATCTTAAAGGGTCGCAGCCCGAATGAATCACATTTATTCCATCTAAACAACGGGTTTGGGGCTAACTACACATGTACTTACAGAGGTATCTCACCTCTTCTTCTTCTTCTTTCGGCTGCTCCCGTTCGGGGTCGCCACAGCGGATCATCCGTATGATCCGCATAGTGATTTGGCACATGTTTTACGCCGGATGCCCTTCCTGACGCAACCCTGGTCGCCTCTTACAACACAGGGATATGGTACACCTATTTTAACCGGGGTATACACCGGCCCAGTACACTGGTACTCATTTCGCCGACCTCGGAAGGATGACAGGCTGAGTCAACCCCCTGGTGTATTAATTCAGTGGCGCAACGGGGCTTGAACTCAGGACCTCTTGGATCCCAAGCCGCTGCCCTAACCACTGCGCCAACACCAGGCTGAGAGATATCTCACCTACGGGACCTGAATGGTGATTTGCGAATTTCCTCAACCACAACATTATATATATATATATATATATATATATATATATATATATATATATATATATATATATATATATATATATGTGTATATACATATATATATATATATATATATATGTGTATATGTACATGTATATATATGTATATGTATATATATATGTATATGTATATATGTATATATATATATATGTACATATATATATATGTGTATATATATATATATATATATATATATATATATATATATATGTGTATATATGTGTATATGTATATGTATATATATATATATATGTATATATATATATATATGTATATATGTATATATATATATATATATATATATATATATATATATATATATATATATATATATATATATATATATATATATATATATATATATATATATATATATATATATATATATATATATATATATATATATATATATATATATATATATATATATTGTTGTGGTTACCAGATTCGCAAACCACCATTCAGGTCCCTTAGGTGAGGTATCTCGGTAAGTGCATGTGTAGTTAGGCCCAAACCCGTTGTCTAGTGGGAATACATGTCATTTATACGTGCTGCGACTCTTCAGGATAGCCGTTTTTCTTTTACTATCTTTATTTTGGACCAATCGCCACCATCACAACCACAACAACAACCACCAACCACAACGCCGCTTCACCACAACCGCCACGACCTTTACCGTCACAACTCGCCACCATCGCATCACCGTCATCTCGCGCCACTCATGGGCACCGATGCTGGACTCGTGTAGGGCGCACGTTGAACAGCGTGTACAAAATCACGGATTTTCTGCTTCAAAAACGGATCCAAAACGACACACGCCCACTTTTTGCCGTCCAATCGGTGAGCGAGGGGCGAATTGGCCCCGCCCCCAGGGCGATCGATATATGCAAATTTGTGGATCAAAAAGCCTTCACGCCCACTTTTTGTCGGGCCAATGGGGAGCGAGTTGAAAGGTCAAAGGGAGGGGGTCAAAGGCGAAGTTACGGGGGGATAAAAGGACGGTGTTCGTCAGTAAAAAGTAGGAGTAAGAAGTCGGAACGAGGAGTAAGAAGTCGGAACGGGGAGTAAGAAGTCGGAACGAGGAAGAAGGGAGTAGTAAAGGTCGGAACGAGGAGTAAGAAGTCGGAACGAGGAAGAAGGGAGTCGTAAAGGTCGGAACGAGGCGAAGGAGAGTCGGAACGGAGGGGACGAGCTGTGGAGAGGCGGCGAGTCGGACGAAGGGTGCTCGCGTCGTGCAAGGAGCTGCGCACCCCTGGGAGGCCGGCAGCGCGACCTGGCCGAGGTGGAGACGCTCGTCGCGCAGATAATAAAGATCCTCTATACCCCGAGCATCAGCAACCCCCTCCTGTTCCCCCCGCGCTGAGATAGTGCGACCAAGGGGGCCCCGTTCCCACCCCCCTGCCAGGCACTGTCCACGAGGCCCGCGGGTTGCGGGGCCATCGCCGCTCCGCGTCTCATCACCAGACGGGTAGGCCCGACCAGGTCTCGGCCCCAGGCCTACCTCATTCTTGAGGGTATTTCTTTTCCTTGGTTTTGGGTATGTGTTGTCGGCGCCGTCTGTGAAGTAGAATTGTATAAGTGTTGCCGTGTGCTCGGTAGTCGGAATTAGCTCTGCACTGTGTTTTCACTTTTGTGTTTGCTTTTTGTGTAAATGGAATTGTGTTTTCTTTTTTTGTGCATTTGGTGGAATTGTATTTGTGTGCTTCCCGTGTGCCGAGAATAAACGTGCTTTATTGTTGAACTGTTCTCCCGCTTCGCTTCGTCTTTTCCCCATTGAATCCCCATCTTGCTTCACGTAAAGGGTTGGTAGTGGGCTGAATACGCCCGATAATTAATCGAACCGTCGAGGTCGACGATAACACCGCTCGGTTATTCTGATAGTCGGAACGGGTCGCTTAAGTGGCCCGTGTCCGAAGTCGACCTGCGGCGAGGTGCGATCGCCCGGTCTACCCTCCGCGTGGGTACTTAGGTAGTTCGAATTTGGCGAGCAACCCTATCCCACGCGGGGGCTGATTGGCTCGATCGCGGTGAGACCGAAAGGTCCACCCGTGACTGGTTCCCGGCGTTAGTCCGAGAGGGTCACGACTGGATTGTCCGTCCGGTGGGCGACGTGCCGCGATTCGAGTTACGTGGCCGTCGCACGCCGGCGGGCGCGAAAACCGCAACACTGGTGTCAGAAGTGGGATACAAATTCATCGCCCTCCTCGCGGCACTGGTATCGGAGAACAGGAAAACGGGCTCTCCTGTCTCCGGCTAAATTCACGGGAATCGGTCCAGGGGTGAGAGAAGCGACCCCCGATTCCCTCCAAATTACGAGCGAGTTAAATTAACCCTTCACGAGAAGCAAGATGGCGTCTCAAGGCGAGCGGGAGCCGGGGGTATTAGAAATGTATATGTGTAATAATGTAGAGTCCATGGTCCAGGATGGAATCCCCGAGCAGGAAATGTTGATTGTGCAGGAACACGGACTCGCCCAACTGAACCCAGGGCCCGAGGTGGGTGCGGCAGCGGCCGCAGTGTATGACACCTCCCCTCCCCCTCTCCACCAAGACCCTTCCCCAACCCCTGCCGAAACGGCTCACTTGAGTGCATCCGACATGGCCCAGCTATTCACCATGCTGGCACAAATGAATGCGGCAATGACAAATGAAATGAAAAACGAAATGAAAGGCATGAACAAACAAATGATCGAAAAGATGGATGCGAATATGAAGAACGAAATGAAAGGCATGAACGAAAAGATGGATGCGAATACACAAAAAATGGATGAAAAGATGGATACAAATACAAATGAAGTGAAAACGACGATGGATGCGAATACACAGCAAATAAACGGAATGGAAGCAAACATGAAAGAAGAAATGAAAGAGCTGCGGGGTGAGACGCAGAACATGGGCCGAAGCCTGCAGGCGGGCATGAAGGCCATGACCAGGGAGATCAAAATGGCGACTCCACGTGTGGGAGCAAACGAGCTGGGTGGGGGTGCAACGGCTGACAGGCCCGCGGTGGAGGCGGGTAAAAAAATAATTCGTGGAACGTGTTGGGCGAGGGTCGTGACGATGACCGAAAGGGAAAAATTAAATGGGGAGACCAAAACGTGTGAGACGAGACACGAGGTGACGACAACAGAAATAATAGTTGAGACAAGGGAGGTAAAGGGTGAAGAGTTGGCAGAGACACGGGAGACAGAAAAAATAGAGGGAAGACTACACGATGAAGACGGGGTAAGTGACGCGCACGCACACACGGAGGTAGTGGAGGACAATGGGGTTGAGCTCGCGGAGCGTGCAGGGACCCGGTGCGAGCAGCGGGATGGCCTCCTCCAGGAACGAGGGGAGGGAGTATGCCCCTTGAGGCGAGTCACGACCAGGTGAGTTCGGTCGTGCTTTGCGAGGTTGAGGGACGAGTGCTGTGGACGGGTGCACGGAGAGCTTGGGGGTGTAGAGGCCCCGGAGACCCTTGTGGGGACACAAATCCCCAGTGTGGTTGTCCCTGTGTGTGTGGTGCAAGGGTGTGGTGCGGCACCGTGTGTGGAAGCGAACCCGTGTGTGAGTGGTGTGGTGGCGATGGTGCCGGAGTACGTGCTTCCCAGCACGCCGTGTGTGGATGAGGCACGGAGTGTGAGTGAGGCACCGCGGGTTAGTGCCCCGCGTGTATGAGTGAGGCACGGTGTGTGGATGAGGCACAGCGGTTGAGTGCACTTGCGTGCGTGGGTGAGGCACCGCGGGTGAGTGCCCCCGCGCGAGTGAATGGAGCACCACGTGTGAGTAGTATGGTTTGTGTGAGTAGTGAGGCACGCGTGAGTGAACGGCCGTGTGCAAGGTCGCTGTGTGCCAGGGAGACCGTGTGTGTGAGAGAGCGGTATGAGAGGGAGATGTCGGTCGGCATGCGGGAGCACGCAGCCGCGTCGTCCCGTGTGGATGTGATGGTGTGGACTGTGTGCGTCGTAACACGCAGGTGTGCGTGGGTTGAATGGAGACGGAGACGGCGACATGGGAGAAACGAAAGCCGAGTAGCGGCTGTAGTTGTTTCGAGGACCGTGCCGGGTTCACCCAGCAGTGAGCACGCGGTTCGTGCTGTGCAACGCACGAGACCGCCACGTGCTCGCTTGCGAGAGTGAAGTCCCGGTCCGGAAACGCACGCGGTGGATTTGTCGATCCCGCGGACGGACAAAGTTTAGGCAGGTAAATGGATTTGGACCGGACGGGTTCTCCACGCGATCGTGTGTGTTAAGCTCCAACGGGCAAAGCACATGTGTTCGCGTGGGGAACCCCTCGAAACGTGGGGCTTGTTTTTTTTTTTATGCGCACGGTGACGTCATGGCTGCACGTGTGGTTGGAATCCGGCAGGAGGGGTATCTCTGCCGGATGGTAGCGTCCAAGGAGGGACGAGGAACACGTGCAGCTGCATGACGTCACGGGCAGGTGCAAAGTGCGCGAGCTCTGAGTTGCCGCGCAGGTGCTGCGCATGGAAAAAAAAAAAAAAAGGCAAGCCTCACTTTCGGGTGCACAGGATTCCTGGGCAAGGGGTGGAAGACCCCCTTCCCTGGGCACAGGATGGAAAATAGTTAGGGGGAAGGGTTAGCTTAGTTAGACCGACTTCATGGGGCAGGGGTAAGTCCTCATGGAGTCCGTGGAATGGATTAGTTAGAGGGATTTAGTGAGCTTTAGGTTGGGAAATAAAATGATTTTTTGAGTTAGAAGACAGTGACAGACAGTGAGTGTGTAGAGGGGACGTAGTTTAGCTACGTAGTGTTAAAAGGAACGTGCTGTAGTTTAAGGGACGACGTGGGAGCACGAGCTAGTTAGGGGGTGCAGTTAGAAGGATGGCAGAGTTCGGTGGTGTGTGTGATGAAGAGTTGTTGGTGAGTTATGAGGTGGAGGCATGTGCTTTGTGAGTGAGTGAGGCCAGCGGGTCTGTGTTTATGGAGTGAATGGGGAATGCATGGTGCGATGAGTGATTGGGGGGAGGAGTGACTCCCGCCCAAGGGACCCGGGGTCAGTGTAGATTGAGTTAGCTGGGTTAGTCAAATTGAAAAATGGAGGTCGTTTTGTTGTTGGTGGGAAAGTAGGCTCGAGACCCATTTGGAGGGGTGCAGGAGCCCTGTTGACGGGCTTGGGAGCGTGGCTGCGAAAGGTGAGTATCGCTGAGTGGGTACCCCGGGCACCAGGCTAGTCGGCCGCGGTAGGCCATGGGCCCATGGGGGGCCGGGATAGAGTAGTGGGCACGGGTGCGCCTGCTTGGTGCGGGGGCCCGGGGCGCCATTAGCCGCGTGGGCAGTGCAGTGGGCACGGGTGACCCTCGGAAAGGGGCCCGGGAGGCCGGCCTGCCACGTGTGCGTTTCCAGGGGAGGTGCCATGGGGGGGCACTCCCGGTGTTAGGGAGCTGGTAGGCTCGGAGGCAGTGTAGTGCCCGGGGTGCCATAGCGGGAGAATCGGCAGAGGGTCGTGCCTGCCAAAGTGAGCCACGTGTCCCAGCCAGGAGACCGTGTGAGGGCACGGAGAGAAAATTGGGGGCGAGGCCCGAAATTGTAAGGACACCAACACAGGCGACGGGAATCTGGGTTTATAGAACCAATAGTTTAGCGAGAGGCGCTTGTTGAAAGCCCCGGGGTAGTTTAAGAGTTAATGGTTAGGGTAGATTAGGAAGTGTACCCCTCCGCACCATCCATCCCCTCGCTGTCGTTGTGGGCCGCTGGACCCACTTTGGGTTAGATCGCCGAACTCTGGGGAGGCCATTCTGAGGCTTCGTTGGGCCTCGACACAGGGACGTTAGCTCTCCTTGTTCCCCTCCGGGAAGGGAACGTAGGGGTTGGGAGTAGGCTAGGTGACAGGATAGGTTAGCCGAACAAGGACGATAAAGGGGGTTAGGGGACGATTTATAGTGGGGAGTAAAAATAAAAACAACAAAAAATAAGTTGGGGCTAAAATTGGGGTTTGACAAATTAAGGAGTGGGTATGTACAGTGACAGGCAAAGGCGATAGGTTGGGAGGGAGACAGGTAGGTAGGTCCGAGCCCGCCTTCCAAGTGGCCAGCACCACCGCACTCCCTCCACCAACCTCCATTGAACGGCAAAGGCTGGCCAACTTCATCGGCTGGCCGTGTTTTGCTTCAAGGCGGAGGCCGGCCAAGTTCATCGGCAGCTGTGTGCTGCAAGGCCTGTGCCGGCCAGTTCATCTGCTGGCTGTTTTACTTCCAAGGCCTGTGCCGGCCAGTTCATCTGCCGGCTCTGTTTGCCTGCGGCGGCCTTCTTCGGCGGGCTGTGTTTGCCTGCTACCTTTGCCATGCCATGCCCACTGCCCATGTTCACCAGCCCCGTTCAATTTTGCTTAGCCCCCCCTGTTCATTTCCATGTGCGCCAGGATCCGCAAGGCAACAGTTTGCAAGCTGCAAGAACTGCCCTGTTGGCAGCTACAACACGGGCCTGCAGTGGCGGCCCGTGCACCGTGTTTGTGTTCATGCATCCATTCGTTGTGCTCATTGCGTGTGCCACTTGAGCTGGCACGGAGACTGCGTTGTGCAGCCCAAGCACCGTTGTGGTTCACTGAGTTCAGTTCAAAAGGGAAGGCCTTGGACTGCGTGTGAGCAGCCAGCCACGTTCCCTGTCACCTGCATTGTTTTGAGCCAGAGACTGCATGTGGGCAGCCTGGCTCCCTGCTAACTGCTTTCTTTTTGCAGAGTCAATGATCCTGGGCCATGGTTTAGTGTAAAATTTGTAAGTTAAGGTAAGATGTACTGTAAATATGAGTGCGCCCCCGGCATGTATGTCTTAGCGCCGGCAATTTTATTTAAGTCGTCCGTGTGAGTGAGTTTGTTTAGGTAGTTACGCAGCCCTCAGGTTATTTATTTTGGGGACACGAATACCATGAATGTCGCACTCAGGGATCCGTAGGTAAAATGTACTAGGGGAAAACTACACATGATGGCACACGAAAATTTGACGACTCGGGACGAGTCTGTAAAAAGGGAAGGGGGTAGTGTTGTGGTTACCAGATTCGCAAACCACCATTCAGGTCCCTTAGGTGAGGTATCTCGGTAAGTGCATGTGTAGTTAGGCCCAAACCCGTTGTCTAGTGGGAATACATGTCATTTATACGTGCTGCGACTCTTCAGGATAGCCGTTTTTCTTTTACTATCTTTATTTTGGACCAATCGCCACCATCACAACCACAACAACAACCACCAACCACAACGCCGCTTCACCACAACCGCCACGACCTTTACCGTCACAACTCGCCACCATCGCATCACCGTCATCTCGCGCCACTCATGGGCACCGATGCTGGACTCGTGTAGGGCGCACGTTGAACAGCGTGTACAAAATCACGGATTTTCTGCTTCAAAAACGGATCCACAACGACACACGCCCACTTTTTGCCGTCCCATCAGTGAGCGAGGGGCGACTGGCCCCGCCCCCAGGGCGTCGATATATGCAAATTTGTGGATCAAAAGCCTTCACGCCCACTTTTTGTCGGGCCAATGGGGGGAGCGAGTTGAAAGGTCAAAGGGAGGGGTCAAAGGCGAAGTTACGGGGGATGGGACGGTGTTCGTCAGTAAAAAGTAGGAGTAAGAAGTCGGAACGAGGAGTAAGAAGTCGGAACGGGGAGTAAGAAGTCGGAACGAGGAAGAAGGGAGTAGTAAAGGTCGGAACAAGGAGTAAAAAGTCGGAACGAGGAAGAAGAGAGTCGTAAAGGTCGGAGCGAGGGCGAAGGAGAGTCGGAGCCGGAGGGGACGAGGCTGTGGAGAGGCGGCGAGTCGGACGAAGGGTGCTCGCGTCGTGCAAGGAGCTGCGCACCCCTGGGAGGCCGGCAGCGCGACCTGGCCGAGGTGGAGACGCTCGTCGCGCAGAGAATAAAGATCCTCTATACCCCGAGCATCAGCAACCCCCCCCTGTTCCCCCGCGCTGAGATAGTGCGACCAAGGGGGCCCCGTTCCCACCCCCCCTGCCAGGCACTGTCCACGAGGCCCGCGGGTTGCGGGGCCATCGCCGCTCCGCGTCTCATCACCAGACGGGTAGGCCCGACCAGGTCTCGGCCCCAGGCCTACCTCATTCTTGAGGGTATTTCTTTTCCTTGGTTTTGGGTATGTGTTGTCGGCGCCGTCTGTGAAGTAGAATTGTATAAGTGTTGCCGTGTGCTCGGTAGTCGGAATTAGCTCTGCACTGTGTTTTCACTTTTGTGTTTGCTTTTTGTGTAAATGGAATTGTGTTTTCTTTTTTTTGTGTGCATTTGGTGGAATTGTATTTGTGTGCTTCCCGTGTGCCGAGAATAAACGTGCTTTATTGTTGAACTGTTCTCCCGCTTCGCTTCGTCTTTTCCCCCATTGAATCCCCATCTTGCTTCACGTAAAGGGTTGGTAGTGGGCTGAATACGCCCGATAATTAATCGAACCGTCGAGGTCGACGATAACACCGCTCGGTTATTCTGATAGTCGGAACGGGTCGCTTAAGTGGCCCGTGTCCGAAGTCGACCTGCGGCGAGGTGCGATCGCCCGGTCTACCCTCCGCGTGGGTACTTAGGTAGTTCGAATTTGGCGAGCAACCCTATCCCACGCGGGGGCTGATTGGCTCTATCGCGGTGAGACCGAAAGGTCCACCGTGACTGGTTCCCGGCGTTAGTCCGAGAGGGTCACGACTGGATTGTCCGTCCGGTGGGCGGACGTGCCGCGATTCGAGTTACGTGGCCGTCGCACGCCGGCGGGCGCGAAGACCGCAACAATATATATATATATATATATATATATATATATATATATATATATATATATATATATATATATATATATATATATATATATATATATATATATATATATATATATATATATATATATATATATATATATATATATATATATATATATATATATATATCGAGGCTTGTGGAAGAACTAGTTCACTGAAAGGATCAGGACATAACAGGGCAAAAGGAACAGTGGAGAGAGAGGAGGGAAACACCAACACCAGTGTTGAAGGCCAAGATAGAGGCAGACATGGACAAACATTCAGTGTGGGTAGGAATTCGTGGAAGGAGAGAATGTATGGGGTGGACAAGATGGATACAGAAGGAGAGAAAACTTCAAACTCTCAGGAGAGAAAACTAGAAATTTGGATGGAAGAGGGACTGTGGTGAGGTGTGGTGTGGGTGGGTAATGGGGGGAGGGTGGTTAACGAGAGTCGAAAAGATCATGGTTTTGGATCGGGGAAGATCTGAGATTATGGTAAACAGCTGTCATGAAGACCTTGAGGAAAGAATGAGATTGAAGAGAATGTGGAAGTTGGTTCCACAGTCAGGGAAAAAAGAAGAAGACTGAATGAGTGGTGAGCAGTGATCCTAGATTTCGGTAGTTTCAACAGTAGGGGGTTGATGGTGGACAATGTGTGCCTTCCAGAAAGTTAGCGAGGACAAAGCATGGAAAGAGCAGAGGGTGCAAGACCAGAAAGTAGGTGGTGGAAGACAGACAGAGACCAGCGACCTGTCTGGAATGGGAAAGTGATAGACCCATAGACTCAGCTTCATCACAGGAGATTCCAATGATGTCGAAGGCCTTGATTTCCTTGGCGTCAAGCTGAGCAAGATGTGAGGCAGGCAAGGGAGCCACCCAGAGGGCAGAGCAGTACTCCATAAAGCTGTGGATGAAGGTCTTGCAGGTGGATCGGAGTTCAGGTATGCCAAAGAACGACTTTGTATGATGGAGGATGCCCAATCAGCTGCTTGCTTTGGGGGCCAACTTTGAAATGTGATTTGAAACTTTGAATTTGCTCTCGATTCCTGACATAATTTGATGTCTGTTGCACCACAATGTTACAGTTAACTTCATATCTGAGTGTTTTACTTTAGTTTACAGTCGATCTGAAAAGGTTGCTTTGAGGTCTCATGTCTGCAATTTCACGAGTAGTTTTGTTTGTTTTTGTCAACCATAAAGAGTTCTTTTGTCCCAAGACAGAAGAGAAAATACAAGGCGAAGTAGATATTTTGCAACGGCGGCCAGATCATCATTCAGTGAGACTACGTCAAATTTGGAAGATTTTGTATGCTATCAGAAACTTTGTAGTCTGAAAGGAAATGATCAAACTGCAGCAAGAGGGCTATAATATAGAATAAATATTAGTTACATTGAGTCAGTTTTGATATTTTATTGTCTTTGTTTACATGTAAACACAAATACATTTTCTATTATTTTGCCACTTTACAATAGACCTTCAGCACAGGACTCGGACTCAGAATGCTGGACTTGGACTTGGTCTCGGACTTGGACCAGGTGGACTCGACCACAACACTACAATGCACTCTTCTCTGACTTGTGACTGGTCATGCAGGTTTCTCTGATTTGTGACTGGCTGCTCTTAAACTTCAGCCGTGAAAGAAATGCCATACGGAATCAGAAGTTTGAGGAGGTAAGTATTGGATGAGGGAGTGGAGTGGTTGTGTTGCTAAAGGAAAATTTAGGAAATGGAGTGTCAGATACAGTGCTGATAGAAACTGTACAACACCTTTCAAATTTTTATCTTTTTGTTGCCTTGTAGCCTGGAATTAAATTGCATTAAATCAGACTTTTTACACCTTTGTTTACACATCGTAACCCACAACTTCCAAGTGAAAAACACTTTCAAACAAAAACAAAAAATTTCAGAAAATTGATTACAAAAACTAAACTTGAATATATTGATTGGATAAGTGTCCATCCCTCAGAGTTCATACTTGGTAGAAACACCTTTGACAGCAATTACAGCTGTAAGTCTGTTGGGATTGGTCTGTCCCAAGTTTGCACACCTTGATTGGCCTCCTCCACTCATGTGGTTCCCTCGCTGAGAGAATCTGGTGAGCAGGTTCAGCATCAGGAAAATGAGTCACATGTCCATCCAGCCACAGCTGACACTCACAGACTATGTTGGAAACAAATGTCATTTGAGTCTCTCTCAGCAACTGCTCATTGGACACAAAGCCCGACCAGTGATAGCCAAGGAACCTCCAACGAGACCTGCTACCAAAGTAATTAAGTCTCCCTTTCAGATCCCTGGTCAGAGTCCAAGTCACATCCATAGAGCAAGACTGGAAGCACCAAGGACCTGAGACTTGCACTTTCATCCTCCTGCACAGTTACCGACCGTGCCACACCCCATGATCCAGTGAATCCGTGACTCCCCAGGCCTTACCCAGACGTCGATTGACCCCTGGCTCACAGCCAGCAGACGTGAATATCACTGCCAAGGTAAGTGAATCTCTCCACGACCTCAACATCCTCACCACAAAAAGGTACGGACAAGATAGCAGCATCCAAAATGTCATTGAAAGCCATGGATCAGGTCATTGTTATGCTGAAAGGTGAACTTCTGTCCCAATTTTAGCTTTATTGCAGAGGGCAGCAGGTTTTCCTCCAGGATTTTTCTGTATTTTGCTCCATCCGTTTTCCCTTCTATCCTGACAAGTGCCCCAGTCCCTGCTGATGAAAAGAATCCCCATAGCATGATGCTGCCACCACTATGCTTCACAGTCGGGATGGTGTTCTTTGGTTGATGTGCTGTGTTGAGTTTGCGTCAAACATAACATTTTGCATTTCGGCCAAGAAGTTCCATTTTGGTTTTGTCAGACCACAAAACTTTTTGTCACATGGCAAATCGTTTTTTTGTTTTCCTCAAATGGGATTCAAGGTGGGCTTTTTGAGTAATGGCTTCCTTCTTGCCACCTGCCGTACAGGCCAGACTTGTGGAGTGCTTTGGATATTGTCGTCACATGCACACAGTGATCAGTCTTTGCCATAAAGGCCTGTAGCTCTTTCAAAGTTGTCCTTGGCCTCCTGGTGGCCTCTCTGATCAGTCTCCTCCTTGCTTGGTCATCCAGGTTGGAGGGATGGCCTGATATAGGCAGGGTCCTGGTGGTACCATATGCCTTCGACTTCTTAATGATTGTCTTGACTGTGCTCCAAGGGATATTCAAGGCTTTTGAAATATTTTTATACCCATCCCCTGATCTGTGCATTTCCACAAGTTTATTCCGGAGGTCTTTTGAAAGGTGCTCATGGTTGAGTCTTTCCTATTAAATGCACTAACCTGCAGAGGAAACCCACAGAAACAGCTGATTTTATTTTGTAATAATCAGAATGAATACAATTTAACACAGGTGGAGGCCAATTAACCAGATGTGTGATTTTGAAGGTAATTGGTTAAACCTGAGCTAATTTACAATTGCTATTATAAGGGAATGCTGGACATTTTATTAATATTATAAGGGACACTTATCTGACCAAGATATTCGAGTTTTGTATTTTAAATTAATTTTTCTGAAATTTGTAGAATTTGTTTTTCTCTTGGAAGTTGTGGGTTATGATGTGTGTAAATACAGGTGGTAAAAGTCTGATTTAATGCAATTTAATTCCCACGTACAAGGCAACAAAAGGTGAAAAATTTGAAAGGGGATGTACACTTTCAATTGGTACTGTAGTTGAGAGTTGTCCCTTTTATAGATAGTACTGCAGCATAGCAAACCAATTGTTCGACTTTTCATAAAAGCACCAAAATTGGTACATATGTTGACTAATTTCTTCTGAACAATTCTGGATGTGGACCCACTCGAGATTTTGTCTTGGTCAGCTTTGGCAGACATTTTCCAAAATGGCCGCCATTCAACTTAAACAACATGGGATATCTGTCATTGTTATTCTCTTTGTCGGTTTCTCAGAGGTGATAAATACTCCATGTGATGTGCATTTACAAAGGAAAACAATACAAATGTCATTTGTGTTGATTTATTGTATTTCCAACCATTGTATTAGGCTGAAAGAACGCCTACTGGCCCAGCTCCCAGGCCTACGGGCACAGAGCAAAGGACGAGATGTCCTGTTGGCATTTGATGAGGACATTGGTGAGGAACTTGGCAAAGCCTGCGAGCTGGACTGTGACAGTGAATTAGTTCACCTCGCTTGAGCTTCACAGATAGTTTGTCGATACATGTTTGAGGAAGCCAACTCATTCACTGGCTCATTCAAGGAAGACTGCCAGCAGGAGGCTGTGCCACCTGTGCTACTTTCACTGGTAAATATGGTGCTGCATGGACCCTCCTTCAAGAATCAATTTGATGCTCCTTCAAGACAGGCAGCTTTGTCCATTGCACAGCTCCTGAAATTCAACGGTGCTTTTACAAGCATCGCCAGAAGCAGAAAAGAAGCACCTCTCCTGTTGGTACAAAGACACAAGAACATCCAGCTGTCAGATATGCCACATCTCAAGAAACTCCTCTGCCAATGTACATTGGCCTGATGCTGCACGCTGAGACTCGCAAGAGGGAACTAGTGGAAAAGCTCTTCAGTTGTGGTCTCAGCATCTCGTACGACCGTGTCCTGCGCCTTTCTGCAGAGATATGAAACCGGGCGTGTCAGATGTTCCAAACAGAACAAGTGGTCTGCCCGCCAACCCTGCATGTGTTCACGACCGCAGCTGTGGACAACATCGACCACAACCCTAGTTCCACAACAGCAAATGATTCATTCCATGGAACAGGGATCTCTCTCCTGCAACACCCAGTGTGTGCAGATGGAGGAGTGGAACGTGGGATTGTCATCACTGGTGGGCCTGCTGTATCAAGGACTGTTGACCATCTACCTAAGTACTACACTGAGGTACCACCCGTTGCTTCCACTGTCAAGGGCTCAACAGTACCGGCCACCTCCGTGACGTCTCTGAAATGGGCCAGCTTTGCAGAGCATAAGGAGAAAGAGTATGAGTCGCTGGAGAACCTGAGAAGTGCACTCGAAGTACAACATGTGACCACAGATGGAGTCCTTCAGAAGACATCATGGGCTGCATACCATGCCAGCCACCAGGAGCCTGGTCAAGCTATCATCACGCCAACTTCACTGCTTCCTCTGTTCCATGAGAGTGCACACACAGTCACAATGATCAGACACTCCATGGATGTGGTCAGAAGTGCCAATGAGCAACTCAACCTGGGCTAAACGCCTGTTCTGGCTTTCGACCAGCCACTGTTTGCTCTTGCGAAGCAGATACAGTGGAAGTGACCGGAAACACATGGGGAAGACAAACTGGTGGTGATGTTCGGAGGACTGCATGTCGAGATGGCAGCACTGAAGACACTAGGTGACTGGTTGCAGGGAAGCGGGTGGACGCATGCACTCGCACAGGCAGAGATTGCTACTGCAGGAACTGCTGACTCCTTTCTTCAGGCCTCTCACGTCACACGCACAAGAAGGGCACACCAGCTCACAGCGGCTGCCTTGTACATACTCCAACGACATGCATACGATCAGCACAACGCCAGTGCAGAAGATGACCAGCCTCCCGAGGACTTCGAAGACTGGTGCCATGAGAAAGAGAACAGCTCTCCCCAGTTTTTGTACTGGGCAACAGTCCTGGATCTGGAGCTGTCAATCCTAATCTACGTGCGATCTCTGAGAGAGGGAGATTTCATCATGTACCTGGTTGCTCTCACTGAGATAGTCCCATGGTTCTTCGTGCTGGACCATATAAACTATGTAGAAGGTAGAATGGCGGCCATTTTGGAAAATGGTCGCCGAAGCTGACCAAGGCACAATCTCGGGTGGCTCCATAT
Organism: Eptatretus burgeri; assembly: GCF_056783735.1. Taxonomy (NCBI): domain Eukaryota; kingdom Metazoa; phylum Chordata; class Myxini; order Myxiniformes; family Myxinidae; genus Eptatretus; species Eptatretus burgeri. The sequence continues at coordinate 6,754,603 of NC_140964.1, read as the reverse complement.
CTAGAACTGTTCGGAATACATTATTCTACATGTGTACCAATTTTGGTGCTTTTATGCAAATTTGAACAATTGATCTGAAATATCAGACGACGCTGCTGGACTAAGAAGGGCAAACGGATGGATACATTTGAGATGGAATGTTGGTGTAATGGATGCTGTGCAATGTAGGCGTAACATAAAGTTATATATTTAATTCGTAAACAATTGCATTGTGTGTGAAGGTCTCACAAGGAAAAAACACAAGTGCAACCCCAAGTATGGTTCAGGCTGACTCCGATGACCTGCTGAAGCCAAGAACCTCCTCAAACCTTTGACCAAATAATACTCTTGGCTGTCATTATTCATTATCTCCCAAAATGCTTTCTAACTCTTTGTCTCTACTCTTGCTTCCTTCACCTTGATCAAGCATGCTTGTCATTGCCGTAATCCACACAATTTCTTGCTGTTTCGTGTTAATGAGTTGCATTGTGTAATTTGCTGAGAGCTGACTCGTTTCACAATGTGATAGCACCTCCATTAACTTCAACTTCATCTACTCGTGTTAACTTGATGGCAGCACAAAAACTTTCCTTCTGAAGTGTTCTCAGCAAGCTGAAGGTGGTTTTAATTCATCTGCTGATCCCCAACAGTTGAAACCTGATGTTTATATTAAGTTACCTGAAGATGGAGCTGCAGATGATTGAAGACAGCTGCAGATTGCTTTCACACGACAGTGGAAGTGTCGCCATCCTCATCATATTCAGGTTACGGGGTTCATTCCAAAAGCTCTCTCTTCACACTTGTAAAAAAATTTTCAGTAAAGATCTCGGTGATCACAAATTTGTGTTTATATTATCTCATTATTTGCTATGTCTGGTAAATACCAAGTTTCTCATGGCATTTGTTTGGTTTCATCAATAAGAATGGCTTCCTGTACCGAGAACTTGGCCATGGCAGAAAACTTCAGTGAAAAGGATATCCCAATTCTTGTTACTCTCACCGAAGGAGAGGACATTGCATTTGGGTCCGTTTGCTTGACAGTTTGTCTGTTTGTTTGTCCGCACAGAACTTTCGTGTTTTTATCTGCAACCGCTTGTCATATTGAGATGAAATGTTCACTATCGGTGCAACTACATGTCTGGAATGTTTTAATGATAATTATGACGTCATAGGTCACGTGGTGTGGCAGCCATATTGGAAAAAACGGAAAAACTTTGGACCTCTGTTTCTCTGAAACCGCACCAAGAAGAAAAATTTATACTTGGCACGTAGCAAGCACTCCTCATGGGGAATGAGTATGATTTTTTTTTTAATGACATCAAAGGTGCCTTCGCTATGACGTCATAATTGCATATGTAGAACGCTACGTCCGATCAGTATGAAAAATTTTGAGGGTCATCTCGGGATAAAATGGTGCACAAAATTTTTGGATGACATCGGTCACGTGATTCGGTAGCCATATTGTTTTGTTTTTTTAAACCTTCAAAAATCTTCTTCACTGAAATGGCTGAACAGATTGAGGTGAAACTTTACATATATATGACCGCCTATCCACAATGAACAAAAGGTTCATACATATGATGTCATAGGTCACATGGTTTGACAGCCATATTGGATTTACCCTGAAACATAAAAATCTTCTCCAGAATGGCTGGACAGATCGAGGGGAAACTTCACACATCTGTTCCCCAAGGCATTCTTGTACAAGTTTGTTAAGGAATAATTGATGTCACATTGTTTGGCAGCCATATTGGATTTAAGAAAAATATTAAATAATGTTTTCTCTGGAGCCATTTAATCAATCGATGTGAAACTTCACATTTATAATCTCGTAGAGATACAAATGTATGTTTTAAATTTTAACTTGATCAGACACATGGTCTGGCAGCCAGAATTATGAAAATTTTTGATCTGGGTTATTTATTTTTTTTATTTTATTATTTTTTGTTAATTATTATTTTTTTTGTTTGTGTTTTTTGAATCAGGCTCATTGGCTGTGCCTGGATGGGTTTGGGGTGTGGAGGAGTAGCAGCTGAAATGTGAATCCTATCCAGGTTCCTCCTGATGACTTCATCTTTGCATTTTGCTTATTCAGGTTCCTTCTGATTATTCAAATGCAGGACTGTACCTCTTTGGTCTTCTATTTTGATCTGAATTGAATTTATTTTTTTATCCAATTCTGAATTGAATTGCATTATAATTATTTTTTAAAACGTCATGGGTCAGGGTCAGGTGTCCGATCAAAGCGGGACATCTTGGTACTCGGTCATCACTGGCAGCAGTTATAAAGTGGCAGTTCCAGTTTTGTGCATCCATACCTATCCATACCTATTATGAGCATCTAAAAAAGGCCAAACACCGAAACAAAAGACCACATTCTTTGTGGTGAATGGTGATTACTAACGTGTAATTTTTTTTTAGTTTTTCATGATCATATGAGACCAGTGTGCAAAGTGCAACTCTTCTGAATGACTTCAACTTACTCCATGGCAATGTTGCGACACATGCAGAATATCATATCCGTCACCTGCTTGAGCCCTGAGAGTGGGAAGGTTTGCTTCACCCACAATGTTCGCCAATTTAAAGGACCTGCGATTCTGTGCTGCGATCAAAACATTTGCTGACTACTGGGAAAAGTGCATTGTGAAGAGAATGGAGATTATGTAGAATAATGTGACACAAATAAGGTTTGTCATTGGTATGATGTGTGTTATGTCGGTGAGGTGACAGAACTTTTGGGATGACCCTCATAGAGCTTTATCAGGGCCGAGATGAGCCAGTGGTAGAGCAATGAAGTGACACGATGTTGGAGAATGCTATGTTATTCCAAGGCAAATTTGGAGCACGACGATTGTGTCATGTCAAAAGTGAATCTGTTGCTGGAAGAATGAGAGTAAACACACCGGAAATAGTGGGCCGCACATCCACACAATGGTTGATAACCTCAGGGAGTCTGGAAGGATGGTAGCACACTTACCGTTGAGTTGTCTAGTCTAGGTTCGATTCTCAGCCCGGCTATAAACTGTCAGATTGTTGCTTCACAAGCAGGACTTTACATAAATGAGTGTGCCTTCCCTTGGATAGAGTGATTAACCTGGGCAGCCTTCCGCGAGCAGTAGTTGTTGGACATTAATGGTTGTACAGAGTCTTTCAGCAAAGAGTATGCGAGTTGTCATCAACACCCTGGCTAAATTAACAGACATGGGGCACTGCATCAGCAGTGCAGCCATGCTCTCCGATATGGTACAAACCTGGAGCCACTACCTCCAAACACATTAATTATTTATTTTGGGGAAGGATGCTTTTCATGGTATGATGAGTCCAACATGACCATGGCTGCTGTGCTGGAAACTTTCAGGAGGCAGGTATCTGTGCTTGAATTGATAACCTGATGGATATAGGGACAACATGCGAACATTAACGAACATTAACCACATGACAGAGGAATTAACTTTGTCTGTATTGCAACAATCGTTTTGTAAGGAGACAAACTTCATGATTTTCTCAAACTTTTACAAACCATTTCTTACTTTCTTGTTGCATGACTTCTGCTTCACAATCATATTTCCAACACATTATTACTGAGGGTCAATGATAAACACACCCGGTAAGTTTTCATTAAAAGCCTGTGCTGATTTCTCTTGTGTTGTGGTCATCTGCTGATTTTTGGTGTGTGAAAAAAAGAGAAATATGCAACATGTTGATCATGCTAGAACTTGGCAACCAAACAACTGGTTGCCTCATAATGGGGGAGTTCCATTCGCCTGGAAACCTGCAACAAATTTTTATCAAAATATACAAGTTTAACCCAGCTCAAAAATAAGTATGAAAGTTAAATTACATTTTAAAAATTAAGATATTGACTTCAGACTGTTGTAGTTCCCTCTGTGAAAAAGTAATTGAGTGACAAAAGTTTTGCAGTTTGCAGACCACAGAGTCTGGGCATTCGTCCAAAACCAAGCACAACTTCCTCTTTCATCATGGTATGACATTTTATGATGGGGAGAGCTACATTGCACCTTGTTGAGTGAATTTGAGTGTCACTGCAAAGAGCACTTGTATTTGTATTGTTTCAAGACATATTGAAACTTTTTTTTGTATCCAGAGTCGAGGCTCATGGAAGAGCTGGTACGAGTACATTGAATGGATCAGGACATGGTAGGACAAATGGAACAGTAGAGTGAAGGGGGAAATACAGAGTGAAACTCTCAGGAGGGAAAACTGGAAATTTGGAGGGGTGGGGGTGGGGAGGGGGAGTTAACGAGGGCACAAAAGATAATGGTTTTGGTTTTGGATTTGGGATGATTTGAGATGGTGGGAAACAGCTGTCTTAATGGCCTGCAAGGAAGAATGAGAGTGAAGAGAATGTGGAAGTTCGGTCCACAGGCAGGAAAAAGGAGGAACAAATGAGTGGAGTGAACAGTGATCCTGGATTTTCGGAGTTTCACCAAAAGGGGGTTGATGGTGGACCGTGTGTGCTCTGTATAAACCTGGGGGGTGGGAAAGTGGGGGTGGCAAAGCACTGAAAGAGCAGAGGGGTCCATCCATCCATCCATCCATCATTCCATTGGGACCATACTCTGTACAGAGCGTTGGTGAAAGACCAGGAAGGAGGTGGGCGGTCAAAGACAGAGAGACTACCAAACCTGTCTGCGATTGTAAAGCGAGAGGCTCATAGACTCAGCTTATTTGCGGGAGATTACATTAATCTTGAAGGCCTTGGTTTCAACGGCATCAAGGTGAGCAAGGTGTGAGGCAGGGGAGCCAGCCTAGAGGGCAGAGCAGTATTCCATGAAGCTGTAGATGAAAGCCTTGCAGGTGCATAGGAGTTCAGGTGCGTCAATGAAGGACTTTTCATAATGAAACAGAAAACCAAACACTGCATTGGAGTTATGAGAAGGAACCCGAAGAAGTAAAAAGCAAAGATGAAGTAATGAGGAGGAACCCGGATAGGATTCGGGTTTCATCCTCAACCCTCAGACCCATCCAGCCACAGCCAACTGAGGATACCCATTCGGAGGCTGGCTTTCGAGGCCAACGTTGAAATGTGGTTTGCCCAAGAAAGATCATGGCTGAGAGTAAGACCGAGGAGTTTGAATGACTGATCTTCCTCAAGAGGATTGCTAAGAAAGTCGATAGGAGGGTTTGCCAAATGCTCCTTTCAGTGGGAGGAAGAGAGAGATGTGGTTAGGTATGGATAGATTTGTTAGGATTGAAAGACATATTGCAAGTGTTTGACCATCTTGTGATTTTGTGAAGGTCTGAAGAGAGGGACGAGGCTGTAACCTGCCTGTTTGAAGGATGAGGGATGTCATGGCAGAGGGTGGAGTCATCAGCAAATGGATAAAGGGAATATTCTAGAGAGTCAGAGAGATCATTGTTGAAGATCAGTAAGAGGCCTAGGTCCAGAACACTGCCTTGGTGGTGCTCCAACCTTGACAGAGAGAGAGGAGATGAAAGGATTCCGTTGAGAGCCACACATTGGCTTGGAGAATAGAGGAAGTCAGTAAGCCATGTGTGGAGTTGGCCATGGATGCCATAGTTGGAGAGTTTGGAGAGTAAGGCAGGATGCCAGACTGTATCAAAAAAACGAGATATATCCAAAGAGACAGCCCTGAACTCATGTCTGGCATTGAGGGCTTCAGTCGATTATTGGGTGAGTAGAAGCAGCATGTCCATTGTCCAAGGTGGAGTGACCTGATTTGAAACCAAATTGGTGATCTGAGATGAGGTTGTTGGAGAAAAGGAAGATTTCATATCATCTGTGATGATGGATTCCATGACCTTGCTGATGATTGAAAGTAAACTTCAAGACAAATTCATTGATAAAGGTAAACTAAAAAAAATAGATTTTGCACCTTTTTCCTTCTGCCACTGAAGGTGGACGGAGGTTAAACGTTCACCCCTGTCTGTTTGTTTGTTTGTTACTTGACAAAAGTATTTCGGAAAGTTTGTTGGTCTGCAGCATCTGTTTGTTTGTCTGTCACACGATTTTTGTCCTTAGTTTTGAAGCAATCGTTCTGAAATTTTTTGTGGATGGAGGTAACCAAGTATAGCAACGCACATTTTTTGGTCAGGATCCTGATGCAGATCCTGATACTATAATTTTAATTTCTGTGATTCTTCACCATTAAGAGATTGGGCCAAAAACGATATACAGTACAATATCTCACAAAATTAGGGACGGATTCAGATGAAACTTTGTGGACTGTTTGGGGGTGCGCCAAGGACAAATCAATTTGATTTCGGTGCAGATCCGGATCTGGATACTGGAGTTTTTGAAGTGATGCTTTACCATTGAGAGATGGGATCAAAAATGATATACAGTATGATATCTCAAAAAGTTACAGATGGATTAAGCCAAAACTTGGTCTATGAGTTAGTTGGTCAAAACTTGGTCGATGAGTTAGTTGGTCAAAACTTGGTCGAACTTGGCAGGTGATTAGAACAAGGTTTTGAAATTTTGATAAAGGTCCGGATCCAGATCTGGCCTAATTCAATTGAATTATATGAGAAGCACCCGCTCCCAATGGGAACGGCCGAGAATGGTTATGTTATTATCCTTATGTAATTCAAATACGGTACTGTACTGTATGAGGTGGGGACTTGTAATACTCTCCCCCACCTTGAGCAGCTCTACACGATGCACATTTAGATGGAGAATTTGTGTCCCTCCCCCCCACCCCCATACCACCAACAAAGAAAAAAAACAGCCCGATACGTTAATTGGGGTCATGCTGATCCGATGTAGCAAGTCTGGATGTAATCGGCCCAAAACTGTAGAAAGAGTAGCGTGACAAACAAACAAAGAAACACACACCAGTCCATTAATTATAGTCAGGATAATTCAAAACACCTCACCACAATGGAAAGCGTGGGGACAGCAATACCCTCTTCCACCTGGAGGCGGTGCTACATGATGCACATTTTCAGAGAGGATTTACGTCCCTCCTTCTTTTCCGCCCCCCCCCTCCCAAGACAGCTGGAAAAGATAATAATATCCCTATATACTAATTGAGATCATGATGTTCCTACGTAGCAAGTCTGGATGAAATCTGCCCACAACAGTAGGAGAAGTGCAACAAACAAACAAGAAAGAGTATGCAGAGATACCTGGAAAATCCATCAAACAAAGATGACCTTAAAAATAACTTGTACTTGCATTAAACGACCAAATTTGCAAATTTTGTTCAAATTTCAAGGCAATCAGATGAAAATTGAGGATTTTAGAAATCCCACCTCAGTTGTTGACCTTTTATCCTCAATGGGCTTTGGGTTTTATATTAACCATTTTCGGTTTTATATTATATATTTTGGGTTTTATATTTTATATATTTTTATATATTTTGGGTTTTATATTATATTTTATATATTTTATATTTTAACCTTAACCAACTCTACCATATTGTTACGGCTGTGGAAATTCGCAGAACACCATATAGGTCCTTAGTTCAATTATGCCGATAAGTCCGTGTTCAGTTAGATTTCCCCACCGTTGTCTAATGGGCTGTGATCTTTGAGTTAGCTGTTTTTCTTTTACTATCGTTATTTTGGACCAACCGCCATTACTACCACCACAAAACGCCAGCCACGCCACCATAACGCCAACCACACCACCACCGCATTTCTACCTCAGCACGGTTGCGAGAAGCCTGGCATTCATCGGGGGAGAACGGACGACGGCCTCACCCTCCCCCCAATGACAAACACGTGCTGAAGAAAACGAAAGCTATGGCAAAGGCAAAGGAAAGGCCCCGATTCGGCGAGGAAAATGCCCTGCTTCTGGAAGCTTCGCACGCGTGCTGGAAGGGAGGGGGTGAGGGGGATGGGCGAGGGCCGTGGAGATAAATGCTCGCGCTGAACGCAGCAAAGTGAGTGTGTGTCGTCGAGGAGAACCAGGTGTGTGTGTCGTCGAGGAGAACTGAGTGTGTGTGTCGTCGAGGAGAAGCAAGTGGAGACGCGAGTGGAAGTCAGTCGGTGGAGGTCTGGGCTCATGTGAGAGTGTGGAGTTGTGGGCAGCCGCGCTGGAGCCTGGAGTCCGGCGTCCCCGCAGTCGGTGAGGAGCTGGAGAGGGTCCAAGAGGGATGCCCAAGCAAGTCACCACGAGGGTGGAGGTAACCTGTGGCGGCCTCTTGGAGTTCCTTCAGTCAACCAAGCTCCTTGGACATAAAGACCCTAAGGGGTCCAGTCTGACCCCCTTGTCTTTAAGGGGGTCTTTTCCTTGCTTTTATTTGTGTGGAAGTTGTGGCGCCGTGTCCCGTTAAGTAGAGAAACTGTTAAGTGACTGTACATGATTAATAATTATAGACGGTTGTAGCGCTTCGCCTTGCTCGCGTCTTTTGTCTCGTCCCGCATTCATCACAAATCAACTGCATGCATGTTTCACCAATTCATTGCATGATTGTTTGTATACGTGTAAAATAATAAATGTGCTTATTTGAATGTGAACCTGTTTGACGTGTCATTTTCCCCGTTGAAACGCCGTATTGCATTTTGGAATGGTAGCGGGCTTTTTGATAGCCGATAAAAGAATCGGGTCCAGCGAGGTCTCGCGATAATACTCCGCTCGGTTATCCCAGAACGGAACGAACCGCTTAAGCGGTTCGTGTCCGAGCAGACCTTGCTGAGGGACGGTCTCTCCGTAGGCTGCCTGCGCTAATAATTAGGTATATCAACAATTTGGTGATTGACCCTGTCGCGCGCAGGTAGAATATTGACTAGGCCATGGTGTGCACTTGGAGCACACCCGTGACTGGTTTTCGGCGTTGTTCCGGAAAGTCGCGACTGAATTGTCCATTCGATAGGCGAAGCGACCGCTATTGGTTAGATGCGGTCGTTCGCACGCCGGCGGGCAGAGAATTCATAACAATATCGTGAAGTTTCCTGGACATTGTTTTAAATTTGTGACATTTAGGCAATTAACATACAGACAGTCAGACAGACAGACATACATTCAGACAGAATGACATGCAGACACACAGAATCACAGACCAGACCAACCAATATACAGGGTGTTCCAAAAAGACCTTGACAACTTTGATTGTTAATATATTTAAGACCACAAATGACACAATGCATACCCTTTGTTTTATGTGATACAGCAACTCATAAAATTTCTGTATCATCAGCTCTGAAAACCCCCACGTGGTCATTGAACACATACGCGAAAGTCCAAAGGTCAATGTGTGATGTGGCCTTTTCCATGACCACTTGGTGGGTCCGTTTTTCGTTGCGGAGGATACAGTGACCTCAACAATTTACATGGACATGTTGGAAGGATTTGCCTTCCTCCAGATTGAAGACCTGCAAATCCACCTCATTGGGCCTTAGTCGTTCGAGCTGTCCTGAATAAAAATTTTCCAGGTCGCTGGATTGGCAGAGACAGACTAACAGCCTGGCCCCCACGATCACTGGACATAACCCCCCTTGATTTTTTTTCTGTGAGGGTTTGTCAAAGATGTTGTCTACAACATCAAGGTGGCAAACCTGCAGGATATTCGTTCTCAGATCACAGCTGCGTGCACATTGGTGGATGCAAATATGCTGAGCAAAATATCGCAAGAACTCGTGCACCACTTTGATGTGCTCCACGTGACAACCGGAGCTGTTTTTTTTTTTTAAATATACAATGTCCAGGCTCATATAAGAGCTAAAATTGAAACTTACATTGAAGTGGATTGACGTGTGCACAAAAGTTTTTGAGTATATCATATGAATCAAAGGGTATCGTATCATTTGTCATTTTAAATATCATAACCAAAGTTGTCCACCTCTTTTTGGAACACCCTGTATGAGAAAAATCTTCGATTTTCACAAGTAACAAACACATAAACACATACCAGTCCATGAAAGTGAGATTACTTGAACACTGTAGAACACAATTCGTCTTCTTGCGACTTTCAAAACCCTTCCGTTTTGCAGTACTTGGACAAAATATTACGGCATTTTACATCATCACAACCATTCAAATTTGCCACTTACAGACACTGCCCATGTCCTTGCTTTTCAAGAATAAGTGGGGTAAGGTATTCTGTGAACTATACTTCAGAGATGAAATCATTTCAAGTTCATTGATAAAACCTTTTGAAGTAAATTTAATGATAACATCATTTAAGATTGAATATAAAGTAATTTAAAGTTCATTTAACGATAAAACCTTTCAAAGCTCATTTAAGGATAACATTATTTAAAATTTAGCATGAAGTCATTTAAAGTTAATTTCACAATAAAACCTTTTAAAGTTCATTCAACAATAACATCTTTTAATGTTCATTTAACAATAACATTATTTAAAATTTACATGAAGACATTTAAACTTCATTTAACGATAAAACTTTTTAAAGTTCATTATATGATAACATATTTTAAAGTTCATCTAATGATAAAATCTTTTAAAGTTCATTTAATGATAACATTGTTTAAAATTAAACATGAAGTCATTTACAGTTCATTTCACAACAATAACTTTCAAGTTCATTTCACGATAACATTATTCAAAATTTAACATGGTCATTTCAAGTTAATTTTACGATAAAACCTTTTAATGTTCATTTAACAACAACATTATTTAAAATTTAACATGAAGTCATTTAAAAGTTCATTTAATCATAAAGCCTTTTAAAGTTCATTTTACAATAACATGTTTTTAAGTTCATTTAACAATAAAATATTTTAAAGTTCATTGAAAGACAGTGGTCAACTTGGTTGAGATAGTTTCTGTTTAATATTAACACCTGCACTTTGCCCCTCATTTACATAAGTTTTTGAAGGGCAAACCTTTGCTTAATGCTGATAAGTTGGTTTGTTGTTTGTCATGTCACTCATTCAATCTGATCCCTACCCATAGTTACACAACAACCTCTGTTCCGCACATATAGCCTCACCCACTGTGGTTTGGGATTGTTATTCCATTGACAAATTCCAAAGTTCAACTGATAAGCTTATCATTTATAATGTTATTGTCATAACTGTATATTTTACTTGTTTTCCTTGAAAACTCAATCTGATTTTGGAGTGAAGAATCCGAGGCCAAGTTATATATATACTTTGGTGGACGAAGAGGCCATAATTATCATAAGAACAGATATCTGCAGTCCAGCATTTGCCAATGTTGCTGTGACCCAATAACGAGACGAATTGCCATTCAAGATGGAGTCATGCAGCAAGTTGGCTGACCTCCTGAGAGATGCCGCAAAGATGCTCAACAATCTGAGGACCAGCAATGAGTCCATACGTTTGTTTATGGCGGAGCTGCTTGCGACAGCAATGTTGGTGGTGGGTTTTAGTTTTGATAACTTGTTTCATGTACAACAGGTTTACATGGTTTAAAAAGTTCTGTCTATATTTCTTTTCTTGAAATGTCGTTTTTACCGATATTCCACTCTATATATTTTTTTCTCAGGAACAGCAAATGCATAGCCTACTCCTGTCATAACCGTAACAATGATTTTGCCTCAATGACGTATATCAATTTGACCTTTTCACGAGTCTTACAGGAAGGAAAAAGACAATTTTCATTGTGAATGTGCCAGACACAATATGTTGCTTTTTGCCAACTCTTTCTATTGGTTTGTGTCCCACCCTTCCCTCTTGAACTGATAACGTCTTCATATATTTATATATTTATATACTTCTAAATATATATATATATATATTTATATATATATATATATATATATATATATATATATACATATATATATATACTTCTGCTTACCATATAGAGAGTACATCTATACTAATAAATGTCAGAGTGTGTCAGTCAGTCACTCAGTCAGTCCGTGGGTGTGTGTCTACTCCAAAACTCCAAAACCATGAAACCTAGCAGCCTGAAACTTTGCATGCATACTTCGAGAACTCCAAGGGAGTACATGAGTGAAAATGAGGTGTTTTGGTTAATTTAAACACCCCTTTTGAAGACAAGTAATGGCCTTATTTAATTATATCCATTATCAGGTGCATCCTCGGACACCTCGTTCTCTATGGGGTCTTAAGGCTGATCCTCAGTTACCTCGCTGGAGTCTTCATTCACCATTTTGTTCAGCCTGCTCAACAAAATGTTCAGCCTGAGTTGGAACAGGCGCAACGGTTTATGAACGATAAAGCGCTCAAAATGTTGTTTTTTCACTTTCCTCAGTGACATCATCGAATGCCTCATATACATACTTGTGAATCGCTGTAGATATCGCTTTTGTAAGTGCTATAGTTTCAAATTAAGAGCTTGGAGCAATTTTATACATTTTATGATGCAATTTTCCATGATCTACTCTTCCGGACTAATTATAGTATATGATGGAAATATCATTTGAGTTTTGAGGATCGGATTACGTGGACTAAATAACTCAAAATCTGGAGTGTAATCTGACAATCTTAAGAAATCGACGGTTTACTTTTTTGTGTATGTGCCATTAACCAATCAGCTTGCTATCGCTTGCCAAGCCAGCCGTTCCTTATCAACCATTTAATTGGAGTGCTTCCTCCAGAGTGCTTCAGTCAATTGCTGAGTGCCCTTCAGTCAATAGCGGTACATTTCATGTCCCAATTGGGAAGTACAATTGGCAGTTGCGACATTAATGTTGATGCACATCTCCTTGAAACGTTTATAATGCAACATTGTTTATGGTTTGTTTATTGAAATTCTCCCAAAACAAGGGTGAAAGCTCCTCAAGGTTTTTGGGTTGTATACAGTACGTACTGTAGTTGTTAATCACACTGGCTCCAAATTAATCTTGATGCACATCTCCTTGAAACGTTTATAATCCAACATTGTTTATGATTTGTTTTTTGAAATTCCCCCAAAATAAGGGTGAAAGCTCCTCAAGGTTTTTGGGTTGTATACAGTACATACTGTTGTTGTTAATCATACTGGCTCCAATCTGACGAATCCCCAAAAATTGCTGATATCGGCCAAGCACTAATAGTGTGTGTGTGTGTGTGTGTGTGTGTGTGTGTGTGTGTGTGTGTGTGTGTGTGTGTGTGTGTGTGTGTGTGTGTGTGTGTGTGTGTGTGTGTGTGTGTGTGTCCTCTATAACTCCAAAACCATGAAACCTCACGGCCAGAAACTTTGCATGCATAGGAACGAAAGGAAATCCAAGTGAGTGTACAAATGAAAACTGGGTATTTGGGTAAATTTGAACACCCATCTTGAAGATAATTAACGGCTTGCCTTCATGAAAGGCTTATCCTTGCTCATCCCAACTTTACTTCACAGGGGTGTTTGCCACCATTTGGTTTTAACCTACTCATAAAACCTTGCCCCGGAAACATGATTGACTCTCACAGACGAATTAAAGTATTTAATTGAAATACAATTTCGGATCTGAGGATATGGAATCTGGTGGATTAAATAAGTGTTGAAATCTGGAATGAAATTTGAAAATGTGAAGAAATTACTAATTTATATAATGAAGCATGGGAGTGTATTTATTGAAGGAAGGCCACTGTGCTTCCGCCTTCTCCATATTTACACAAGAACATGAGAAATTGCCAAAGCATCAAACTTAACTTTTTCTACTTTTCTGACAAAAATATTAGGTGAACAAAAGATTAAGGAATACTGTATTCCAAAAGTGTAACTTCATTGAGTGCACCAAAAATTATTTTAAAGCAGACAAAAACTTGCGTGGCGTGTGAGCAGCGGGTGTGCCGACCGTTGTTCAGTTCTCACAAGGAAACACAAGGAAATTAGACACAGGTGGAGGCCATTCGGCCCATCATGCCTACGCCACATCAACACCACAACAATTTATCAACACAAGATCAAACTAAGAAAATGCAAAATGTTTTTTTTCTTCATCTTTTTTGAAAAAAGTGTTGTTTTTTTTATTTTTTGGAGGTTTTTTTTTCATTTTTTTTTCTCCCAGGGGAGGGGGCATGGGTTTGGTTTAAGATCACACAGCAACCACACAGAACTCCTTGACGAGACCCCCACCAATACTTTACACATGCACACAATCTCCCATCAATGCTCAAGCCACCGAAAAGTCCTGCCAACATCCTTATACCCCTCTATCTCCATAACTTCCAGGTACCTATCTAATTTCTAATTTATACTTATCCACCGTCTCAGCTGCAGCTACCTTTCCAGGGAGACCATTCCATGCATGAACTACTCTCTGAGTAAAAGACCCCCACCTTACCACCATCTTAACTCTCCTCATCTTTACTCTCAAACTATGTCCACTCTGCCCCTGATCGTATCACTGTCTACTCTGCTGAATAATTCATCTGCACTTATTTTATCTCTTCCGTTCATTATCTTAAACATCTCCATCATATCTCCTCACAACCTCCTCCTTTCTAGTGTATAAAGCCCTGTCTCCTTCAGCTGCTCCTCATAGCTGAGTCCAGGCTCGGCCCTGAATCGATCTAGTCGCCCTGCACTGAACCCTCACTCCGGCATCTATGTCCTTCCTGAGTTGTGCTGATCAAAACTGCACACAATATTCTAGAATTGGCAATTCTCCTGACTGTTCCTGTGTAAAAGTTGAAGTAAAATACCTGTTTAATAAGCCTGCCATCTCACTTCCATCACGAACCACTGTCCCGGTGCTATTCCTCAATAGGCCCACACTGGTCCTAACCTGTTCTTTTCCCCTGATATATTTAAAGAATGCCTTGCTATTTATTATGTTTAATATTCTTAGCCATGTCCTCGTACTCTCTTTTGGCTTGGCGAGTTATTTTCTTGACTTGCCTCTGTTTACACCGATACTGATATAAATCTAACTCCAGTCCTGTTATTTTAAACCGAATAAATACCTTCTGCTTCTCCTTAATAGCATTCCTTATCTCACTATTCAACCACTCTGGTCTCTTTCTGCTTCTAGTTCCACACCTCATTGGAATGTACTTACTCTGCACTCTCCACATTTGCTCCTTGAAGGTTTCCCATTTCTCTGATGCTGATTGTCCTGTTGTTCGAGTCTCCCAATCTACATCACCCAACTCTCGCCTCATATCCTCAAAGTTTGCCTTCCTGAAATCTAATAGCCTTAGCCGTCTATCCTGAACTCTAACCCTCAACAGAATCTTTGCACACACAATGTTATGGTCACTTGCTCCTAAATGCTCCCCAACCTCCACCTCCTCCACCATATTGGGATCGTTACTTAAAAGGAGGTCGAACACTGCACTCCACCTCGTGGGTTTATCTACAAACTGGGTTATAAAACAATCCTGGATGAAAACTAGGAAATCCTCATCCGCTCTTTCTTTTCCCTGTTCCTGGACCCAATGTATCCCTGGCAAGTTAAAATCCCCCATAACCAATACTCTTCCCTTACCACATGCCCTTTTGAATTCTTCATGTACACCTCCTTCCTCCTCATCCTTCACACCCAGAGCCCTATAAAAGCATCCTACCAGTATCTTACTGCTTTTACAATCTCTAATCTCTACCCACACAGAATCCTCTACATTAATTCCCTCATTCATGTCACCCCTCTCTCTTGATGCAATGCTGTCCTTCATCCAGATTGCCACTTTTCCTCCTATTCTCTCCTTCCGATCACACCGATACACCTTGTAGCCTTCTAATCCTGTCGTCCAGTTATTCTCCTCCTTAAACCATGTTTCACTCACTGCAACTATATCATACTCCTCGCTATCTAATTTGGCTTCAAGCTCTTCCATCATAATATTTAAACTCCTGGCATTGGTATAGAATACATTTAACTTTTCCCTTCCTGAAATTTTATTTTCCTGCCTGGCCGGACTCATCACAATTACATCATCTGTTCCTTCCTTAATACCTGCTCTACCCTCCTCTGACCTAAAAAAAATCCTGAATTCCTTCCTCAATTCCCACTGCAACCCTTGCTGCCCCCTTTCTATTTAACATACGGCCATCATTCTGGAAACACTCCCTTTGTCCCCTAAGTGATTCCCACTGCTTATTAAATGTAAAACCTTCCTCCCGACACCATTCTTCCAGCCATTGGTTGACGTCTATTGCTCTACTCATAATTTCTATATTGTTTCCTAATCTTGGGAGAATCCCAGAAAACATGACCTCACAATCCTTTGCTTTCAGCCGCTTACCCAATATCCTGTGCCTATTTTTCAAAACCTCTGAGTAAACTTTCCTTAAATCATTCGCACCAAGGTGTACCACAACCAACTTCTTCCAACCTTGACCCGATACAATATTGTTTACCCTTCCTTCAATGTCCCTAACTCCTGCTCCTTCAAAACTACACAGAATTCTGTCTTTGATCCTTCCTGCAGAATGAAGAATCTACATATTTAATGATCTCATCACAAACAAAAACTGTCTCTCAAACCTCATTTCCACCAATTTCTATTGCTGCACCTACACCACTGCACACCCCCGCTGCACTTCCACCACCGCCTGCCTCCGCTGCACCGTCGCCACCACCTAACAGTTAATACTACAACTTCAAGAGAGAATTGAAAAATGTTTTCAGTGTCTCCAAAGCAACGCATCCCCACTTCGTGGTAGGATAGCCAAGTTGTCTAGCCTGGGTTTAAAATCCCGACCCAGCGATAAACTACCATCCTGGTGTTTCACAGGCAGGGTGATTAATCAATGTGCGTGCCATCCCTCAGATGGACGTTAAACTTGGTGTCACATCTGCCCAAATTTGTTGGTGGAGATTAAAGATTCCTTTGCATTGTCCTTCACGAAGAGTAGGGGAGCTATTCCCAGCATCCTGGCCAAATTCCAAATTACTGCTCTAACTTTCAGGAGCACTGCATTAGCAGCACTGCCACACCCTCTGTCAATGATGTTACCTTGTGCTGCACACACAAAAAAAGAAGACGACCAGACCCCAATGTATAGTATTTTCTTGTAATAATATTTTAATTAATTTCCTCTAATAAATATTTCCACTTAATTGTGAAATTTTTCAGACAAGCCATTTTGATCCATACACCTACATAGTTGTGTAGAGAGTGCGTTCCGATTGTTTGACAACAAAACATATTTCAAATATCTTTATATTTCAAATACCTTTTTCACAAGGTCACCGATACATGGGTGGCTCGAGAGTTGGAACACCAAGCGATTTACATGTTCTGGTTCTTCTTGAAAAAATATTCAATATTGTCTCCCCGAAAATAATTACAATAATGTGTTAAATTTTGTTGATATTTCCATTCAATATTTTGCTGCTTGAGAAATGAAATGTTTGTCTCTAAATGTGTGCTTAATTGTGGTAGTCCAATGGATGAACCTTAGATCCCGGGCAACGCCAGGTACCTTTGTGGGAGGAGGGAGGGAAAGGATGGAGGTGGGAGTCTGGAGGGAGGGGTGGGGTGAGAGGAAGGAGGAGGGTGGGATGGGAGAAGGAAGGGGAAGGGGTGGGAAGAGGAAGGGGAAAGGGTGGGGTGGGGTGGGAATCTGGATGGAGGGGGTGGGGTGAGAGGAAGGGGAAGGGGTGGGAGGAGGAAGGGGTGGGAGAGGAATGGTTGGAGGAGGGGGAAAGGGTGGGGTGGGAATCTGGATGGAGGGGGGTGGGGTGATTGGAAGGAGGGGGTGGTATTGGAGGAGGAAAGGGTATGGGTGGGATGAGAGAGGGGAAGGGTGGGAGGAGGGCCCCATCATTCCGCAAAACACAAATAAAACTAAGATAATCCCGCTCCATTGAGTACCTCCTGTGCTGCTGCCCTTCTTTGTACAGCTTACAGGATGATGGGACTGTGGCAAAACCTCTGGGACCCCCATTATTTGATGAGAGGAGGGAAACCATGGGGAAACCCTGCTCGGTCAGGTGGTGGTGTTGTGTGTCATAGTGGTGCTGAGGTGTCGTCCACCAGACAGAGGTCTCCTTGGGTTAACCTGAGACGGTCACTTTGGGTGGGTGCCTGAAATGTCCTCACTCTAAGAGAGATGATCACCTGTCTCTGCTGTCCTCTGAGCTCCAGTGTCTGAACGTCAGTTTTGCAACACTTTCTCAGGTTTGGAGATGGGTGGCTACACCTACTAAAAGGCTGGTCCCTCTGATGGTTAACTTTCCTGGGGAGTTGCTGTCGCTGTGTCCAATAAGCTGATTCCTTTGGTAATTGAAGTAACACCGGTCAACGAGCGTATTATGAGACGAAGGATTCATCACTCCTTGGGTGTCATTTCCCTGGTCTCTGTATATGCTCCAAATGAGGAGAGTGATCTCACTGTGAAGGATGCATTGTTTGTGATTGATCAGTGCCCCAGGCAAGATACTCTTCCAGTCTTGGGGAATTTCAATGCATCGGTTGATACTGATCGGGATGGTTATGAGATATGTTGATCCCCATGGGTCTGGAACGGTGAACCAGAATAGCACCAAGTTCCTTGACTTCACAAGAAGTTGTGGCCATCTTGTGGCTGGTTCATTGTTTCAGCACCCACAGACTCAGCGCTGGACTTGGTATTCCAATGCTGGTGGTGTGGCAAAAGGAGATTGACCATGTAATCGTTGATGGGCGCTGAAGGATGCTCCGCAACTGCAGGGTCTACCGGAGTGCTCATTTCCTCAATTCCGATGACAGGTTTGTTGAAGCAACTCTGAAGCTCTGGCTGAAATCCAAAAGAATGGTACCATCCCAGCCAAGACTGGATGATAGCAAGCTCGAGGTGAAAGGGGAGCTGAGGAGTTTGCAAACAGGTGGTGTCGGGGTCTAAGGGATCTTGGTGTTTCAGGTGATCCTGAAGGGTGGTGAAGTGTTTTGAAGCCCCCATCCTTGCTGTTGTCGGTGGGTGTTTTGGAACCCACCGTAAGGGGAAGAGGAACTCTGTCTTCCAAGGGACATTGGATATACTCTTGATCAATCACAGGGCTAGGCTTGATGGTACAACTGAGCTGTTTAGGCTTATGAGGCATAAAAATATGCATTCACCTATGGCAGACAAGGAGCCCTTTGTGTGCGTAATCTGCGAAGGAGTAAGGGAATATCATATGTGATCAAGTGAGTCTCATCCCTCAATGTACTCCAATTTGAGTGGAGGGTGGTGGGGTCTTGATAGAGGAATCTGAAGTGAAGGCTCGCTAGGCCAGTTACTTTGAGCGGCTGTACCAGGCTGACCTACCAGCTCTTGAGTTGGATGTCAGAGTTTCAATTAATCTCTGACCTTGATTTCGCAGATGATGCAGTTATCTTTGCGGAGACTTTGGTTATCCTTTTGGGGGTCCTCAAGGTGCTGAATGAGGAGTTGGAGCCACTGGGATTGCGGGTTTCCTGGGTCAAAATTAAGATCCAGCCTATCATTGACATATTGGATGCTGCAATCTTCTTTTTTTTTTTTTTTTTTTTTTTTTTTTTGTATACCTTGGTCGAGGCTCGTATGAGAGCTAACACACAACTCACAGCAAGGAGGCATGAGACAAGAGGGGCGGGAGTGGAAGGGACAAAACAGTGGGGAACAGACACATTAGGTGAACTGTGGAAGGGAGAGGGATGGGGATGGGACGGGGAACATGGCGAAGAGAAGATGGACATTTCAGGGACTTTCAGGAAGGAAAGCAGGAGAATTGAAGGAAGTGGGCTTGGGTGGATTATCGGGGGTAGAAAAGATCGAGGATTTGGATGGGGGAAGATAAGAGGTGGTGGTGAACAGCTGTTTTGAAAGCCTGAAGGGAAGAATGGGAAAGAATAGAGTGAGGAAGTTTATTCCAAAGGCGGGAAAAAAGAGGAATGAAAGAGTGAAGATGAGCAGTGATTCGTGATTTTGGTAGTTTTACCAGAAGGGGGTTGTTGGCGGACCTTGAGCGCCCTGTGGAAATGTGGTTGGGACAAATCGCAGAGAGAGCAGGGGGGCAAGGCTGGAGAGGAGTCGGTAGAAGACAGAAAGACCACCGACCAACCTGCGGTGATTGAGTGAGAGGCCCAAAGACTCAGCTTCATTGCGGGAGATGCCAATGATCTTAAAAGCCCTGGTTTCGACAGCGTGAAGTCGAGAAAGGTGGGAGGCAGGAGCACCAGCCCAGAGGGGAGAGCAGTACTCCATCAGGCTACGGACAAAAGCTTTGTAAGTGGTCAGGAGCTCAAGAGGGCCGAGGAAGGACTTTGCACGACGGAGGATTCCCAGTCGGCGACTGGCTTTTGAGGCAAGGTTGGAAATGTGACTTTCCCAGGAAAGGTCATGGCAGATAGTGAGACCCAGAAGCTTGAAAGAAAAGACTTCTTCCAGAGGATTGTTGAGAAAGTGGATGGGGGGGTTTTGTAAACGGTCCTTTCGAAGAGACATAGTGAGAGTGTGAGATTTGTCTGGATTGAAAGACATGTTCCACGTGTTGGACCAGTTTGTGATTTTATCCAGATCTGCAGTGAGCGAAGAAGCTGCTGCTTGCCGGGCTGAGGGATGACAGATGGTACGGCAGAGGGTGGAGTCATCGGCAAAGAGATAAAGAGGATTTTCCAGAGAGTCGGAGAGATCATTGATGAAAACCAGAAAAAGAACAGGGCCCAGAACGCTACCTTGAGGAACTCCAGCCTGCACAGGAAGAGGGGATGAAAGAACTCCATTTAGGGCCACACGTTGACTGCGACAGGAGAGGAAGTCTGCGAGCCATGAGTGGAGATGGCCTTGAATACCATGGGCAGAGAGTTTGGTGAGTAGGGCAGGGTGCCAGACTGTGTCAAAAGCACGTGATATGTCCAGGGATACGGCTCGGATTTCCTGTCTGGCATTGAGGACCTCCATCCATTGATGGGAGAGCAGTAGCAGCATATCTAGGGTAGAGTGACCTGGTCTGAAACCAAATTGATGATTGGAAATCAAGCCATTGGAGAAGAGGAAGGATTTCATGTCTGAAGCGATGATGGATTCCATAACCTTGCTGATGATTGGGAGAAGGCTGATTGGTCTATAGTTACAGGGATCTGTTTTTGCACCTTTTTATGCAGGGCAGTGATGTTAGCAGATTTCCAAGCAGATGGCAGATGACCTTGGGAAAATGAGAGGGTGAATAGAACAGAGAGAGGGTGAGCAAGAGCAGAAGAGCAGGCTTTGAGGACACGTGGGCTGATGCCGTCTGGACCGGTTGCAGAATCTGACTCGAGGTTTGAAAGCAAGCTCTCCACCTTGTCAGGAGAAAAGGATACAGAGTCCAGGGACAGTTGGGTGCGACTGGGTAAAGTGGGTAGAGATAGTGATGGGTTTGGGACACAAGATTTAGCTGCAAACACCGAGTTTAGACATTCAGCTTTATCACGTGTGGAATCAGCAGTGCGGCCATTTGAGGTAAGGGAGGGGATGGAGGGGGAACATACACCAGAAACAGATTTGATTAAACGCCACCAGGATTTTGAGGAGGGAGAGAGGTTTGAGAGTTCAGACTTGAGATGAGAAAGATGTTGTTTTCTGGCTCTCCTGAGGGTAGATACACACTTGTTCCGAGCTTTGTGGAAAGAACTGAGATTGCCCTCAGTTGGGTTTGCTTTCCATGAGGCAAAGGCAAGTTGTTTCAGGACAACTGCCTCGCCACAAGCTTCAGTAAACCAAGGGCGGGAGGAAGGGTAAGACAACTGAACACGAGAGGGGATAAATCTGTGCATGAGGGAGAGCAAGTTTCTTTGAAAGAATTCCCAGGATGAGTTGATGTTTGAGAAAGTAGTGATAGGAGACCAGTCTGTAAGTTTGATGGCTGCTCGGAGACCCTGCCAGTCGGCTTGAGTGAAATGCCAGACTCGACGGCATTGAGGTGGTTCTCTGATAACAGCCAGAGAGATGTCCACTTTAATAAGGACGTGGTCAGAAGAACCAATTGGAGCGAAGGAAGAGCAGCAGATATTGTCAGGGAAATTTGTCAAAATCAGATCCAGAAGAGATGGAGTACCATTGGTTGAGATCCGGGTCGGGAAGTTGACCGATTGAGTCAGTCCCAATGAGTCACAGAAAGCTTTTGCTGATGTCCCATGGCAGGTGAGAGAGGTACCCACACCTAGCCAACTGGCGTGATGACAATTGAAGTCGCCACATAAGAGGAAGAGAGAGTTTGGATGAGAAGATAGAAGATGGTCCATGTTTTCGGATAGTGAGGTGTAGATGGAGTCATCACTGTTCGGTGGACGGTACAGTACACATATAAACATGAGGTGGGAGTGGAGGGGAAGCCGAAGCCAGAGGTATTCCTGGGGGTGTGGGGGAGTGAGAGCAGTGCAGGGAGAGTGAGGAATAGAGTCTTTGATGAAGAGAGTAACACCTCCACCAGGACGAGGCTCAGGTCTGTCATACCGTAAGAGGGAGTAACCAGGGAGAGATACTTGGGAGTCAGACACGTCTTGGGAGAGGAAAGTTTCTGTTAGGCAGATAATGTCTGGTTTGTCAGTGGCAACCTGCATGGAAAGATCTGAAAGGTTTGAGCGAAGGCCCCGGATATTTGAGGTCCACACTTTTAATGAAGAGGTAGGGGAGGAGGCTTTTGGTGCAGGAGGTGGAGGGGGCGGGGGAGGGTCGGACGAGGGACGAGGGGGAGGTAAGGAGGGTTGCTGAAGGAGTGTGGGGTATTGCAGAATAGCGAGGGGAGGGGGCCGAATGAGGAGGAGAAAAGGCTCTGTGGTGCTGTGAGAGAGGGGGACAAGAGACAAGGAAGATGGCAGTTGAGGATTTGAGAAGGTGGAGTGAAGAGATGGAGGTGAGAGGGCAGTGGAGGGAGGCAGGTTGGTGGATGAGAGGGGGGCAACTTAGAGAAGGAAGAGTGAGGGGGATGAAAGGTGGGAGAAAGGTGAGGGGGAATTTTTGAAAGAGGTGAGAGGGAGGCTTGGAGGGAGAAGAGTGGGATGTTTGCTTTGAGAGTGAGAGTGAGCGGTGAGGGGGGTGAGTGGGCACTGCAGTTGGAAAGAAAGAATGGTTGATGGAAAGCGAGCATCCATGGCAAACTGTGGTTTTTAAAAGTTTTAGGTCAGAGATGCGATTTAACACAATTCTTGATGGATGCAATGAAGGCGAATTCAGAGCATGGAGAGAAGAAGCGCTGTAATAGTTGGATTTTTTAGGCAAGGAATGAAGGAGAGGTCGAAATGAGAGCAGTCTGTTAAAATAGCAGAAGAGTAGTGCCTTGTGAAACAGTAAAGAGTACCACATGTGTGAGAGAGGAAGATGAAGCATTATAAGATCGTTTTTGTTGTTAATATTAATGTATGAGAGAGTTCAACAGATTAGGTCATGGAAGTGTAAAAAAAAAAAAAAAAAAAGAAATCGAGGAAGACGAGGAGGAAGTTAAGAGGAAGAAGAAGTAGCAGAATCGGGAGAAGGTTGTTGTTGTTGTTGTTGGTTTTTTTTTTTTTTTTTTTTTTTTTTGAGATAAGAAAGAGATTAGTTGGGAGAATGGGGGATGTTTGGAAAGTGGGGAGGATGAAAATTGAAGGTAATGGGGAGGATAGAAATTGAAGGTAATGGGGAGAAAAAACAAACAAACAAAAAAAAAAAACGATCGAACACCAAGTGGAACCGGTAGGCCTCAAGCCTAGGACTAGGCCTCAAACACCAGGTGAGAACGTCGACATAAATACTCACAAAATAGCACGATTTTTGAAACAAAACCGAACTAGGAACACACATTAACATGTAGGTGAGAAAATTAAACAGTTAAAACGGGACAAATAACAACCGGAACTTAACTTTGAGAATGTCAGCAGGGAGCCCCGAAGGAGACCTCTTGCCGCTCAGAACCGGAACCGGAAGTTCTTTGTACCTCTTTGTGGTGAGGATGCTGAGGTCACGGAGAGATTCACTTACTTTGGCAGTGATATTCATGCCTCTGTATGTTGTGATCCAAATGTTGATAGACATCTGGATAGGGCCTGGGGAATCATGGATTCACTGGATCATGGGTTGAAGCACTCTCGGTACCTATGCAGGAGGATAAACGTCCAAGTGTTTAAGTCAGTGGTACTTGCAATCTTGCTCTACGGATGTGAGACTTGGACTCTGACCAAGGATGTGAGATGGAGACTTAACTCCTTTGGTACCAGGTCTCTTCAGAGAATCCTTGGATATCATGGGTTGGACTTTGTGTCCAATGAGCGTTTTCTGAGAGAGACTCAAATGAGATTTGTTCCCTGTATCGTGTATAGTCTGTGAGTGTCAGCTGCGGCTGTATGGACATGTGGCTCGTTTTCCTGATGCTGATCCTGCTCACCAGATTCTCTCAGCGAGAGAGTCTCGTGAGTCGAGGAGGCCAATGGACCAACCAAGTGCCTCGTGGTTGCAGCAGGTTGATCAGCATCTCAAGGAGATGTGGATAGGCCAGGTGTCTTCCTGCGCTGGATGGCCAGACAGAGGCCCCTGGAGTACTGGCGGAATGTGGACACAGCGACATGCTACTCTGGCGCATGCTCCCATACCTGACCTGAACTGACCAAACTTTTCAAACAAAAGGTTTTGAAAATTAAATAAATACCCAAAAGATGGCTGATGTCTTGGCCTAAGCCTGCTAATGGCCTTAATATGATATCTGTGTTAATCTTCTGATGCCCTAATAGCAACCTTAAACTTTCCCTCGTTTACTTTTTCTTTCTTACCCCACTAATTTCCTTTTACCACCACACCTACCCCATCACGTAGCTCATTGGTTGTGCAGCTGTTGCTCAGGGGGTGTTGTCAGGTGGTGGTGTTGCTGCCACTCTGAGCATTAATTTGGCCTTTGGATTGGCTGTGATGATGTCTGCGCACATCGCAATGGGAGTTTCAGGTATGGTTACATTCTGTGGATGAAAGCATATGTTTATCTCAGTGTTTGTTTGCTTGTCAGTGTACTACCTATTGTGTTTATAACCACCTTACTTTGTGGAATTTAATCTTGCACTTCTTCCTTGAACTGCACACATTGTTTAATAAATCTAAAGCATGGGCTAAATGAGGCTTCCAAGCTTTAACTGCAATTGACTTGATCAACAACAAATAACAAAAAAAAGACATCGTGCAGAGCAATGATACTTACAAAATCCATCCCCTTGCCAAAGGTCTCCATGAATACATCAAATTGTCCCTGTAATTAAGATTAAAATTCACAAACTTAATCAAAATTCAGCTCAATCGGATGAAAAGTGATTATTTTTCAGATTGAAATTGATGATTTTAGAAGTTTGACCTTGAGTTGACCTTTGACTTTTTGACCTCAAAAATAGCTCGTTTCCAAATTCAGTGATGGACTATGCAATTGCTGCTTCATTTTCAGATTAATCAGATAAAAAATATGATAATTTTAGAAATTCGACCTCAAAATCAATAGGCTTCTCAGTTGAGACTACCTCGACGACTTGGTTAAGTTTCATGACAATCGGTTTAGAATTGTGACCTGTAGGTGATAACCAGACAGACAAACAAACAGACAGATAGAATAACAAAATCGATTGACCAATATACTTGGAAAAATCTTCGTTTTCGCAAGGAATAAAAAACTGGAAAGAGCAATCATAGATTGCAGACCCTCGTCAGGACTTGTTTTGTGTTGTGTATTTTGTATGACAAATACATGGAAGGTTGTCCTCAATGAAAGATTGTTGATTGCAAATTAAAGGTCGAAATGTTGTGCTTGTAAATGTGTAAAGGACAAAGGTCTTGGGGTCGAAAGGTCGAAAGGGTCTGAAAAGGTTGAAGGTGTCTAAAGGGTGTAATTTAAGGTGTAAAGGGTCGAGAATTGTCTAAAGGGGTCGAAGGGATCTCAAAACGTCTAAAAAGGGTCTAAAGCTCAATTTGGTCTACAGGGTAGTAAAAGGTCTGAAAGGTCTTTTGGTTGAAAAGTGTCGAAAGGGGAGAAGGGATTCTAATGGTCATTGGGATTCTAAAGGGTTTAAGAGGATCTAAAGGGTCTTGAGATCTCAGGGCTACACAGGGTGTAACAGAGTCGAAAGGGTCTTAGGAGTTTAAGGAGTTTAACCATGAGTTGACCTTTGAGCATGAGTTGATATTATTGTCAGGTCAGGCCAGATCAGATCAGGTCACTTGCTACAGGTATCATGTAAACCTGTCCTAACCTGTTCCATGGTCGGGTTGTCGGCGACTAAACAGTCTCCCAGGTTTCCTGGTGAGGAGGGTGTATAATATGGACACCCAGCAGGATTAAAAACAAAACCTGTCAAACGGAGGAGCTCCTTGTGAGCCAACAGTCATCCACATCTAGTGCCCAACTGTGTCTGCGGACGTCCTCCGGCGGCTGGGTTAATTTTTATGAGGAGCTTGGTGACAGGATTTGCACTCCGGCCACCGTAAAACCCTTCATTCCACAAAACATACCAAAAGCAAAAAGAAGTCTGGAAACCCACTCTGTAGGAGTACCTCCTGTGGAGCTGCCCTCCACAGGACAGCTCAGCTGATGTGATTGGGTCAAAGCCTTTGGTACCCCCACTCTTTGATGAAAGGAGGAAAACCATGGGGTAACCCACCCGGGTCAGAGTGAAGTAGTGTGTGTCGGGGAGATGCTGAGGTATCATCCACCAGATGGTGATCCCCTTGGGTTAACCTGAGGCGGTCCCTTTGGGTAGGTGTCTGGTGGATGTGTGGGTAGCTGAGGAGTTTGTGAACAGGCTGAGTGTGGATTTGGGGGGCCTGGGAGCTTTGGGGATCCTGAAGAGTTGGAGAGTGCCTTCAAGACCACCTTCCTTGATGTTGACGGTGGATATCTTGGAACTCACCATGGGGCGAAGAAGAATTTTGTCTCTCAAGGGACACTGGATACCATTGACCAGAGTCACAGGGCCATACTGAATTGCAGAACTGAGCTGTTCAGGGAGCTGAGGAGTAAAACTGCACGTGCGCTAAGGGTGAACAAGGAGGCCGATGTGCGAGGAATCTGTGAAAGGGTCGAGTGTTGAGCATCACCTGTGGTCAAGTGATTCTTGTCCTGCTTACAGGGGAATTCACGCATTGCGTTCCTCCAAGCCTGTCCCTCGGTGTGCTGCAGTTAGAGCAGAGAGTGGTAGGCTCTTGCAAAGGAGTCTAAAGTGAAGGCCCGCTGGGCCGGTTACTATGAGCAGCTGTACCAGGCTGATCCAACAACTGTCGAGTTGGATGTCAAGGGTGCTACAATCCATTTTGCTGACCCTCCAAGCAACTGTGGTCCCCCTTCGTTTGTGGAAACACGGGCCGCGGTGAACCGGTTAAAATGGGGAAAAGCTCCAGCGATCTGTGGCATCCATGCTGAACTTCTCAAGGCTGCTGGAAATGCTGTACTCATGTCGTTGCATGCAGTTTTGTGCTCTGTCTGGAACACAGGAATCATCCCAACTGACTGGAAGAGGGGCCTTGTTGTGCCTCTCTGGAAAGGGAAGGGTGATCGTCAAGACTGCAACAACTACCGAGGGGTGACGCTGCTCTCTGTGCCGGGCAGTCTTTGCTCAGATAATTCTTGATCGGGTTCACTACCATCTGCTTAAGCACCAGCGTCCAGTGCAGTCAGGCTTCACACCAAAGAGGTCAACGATTGACCGTATCCTTGCTCGTCGGGTCCTCACTGAATGCAGTTGAGTGTTTCGGCAGGGGCTGCTTGCAGCCTATGTTGATCTCTGGAAAGTGTTCGATTCAGTGAATCGGGATGCCCTCTGGATGATTGTTGGTCTTCGTGGGGTGCCACCAAAACTGATCAATCTGATGTCTGAACTCTACTCTGGTACTGAGAGTGCTGTGAGATGTGGTGGTACCATCTCTGACTTATTTCCAGTTGTTACTGGAGTTTGTCAGGGGTGTGTACTGGCCCCCACACTTTTTAGCGCTTATATGGACTGGATCCTGGGGAGGATGTCAGAGAGATCAAGCTGTGGTGCATCATTTGGGAATGTCAAGATCTCTGACCTTGTTTCGCAGATGATACAGTCATCTTTGGGGAGACTGGATATCCTTTTGAGGGCCCTCGAGGTGCTGAATGAGGAGTCAGAGCCACTCAGATTACCAGTTTCCTGGGTCAAAAATAAGATCCAGGCTTTCAATGACATCTTGGATGTTGCTATCTTGTCTGTACCTGTTTGTGGCGACGATATTGAGGTCAGGGAGAGTTTCACTTACCTTGGCAGGGATATTCATGTCTCTGCTGGCTGTGAGCAAGAGGTCAATAGACGTCAGGGTCCGGCCTGGGGAGTCATGGATTCATTGGACCGTGGCATGTGGCGCTAACGGAACCTATGTGGGAGTATGAAAGCCCAAGTGTTCAGGTCCTTGGTGCTTCCAGTCTTGCTCTACGGATGTGAGACTTGAACTCTGACTCGGGATCATCGATGGTGACTTATTCCTTTGGTACCAGCTCGTCTCTTCAGAGAATCCTTGGCTGTCACTGGTCAGACTTTGTGTCCAACGAGCGGTTGCTGAGAGAGAATCAAATGAGATTTGTTACCTGCATAGTCCGTGAGCATCAGCTGCGGCTGTATGGACATGTGTCTCGTTTTCCTGACGCTGATCCTGCTCACCAGATTATATCGGTGAGAGGGCATTGTGGGTGGAGGAGGCCAATGGGCTGACCACGTGCCTCGTGGTTGCTGCAGATTGATCCATATCTCAAAGAGATGGGGGTGGGCCATGCATCTGCCTGGGGGATGGCCAGACGGAGGGTCCTGGAGTACCAACTAAAAGTGGACGCAGCGACGCGCTGCTCCAGCACATGCTCCCATACCTGACCTGACCTGAGTTTCAGGGGTTCTACAAGGTGTACAGGATCTTCGGCTTTTGAATATTTTTAGGGGTCTACAGGGTCTTTCTAGTGTCTGAAGGATCTTTGGGGTATTAGGGGTCTAAATGATATTAGGGGGTCTTCGGGGGTCATTGAGGTCTGAAGGGTCTTCAGGTTCTAAAGGCTCCAAGGGTCTTGACCTTGTCTTAGGTTTTTTTTTCGGGTCTTAGCATTTAAATGGCCTGAAATGTCTTCATAGTCTGAGAGGTCTTAAGGGTCTCACGGGGTATGTAGGGGGTCTAATGTAATTAATATGCATTACACATTCGCACGGTCTGTGCGGACAAACAGACAGGCGGACAGAAAACCAAACGGACCCAAATACAATAAAAAAAATTGAACAATTTTAAAGAACAATCTATTGGCAATATCTGGAAATATGATGGAATTTTATGCTACGTAAAGCTGGTTTAATGAGTCACATTTTTGTGTTGTTGCAATTGATGTTTTGTAAAAAATGTTCTCATTAACCTCGCCATTCAGTCCCTTTTCCCAATTTTAATTTTCTTTATTGAATCCTCCATCGGTGTGTGTGTGTGTGTGTGTGTGTGTGTGTGTGTGTGTGTGTGTGTGTGTGTGTGTGTGTGTGTGTGTGTGTGTGTGTGTGTGTGTGTGTGTGTGTGTGTGTGTGTGTGTGTGTGTGTGTGTAACAAGTAGAAGGTCCCTTATTTCGAATTTTCTGTTCCGATCATGTGACTTCTTCCAAATTCATCCGACTATTTACTCTTTCTTTCCTTATGATACTTGACTTGTTTCTCTTCATTCGTCGAATATCAACCCCTGCAGGTGCTCACATGAATCCTGCGGTTACCCTGGCGATGTGCATCTTGGACCGATTTCCATGGAAACGGCTTCCTCTCTATTGGATCTCACAGTTCTTGGGTGCATTCATTGGTGCTCTAGGGGTCTATGCCCTGTATCATGGTAAGGTGTTGTCTTACAAAATGTGAGCTCTGGACTCAATCACTACTGGATTGTGCTTGAATTGCCTGCCGAACGCCACCATCTTGCTTCTCAAAAGCTACATCTGTTGTTGTTGTTGTTGTTGTTGTGTTGTTCTTCTTCTTCTTCTTCTTGGTCTTTTTTTTCTTGTTGGTCTTGTTCTTGTTCATCTTGTTCATCTTGTTCTTCTTGCTGGACAATTGTTTTGCCAAGTAATCTGGAAAGCAGGTGCTCACGTTGTGTATGTGTTTCATTATTTGTCTTGCATTTAAACGACATGTTATGATTGCTCTCTGTTTCATACTTGTACACCATGGTCACAATGTCTTGTCACCCGTTGTAAAAAGTGTGACTGTCTTTTATCATATTAGTTGACAACACTGAAGGGTTCTACAAGTTATAGCACATACATTTGCAGCATATGGCACAAGCCTTAAGTGTCCAGTGGATCCATTTGTGCTCCATCATCATTACAGAGAATAATTTTGACAATAATTTTGATGTGAACCCAGACATTGACTACAATCCGTTGTTCAGTGGTGTTATTGCTTGTGTCGCCCATGGTTATGTTCACTCAATCTGAAAAAAGAAGGGAAAGAGGTAACAAATTAACATTCTGCCCTCAAAGGCAATGGCACACTTTACACAAGCGGTGACGAGACATTGTGGCCGCACAGTACTTGGGATTTGCACTCATGTAAGAACCAAGCAACCTCTCAGGGGGCCGTGACACCAATTTTTGTAACCCCATATACATTGCAAAATGCTGATCCATAAGCTGTTATGCCTGAGCCCTCAGCAAGCACAATGGTGTAGTTGAATGACAGCAGTCGCTGTTATGGCAAACTTGGATGCCGTGTCGATCAACTCTTCAAATTTGGTTAATACATTTGTGATTCTGTATAATATTTCTGGTGTTGTGGTTTGATGGTATTTACCCGGTTGGGTAATAATGAAGTTTCATCGAGTCATGTTGCTTTGTCCTTTTATGTGATTGGTCTCAGAGGGGATCCAAGCATACGAAGGTGGGGAGCTGACTGTTGTCGGGCCTCATGCCACGGCCGGAATATTTGCCACCTACCCCAACTCTCACCTCTCCACTGGAGGAGGAGTTATTGATCAGGTAGGCCAATGCTTAAACCATCTTTCACCCCTTTTTACCCCTCGCATGCAAGCGAAAATTGGGTTTAAGCAATTGGTTCAGGTCGGTCTGTCCTTCTGTCTTATCATGTTGGGCCAAATGTAATTTCGTTAAAAATGTTTGTTCAAAATAAACTTTCACTTGATTTTGTATCTTTAGGTTGTAAAGGTTTAAGAAAAAGTAAGGTGGGTAGGGTGTTTTCACAAACAGGGTTAGGGTACCAAATCCAAGATGGCCACCAGCATTGAAAATGGACACTCGCTATGGAATAGTTGACATTAAGCATCAGTTGTATTTGCTGTTGTGAATTCAATGATTGTGTTGATACCATATTTATAATGACAGTTACCTAAAGAAATGATATTACAGGTAGGAAAGACTATTTGACAGCCATTTTGACTTTCAAAATGGCCACCAACAAAATTACAGGTAGCTGGTAAGCCAGGTAATTACAGGTAGCATGTAACAAATACATGCATCATCGTACATTTTGAGAGGAAAAAGCAAACACCACTTTATTCACACTTAACGTTTATTCTAAATGAACACGCTTCGTATAAGATTATCAGCAAACAAACATGTAGTTTGTGGATTTAACTGTTCATTATCGCTGTTTCGGCTGACACTTGAACCTCAATGATCCCTGTCTCTCACTAATTGTTTCCCTGTTAACTTTGGTGTTGCAGCGATAACCCATGCAGCCATATACCTCTGTGCATGGAATATTGTTATTCTAACAATTACATATTCCCTTACAGACACATTTTATGAAATTCATTATTGCTTAACGTGCTGGTCGATTCAAACATCGAACTGAAGCAAAATGACATGTAGCTGTGTCGAAGTTCCAACTACACTCAGCTGGAAACAAGAGGCATGGGTCACTTTCTCCAGCCTTTCTCCAAATCATTGTTTTGTAATGTGCTGACAAATATGTTAAGTTAACTAACCAGTAGTTAGAGGAAGACTATTTCCCTCAGCTGCACGATTTGAGTACAAGAACCAACAAAGTTCGTTCACTTTGGTGTTGACTTTGGATCTGTATAGATCCAAAGCATGCATACAAATCGTTCAAACTGGGAGCATATTTCTTTCTGGAGATGGATCGTTGTGCCCTAGTGATGCCAATGCTTCCAGGATCTCATCATCACAAGACATAAACACCTTCATACACACCCTTACATTTGACCAGTCCTTAGTTCTGCCAGAGATATCAGACCCTGTAAATACATGGAAGGCTGATGCATGTTTTTGTCCAAACTTGTCATAAATAGGTTGCATTGCAATGGTTATTATCTTCAGTTTCCCCTCTCTATGAGAAAGCTTGTAGTAACTGGTCGGCTTAGATACATTTGAATGATCAGGTTGGAAGACATCAGTGTCTGGAGAAGCAATCACAACTTCTGCATCTCTGTCAATTGTACGCGTGTGCAGCAAGAGTAAAGTATCTGTTTCATATTGACTGTGGGTGTGTAGGGTGTTTGGAACATGAATATTGCCCTCATTTCTGTTCCAGAGGTCGCAATGAATTTTTTTCAATCTGTTGCTCGGGATCATACTGCGATCAAGGTTCTTGACAGCTATATAGTGTTATGTTTGTGGGATAGATGGAGGAAAATTTCATAGCACAGGTAGGCTTGTATGGTGTAGCATGGTCCTTGGATGAGTAGGAGACATCTCGATGTTAATTAAGTGGGGAAAACTGTGAGCTTAAGTTGTTATGTATCACCACATGGGGGGGGGGGGGTGCTGTGTTAACTAGGTAGGGTTTAAGGCTATTTCTCCCAGTATGTGATTGCCCCCGTACCTTTTCTTATGGTTTTGCATTTACAAAGCCGGCAATAAAAGAGCCATGTTTTTACGCCACCAACAACAAAAACAGAGCTGAACGTTCCCGAGCAGGCAAAAACCTCACCTTCCCAGCTTTGTACCAGTTGGCCATGCCCCTGAGGCTTATGATTGGTCGGTGTGACGTAAGAGGGAGGATGATAGTGTTGAGACGGCGGTCACAACACATAGGACCTTTCTGGCTTCTCCTTGACATGGTCAAGAAGACAGTGAGATGCTCGTTGTCCGTGCTGGTGTGAATTCATTCATGAACTGAAATAAGACACGAGCCACTGTCTGTTTGGCTGGGTCGTGAAATTTGTACATTTCTGAGGAGAGGAGAAGGAGAAGAAGAGCACGTCTCTTGGCCTCAGCAATTGCCTTGTTGTATGATCAAGAAGAAAAGCGACGCCATTTGGTGTAGGTGGACGTGGAACATAGAGGGAGCAGTGTGGCAATCTCGGTCATGAGAATATACTGTATGGCAGTTTGAGCACCCTGACGTTGAAGGCCATCTGCATGAATTACCTCACATATGTGACTGCGAGGAGCAACTTGGCGCCATTTTGCTGTGCGTTTCCCATGCAGTGGCTTCAAGGCTCGATGACTGTGAGGCTCCTTAAGGTCATCTCTGGACACACAGCGAAGTGCCGGCATAAAAGGAGGATTTCCTTTCTTTTTATTTCCCCTTGTCTGTGTTTGTGACCGAGTGGAGACATCTCAAATTATGCTTAGTTTTACCTCACATTTCATTTACACCCTTGAGTTATTTTCATTTTAAATCTTTAATTTATGTTCAGTAAACCATTGAGCAAAACGAGGATAAACGGAAACGAACATATTACCACATGAGGAATAGTACGTTAATCCAGATTATTTTGTTGAAGGATTTCCTCTCAAATATCAAGGCCATCTTGGATTTGGTACCTTTTACAAGTTGGGAAAAAATGCCACCTACATATATATATATTTATCAAAAATATCTTAATGCAGAATCAAGTGATAATTTGCATAGAACAAACATTTTACATGAAAGTTATTTTTTATGACATAACTGTCCGCACTATTTTCAATTTATGATGATTGAGGAAAAACTCATTTTTATTGAATGTTATATTTTGAGCACTAATTGGAACTTGAATCGGAAGACAGAGGAATGAGATTTTTTATTATTTTTTTTTACTCTCTTTGTCTGTCTGGCAGTAAAACCAAATTGAAAATCATTTCAAACACGAAACTTACTGTTTTTAAGGACGTCATAAAGGACAAAAACAACAGGCATGAAGAACTAATGTAATGTGTTCGACAAGGTGATGTCATAGACACTGGGTAAAACGGTGGTAAAACCCGGAATTGATTACTTATACGCTTTTTAAAGTCTTTGAATATTTATTTAAATTGAATTCATTTATTTGTATGCTTTTAAAACTTTTAAAATATTTATTTAATTCGAATATATTTATTTATACACTTAAAACTCTTTGAATCTTTACTTAAATTGAATTGGTTTATTTATATGCTTTTACAACTTTGTGAAGATTTATTGAAATTGAATTCATTTATTTTGAATGCTTTTAAAACTTTGTAAATCTATATTCAAATTGAATTTATTTATTTAAATGCTTTTCAAACTTTGTAAATCTATATTTAAATTGAATTTATTTATTTATACACTTAAAACTCTTTGAATCTTTATTTAAATTGAATTGATTTATTTATATGCTTTTAAAACTTTGTAAATCTTTATTCAAATTGAATTTATTTATTTAAATGTTTTAAAACTTTGTAAATCTATATTTAAATTGAATTTATATATTTATACACTTAAAACTCTGAATATTTATTTATATTGAATTCATTTATTTGTATGCTTTTAAAACTTTTAAAATATCTATTTAAATTGAATATATTTATTTATACACTTAAAACTCTTTGAATCTTTATTTAAATTGAATTGGTTTATTTATATGCTTTTAAAACTTTGTAAATCTTTGTTGAAATTGAATTCATTTATTTTGAATGCTTTTAAAACTTTGTAAATCTTTAGTCAAATTGAATTTATTTATTTAAATGCTTTTAAAACTTTGTAAATCAATATTTAAATTGAATTTATATATTTATACACTTAAAACTCTTTGAATCTTTATTTAAATTGAATTGATTTATTTATGTGCTTTTAAAACTCTTTAAATCTTTATTTTAATTGAATTTAAAGGAAGATTGAACAAGAACAAAAATCGCCTTCATAATACTCCCAAGAACCTCCAGTTTTGCAGTATTTGGACATGTTCTGTTGGGTGGAGTATGAGGGTGGTGTATATAACTGCTTCAACAGTGCTAAACTTCCAGAATTTTTTTTAACTATCTTTAAAATAATTATTTTATTAAAATTGAAGTATATACTTGACCATTGCATGGGGTATCGTGTTTCTTGAACTCTCCAGTTCATATTGTTCCATCCGTTATCACACTTTTCCTCATTCTTCCTCCTCCTTCAGGTGATTGGAACCGCTATTTTGCTTTGCCTCATTCTTGCACTTACGGACGAATCGAACTGTGCAATGCCACGCTATCTGCAACCCTTGGGTTTTGGTTTAGTGGTGGTTGCTATCGGGCAAGCTACGAACTTCAACTGTGGTTATGCCATTAATCCAGCCCGGGATTTGGGGCCCAGGATTTTCAGCGCGCTGGTTGGATATGGATCTGAGGTGTTTTGGTGAGAAAATGTTTCAACAGTTAATAATAATAATCATCATGTCCTTACATATAGTGTAGTATTATTGTACTCAACACCAGATCGATTATGAAAATAAATATTTCAAGGAAGGAAATTTGAAATATACTTTTAAAGGGGATGACAGAATTGAGGAAGGTTGGCCTATACAGCTTAGTTCGGAGGGGCAGGAAAAACAACTCAACTCTTTTTACACATGTGATCAATTCTGCATATCGACACTAATAAATGTCAGAGTGTGTGTGTGTGTGTGTGTGTGTGTGTGTGTGTGTGTGTGTGTGTGTGTGTGTGTGTGTGTGTGTGTGTGTGTGTGTGTGTGTGTGTGTGTGTCAGTGTGTCTCCTCCGTAACTCCAAATCATTTCAAACACAAAACCGAGCAGCCTGAAATTTGCATGCATACTAAGGGAACTCCAAGGTAGTGAATGAATGAAAATTGGGTGTTTTGGTGAATTAAAACACCCATTTGGAAGATAATAACAACCTCATTTAATTATCCTTCAAGGCCCTGTCACACCTTGACGTTTTTGCCAGCGTATGGCAAGGTATCAAAATGTATGTAAAATGCTGGCGTACACTGAACTATAGATGTTTTTTTTTCCAGTTTTGGATGTATTCATAACGAGTTGGACGTATGCATAATGTATTAGTAACATACACAGAACGTTTCGATAACATATAGATAACTTATATCAACGAATGCTGAGCGTGTTGTCGGCGTTCACAACTTATGCCCAACGATAGTCTAACTTATGCAAAGCGCGGCAGCGTATCGCCGACAATCACGTGGCGTAGCCTATTCATAGGCTGCGGCTCGATGATTCAAATCATAACCGCACTAGACATCGAAGTGTTAAGCCGCTGTCACACCTTGACGTTTTAGCCAGCGTATGCCGACGTATGAAAAATTTGCCGAATACGCTGCCACACATCGAATACGTTATGGGTAAGTTTTGTATACGTTAAGAGCATGCTGAAGCACGCTGGCAAACGTGGTAGTATGCCGAGTATGTCGACAAATTTTCAGCATGTTGAAAATTTTTCGACGTATGCCAGCGTATGACACACATTCCGCATACGCTGGCCATAAGTTGTAGGCACGTTACGCGATCGTTGACACACGTCGACACACGTTACTTGTAAGTTACTCATAAGTCGAAACACGTCGAGGTAATGGTTAGCGTCGGTGTTCCAGACTCCATGGTTTTTTATCTTGCCAAAACGAAGTTTTTGCAAGATATGTTAGTCAGCTTGTATGTTTTTTTTTGTCTGTAATCACGTATAAAAAATTCTGCAGAGCACAGTTATCATTGGAAATTTTTGTAACTTCGCATATCAGAGGCCTATAGAGGTCCCTTTCAGTGCACAAATTTTTGAAGGTCAAGGTCAAAGGTCAAGGTCACTTTGTCGCAAATCAGGGGAGTCGACGAAACCCTTATTTTTTGAGTAATTTTGATCGGATCGTCTTCAAACTTCATGGGAATATAGTTCATGGTCTGGCGCTCAGCTGATTAATTTTTGGTGGCGATTGGCCTTGATCTTCATATGTTTTTTTTTGTTTTTTTTTTTGTCTGTAATCACGTATAAATCACTCTGCAGAGCACAGTTATCATTGGAAATTTTTGTAACTTCGCATATCAGAGGCCTATAGAGGTCCCTTTCAGCGCATAAAATTTGAAGGTCAAGGTCAAAGGTCAAGGTCACTTTGTCGCAAATCAGGGGAGTCGACGAAACCCTTATTTTTTGAGTAATTTTGATCGGATCGTCTTCAAACTTCATGGGAATATAGTTCATGGTCTGGCGCTCAGCTGATTAATTTCTGGTGGCGATTGGCCTTGACCTTCATGGTTAGCGCCTAAGGTCAAACATATTTGACCCCAAGGTCAAATTTTCAAGTTTTAGGAACCATATCGTGTAGTACCTCAAATTGAACACCTCGATGAGTGCTTTCTAGATATGTCAAGCTTGAGACATTATGACGTCATTTGGTGATGTTATGAGGCAAACGCATATTTTTCATGGTTACTCTGTAGAACGATTCTCATCTGAATCTCTCGTAGGCAGATATTCCTCAAGGAGTCGCTCCTGGTGGATAGCAGCTCTGTTCACCTCAGTGTGACCTTAAAGAAGTCACACGTGGTCACCTTTTGGCAAGATAGGGGTCACCCTGTGGGTGACATTGGTTTATTTTTTTTTTCTTCGGAATGACGGTGATGTTGACACTTCGATTTCTTGTGCGGTTATGATTTAAATCGTTGAGGGGCAGCCTATTAATTATATTATATTATAACCGCACGAGAAATCGAAGTGTCAATGTCACCGTCATACCGAAGAAAAAAAAAAAAAACCCCAAAAAACAAACAAACAAACAAACAAAAAAACCAGGGAGTCTGGAACACTGACGCTAAACATTACCTCGACGTGTTTCGACTTATGAGTAACTTACAAGTAACGTGTGTCGACGTGTGTCAACGATCGCGTAACATGCCTACAACATGTTACTCATAGGTTAGAAATAAGTTTCGGGTATGCTAAACATTACCTCAACGTGTTTCGACTTATGAGTAACTTACAAGTAACGTGTGTCAACGATCGTGTAACTTGCCTACAACTTATGGCCAGCGTATGCGGAACTTGTGAGTCATACGCTGGCATACGTCAAAAAATTTCAAGCATGTTAAAATTTGTCGACGAGCTCAGCATACTACGACGTATGCCAGCGTACTACGACGTATGCCAGCATACTTTGACGTATGCCAGTATGCTCTTAACATATACAAAACTTACCCATAACGTATTCGACATGTGCCAGCGTTTTAGACAAATTTTTCATACGTCGGCATACACTGGCTAAATCGTCAAGGTGTGACAGGGCCTTTAGCAGGGGATCATCTTTGTTCAGCCGAATGTCAGCTTGCTGGGGTCTTAATTCGCCATTTTGTTTGGTTTATTCAAACATGCCTTGCCTTGATTTGGAAACACGATCTACTCTCATGGACTAATTGAAGTATATAATCAAAATATTATCTCGGATTTGAGAATCGGATCTCGTGAACGAAATGTGTCAAAATCTGGAGTGGAATCTGAAAATGTTAACAACTTAGCGATTTTTTATACCTAAGCCTATTTATTTAAGCGAAGCAATAAGCTTAATTGTACACCGCTCCTTCCCAATTCCATATCTTGGTGATGCATAACATCATCACTAGGCGTCGAAGTAAGGGAGTGTTCAGTTTTTACTCTGTTTTCTTTCTTCTTTGTTCGTTTGTCTGGGCGATATCTTGGCCCTCCTTTGATCTGGGAACCTGAAATTTGGGAACGAAAGTGAAGATGTGAAGCTTTGACAAAAATGGTATTTTTTATTTTTTGAATGATCTATTAATTGATTGATTCCTTAATTATAATAGCTTTATTAATTATTATTAATTTTATTTCTCATCTGGGCAATATCTCAGGCATCATTTGAGCTTGGAAGCTGATATTTGGATGTAAAAGTGACCAAGTGATTTGGAATAAACAGTATTTTTGATTTATGGATTCATCAATTTATCGATTAATTAATTATTTTCTTTTTTGTTTGTCCGGGCGATATCTCAGCCATCCTTTGAGCTCGGAAGCTAAAATTTGGTGACAAAAGTGATGATTTGAAGCTTTGACAAAAACGCAATTTTTTGAATAATCAATTAATTTAGTGATTCCTTAATTATTATAACTTCATTAATTATTATTTATTTTATTTCTCATCTGGGCAATATCTCAGGCACCTTTTGAGATAGGAAGCTGACATGTGGACACGACAGTGAACAAGTGCTTTGGTTATTAAGGGTATTTTTGATTTTTTTGATTAATCAATTAATTATTTGATTTTTTGATTAATTACTTGATTTTCAAAAAGTTACAGATTCACATGAAACAGTGGTGGTTTAGGTTTGCTTTTAGCCAATTGATTGAGAAATCAATTATTTTACGATTATTATTTATTTATTTTACTTATGCCATTAATCAGTTATTGTACAGTGCTCCCTCACAATTCTGACTCCATGTGCTGCATCAGCATCGCCGAGCGCGGAAGGTGCCTGGTGGTCACGCTCTGGAGGATTTGTTATTTATTTATTTGGCATGGGGCCGGTGCACTTTGAATCTACTGCTACTTGTTTTTTCTACTGTTTGGATGATTATATTTAATGAAGAAATGATTAAGGAATATGCAGAAAGTATAACTTCATTGAGCACAACGCCATGCTCTCTAAACTATTTTTTGCAAGCCCTGGTAATACGGTCCACGGGGGTCCTTTTTTTCCGGCAATTACAGAAGCAATTTGTTTTTTGCCATTTTGAGGGACCTGCTTTCATGACAAATTATTCATATAAATGTACTAATCGTTGCTGCAATATATTAATAGTTGGTAGTTGCTGAAAATGAAGAGATAGGAAGACAGCACAGATGGACATGGTACAAACGGGTAGAAATGACTCTCGGTGGGGTGTGTGCATGACTGCATGCTTATTTACGTGTGTGCGGTGTGGTGCGTGGGTTTTGTGGGCATGCAATCTGAACTAGAACTTTCACCCAGGCCCGTGGTGCGTGACACTGTGGAGGACGTTAAATGCAGCCGTCTCGTGAACCATGTGCTTTTACACTTGGGGAGTAGACATGCTGCAGCACCAAAGCCATGTAGGGAGTGGACGTGCCACAGCATCAAAGCAATGTTGGACGTGCCACCGTGCAGTGCGGGCGTGGAGAAATTCGTGCATGTGTGCGAGTGAAAGGATTAGTATATATTGCCAGTGTGCGTGCATGGTTAACATGGCCTTCAAGGAGGTTGGAGGAATGTGTACGGAACGGGCAGGGTGGGGGGAGCATGCATGCAGGCAGGACTTTGCCAGGGAGATTGCATGGGTTTCAATTTTCAAATGCTCCCACCCAGTTTTACATAGGACGTGGCAGTTAAAAAGAAAACCTTCCTATTTGGGCGCATTTCATCAACCTGGTAATGCCCTGGTACACTGCCTACCCTCCCCTTACACTGCTTCCTTCCCCCTCCCCTCATACTTCCTTCCCTTGCCCTGCCTTTTCCTCTGCTTATGCTGCCTTCATCTCCTCTTGCACTGCCTCCCGTTCCCCTCGCACTGCCTACCCATTCACTCATACTGCCTTCATCCCCCCTTGTGTTGCCTTCCCCCCCTCACTCTGCTTTCCTCCCCTCATGCTGCCTTCCCCTCCTCTCGCGCTGCCTCCACCCCCCTTGCACTGCCCCCCCTCGCACTGCTCCCTCTTTGCACTGCCTTTCCTTTCCCTCCCCTCAGGCTATCCTCCTGCCAAACCCCCTCTCCCACCAAACACCTCTCTGGAGGTCGAGGAGAGGAAGGGCTGTCAAGGAATGTGAGAATTGGACAAATGAAAGGGTTTTTTTGTTTTAGCAGTCGGAACTGCTGCTCGGATCAATTCAGTTTTTATAAAGCAATGAATCGCCAGATCACGGCAGTATAGCCGAGAGGTATACATGCTCATTCTAAGCTTAGCTGTGTAGCCTGTGTTCGAATCCCGACCGAGCTATAAACTGTCATCCTGGTGTTTCACAGGCAGTATGATTCATCAATATGTGTGCTGTCTCTCGGATGGATGTTAAACTGGACAGCATATCTGCCGGGATCTCCCCTCTCCCCTCCCCCCTCCGCACTCTCCTTCATCCCCTCTCCCCTCCCTCTCTCACCCCTCTGCCTCTCTCACCCCTGTCACACCTCAATGGCGGATCCAGTGAGGGTTCAACAGGTGCGCATGAACCCCCCCCCCTGGGCCCTTACAATTATGTCACATGGTCATCGTGCGAGATATCACTGGACAATCGGCAATCGCACCTCTTTTGCTTTCACTTTGTAATTCATCCGAGCTGAGATACTTTTTGCCACTGGTTCTGTATTGATCCCTGCGACTTGGTGTTTAGTTCCAGCTCCGAAGAGAAAGGCAACATTTTCGGGATCATGTCCCACGGCAAAGCACAGTACAATCCTGAACTATTTCACCAGGTCATCCAAAGTTTCAGTGGCTACATCGTCCATTATTATAATTAATGATCTGATGATCCGCAATGGCGAGTGTAGGTTTGGTGCTCGGGGTCATTTTACCGCATTCTGTGCTTGTCCGTTCGATATTTTCATTGATTTGTATTTGAAACATTTTGTGTATTTACATTGTTGTAAAGATCCGTCGCAAAGATTCCAAAATATTCAGCTTTTCTTTAGAATCACTTCTTGACAGGCCTGGGGCCTTTTCGTCAAATATCTTGATCTTCCCAAATTTTCCAGTGGAGAAAGTAAATTTATGGTTGGACACTGCTAGCTCTGGATAGATGAACTGTTTTTTTTCCTCAAAGATTACATTGACTAGAATAAGGCTTGGTGATATATTTCACAATATGAGAACATCTTAACCTTAAGTGAACCCCCCCCCCCGAAAAAATTCTGGATCCGCCCTGCACCTCTCTCCCTCTCCACCTCACCTCCGTTCTCTCTCTCTCCCCATTCCCTCCCTCCTCTATCCCTTCCTTCCATCCTTCTCCTTCCCTCCTCTCTCTCTTTCCTCTCTCCCTCCCACCCCTCTTTCTCTCCTCCCCCCCTTATAATATTCCCGCCAGCGAAGCGACGGGTTGTATTTGCTCGTAATAAATAGATAGACCATGAGGTGGTTGACAAAGGAAATAAGAAAGGAAATAAAACATTTCATTTATTTATTAAGCAAAACTTTGTGAAGAAAATAACAAAAGAAAAGTTCAGTTTCATTTCCACAAAGCCTTCAAATATTACAAATTATAATGTTTGTAATTAAAAACATTTTAATATGAGGGAACAATATTTCAGGAAAATTAGCAAACCAACAGAAACAGAGCAGAGAGCATTACATCCATCGTTAATCCTTACATCTATCCTTATTCCTAATATCAATCGTTAACCCTCACATTCATCCTTAATCCTTACATCAATCCTTAATCCTTACATCCATCCTTATTTCTCACACCCATCCTTATTCCTTACTTCCTTCCTTAATCCTTACATCGATCCTTATTCCTTACATCCATCCTTAACCCTCACATCCATCCTTATTCCTTGCACCCATCCTCAATACTTACATCCATTCTTAGTCCTAACATCCATCATTCCTTGCATCCTTCCTTATTCCTTAAATCCATCACACTTATTAACTATCTGCTCCACATGCTGTTGAAATGTCCGGCTCATTCGTAACGTTGTTGTCTGCTCCGACACATTCAACTCGAGCGCAAACATATTTGTGATACCTTGTGTCGAATAATAACTCGTATATGACCTAGTTATTAATGACAGCATATCTCTCCTGCTCACTCTGTTTGGCAGGGCGAAGGACTGTTGGTGGTGGGTCCCTGTGCTCGCTCCTCTCATTGGATCTGTTCTCGGATCTTTGTGTTACCAACTCCTGATCGCACTCCATTACCCGAGGAGCACTGACAGGGAAAATGAGAAACCACCTTCGCTTCTGCAATGCAATGACCATGATAACCTCGATGGTTCACAGGTGGACAAGATGTCTGAAGTTCACGAGATGTACGTTTGATGCAAGTTGGTCTGTTGTATGTACGTTGCATGTATTAAACCCATAAGTCATAATTTGTTGACTTTAATTATTTTCTCTGGTAGGAATGGAACGATCTATGTATCTTTCTGTCTTTATCTCCGTCTCGGTCTCTATGTAGCTATCTATCTATCTAAGTATCCATTGATGTATCTCTACGTAGCTATCTATCTATGTCTCCAACGATCTATCTCGCTATCTATGGATATATATAAATATATATATATATCTATATATATATATATATATATATATATATATATATATATATATATATATATATATATATATATATATATATATATACAGTATATGCATATCCATCCAGCGATCTGTATATATATATATATATATATATATATATATATATATATATATATATATATATATATATATATATATATATATGTATCTTTTTTATTATATATATATATATATATATATATATGTATCTTTTTTTATAATATATATATATATATATATATATATATATATATATATGTATCTTTTTTTATAATATATATATATATATATGTATCTTTTTTTTATAATATATATATATATATATATATATATATATATATATATATATATATATATATGTATCTTTTTTTTTTAATGTTGTTGAGTTTCTCGAAACCGCATGCCTCGAAGTCAATGGCATCCATCATACAGTGATCCCCAGACAGGTATTGAATTAATATACGTGCAATTAGACCTTTCCCTCATGTCTAATGTGAAAACGG
The DNA here is from genome assembly GCF_056783735.1 of Eptatretus burgeri. Lineage (NCBI taxonomy): Eukaryota > Metazoa > Chordata > Myxini > Myxiniformes > Myxinidae > Eptatretus > Eptatretus burgeri. The sequence goes on along the minus strand of NC_140964.1, from coordinate 6,711,029 downwards.
GACAAAGTCCGTTGTGTGGATCTCATAGTTTGGTCTTATTATATCCCGATCTTCATTCCAACACTTCTACTCTTATTCCTGAAATAAATTCAAGCAGGCACCGCACCCAGACAGCCGCTTCTGAAAACCACAGCAACATCCTCCACGATAAGAATGCGTCCTCGTGGAGACCAAAGGAAGCACAACCTGCACGATGGAAAAAATCCTCCGCTGCAAGATACGGTGTAAAAGGGAATAGTAGAACCATACGTTAAATCCTAACGCAGTTAAGGCCCTGTCACATCTTGACGATTTAGCCAGCGTATGCCGACATATGAAAAATTTGTCTAAAACGCTGGCACACGTCGAATACGTTATGGGTAAGTTTTGTATACGTTAAGAGCACGCTGGCATACGTCGTAGTATTCTGGCATACGTCGAAGTATGCCGAGCTCGTCGACAAATTTTAACATGCTTGAAATTTTTTGACGTATGCCAGCGTATGACTCACACGTTCCGCATATGCTGGCCATAAGTGGTAGGCATGTTACGCGATCGTTGACACACGTCGACACACGTTACTTGTAAGTTACTCATAAGTCGAAACACGTCGAGGTAATGTTTCGCGTCAGTGTTCCAGACTCCCTGACTTTTTTGTTTTTCTTCTTCGGTATGATGGTTTTGTTGACACTTCGATTTCTAGTGCGGTTATAATATAATATAATTAATAGGCTGCCGCTCAACGATTTAAATCATAACCGCACTCGAAATCGAAGTGTCAACATCACCGTCATACCAAAGAAAAAAAAAACCAGGGAGTCTGGAACACTGACGCTAACCATTACCTCGACGTGTTTCGACTTATGAGTAACTTACAAGTAACGTGTGTCGACGTGTGTCAACGATCGCGTAACGTGCCTACAACTTATGGCCAGCATATGCGGAATGTGTGTCATACGCTGGCATACGTCGAAAAATTTTCAATATGCTGAAAATTTGTCAACGTACTCTGCGTACTACGACGTATGCCAGCGTGCTTCAGCATGCTTCAGTGTGCTCTTAACGTATACAAAACTTACCCATAACGTATTCGACGTGTGCCAGCGTTTTAGACAAATTTTTCATATGTCGGCATATGCTAGCTAAAACGTCAAGGTATGACAGCGGCTTAACACTTCGATGTCTCGTGTGGTTATGATTTGAATCGTCGAGCCGCAGCCTTTTAATAGGCTACGCCACGTGATCGTCGGTGATACGCTGCCGTGCGCTATGCTTAAGTTCGACTATCGTTGGGCATAAGTTGTGAACGTCGACAACACGCTCAGCATTCGTTGATATAAGTTATCTATATGTTATCGAAACGTTCTGTGTATGTTACTAATACGTTATCCATACGTTCAACTCGTTATGAATACGTCCAAAACTGGAAAAAAAAACATCAATAGTTCGGCGTACGCCAGCGTTTTACATACATTTTGATACCTTGCCAGACACTGGCTAAAACGTCAAGGTGTGACAGGGCCTTAAAGGACGAACGCGGCACGCTCTTTTCAAACCTAATTATATCCAATCCTTTCCTTCAATCCATTGCACAGTACGGGGCACGCACATGGTGCACATCTCTATTTGGGTCTGCGCATGGGTTTACAATAACATCTTACCATCGATTTTCGCATTCCACCGTGGCCACCAATGTCTTCCGCGGACGGCAGACATCCTCTCGCACCTCCGCCTCGATGCAGCTACCACCAAGCAGAGGCACGCTGAATGGCCTGGATCGCTCAGACCGCATGGCGTCAGGACGAAACAAGCGCATTGATCAGTGCCAACCGCAGCGCGCTGTGGGTGCCCGAGTGGGCATGTGGGGCCGACGCGGCCCTCGGACAGTCACCGGAGCATGGCCTGGTAGTTCGGTGCAACGCGATTCATATCACGGGGCTCGGATCGAGACAATTTCACAGCTCTGTGATCTCTCGCCCGATTTAGAATAAGGCTGTTTCCGGCCATGGCGGTTGGGCCGTGCGGTGGCCAGGGACCGATTCAGGTGACAATGCATCGCTTCGGGGCAGCGCCCCACCCTGCACCACCAGACCTATAAAGGACGGATTGCGAGGCCATCCGGCGTGGGAGTTGTAGTCGTCGTCATCGTGGTCATCCTCATCATCTTTGCCTGGCCTTGGATCGATCTATGCATATACCTGCTGCTCCGCAAGTCCCGTCTGCCACTCTGTCGACTCGTTCTCGATCTCCGCCTTCTTTGGAATCTCCACTCCCTCGCCGCTGGCTCCACCCACCCACCTTCTCCGCCTGCCTCTCGCCGCTGGACAACCTACTCACCTGGCTCCACCTAAAGTCCCTTCCTCACGCCTGACAGTCTCGCCCTTTCTCTGCATCAGTGCACGCGCTGCGCCGACATCGTAATCATGCAGGAGACAATGCGCCAACCCTCGAACTGGGATCGCTGGAACAATATATATATATATATATATATATATATATATATATATATATATATATATATATATATATATATATATGTATTGTTGTGGAACCAGGTCGGGGCGAGAAGACCACGAGAGGGGGGGGGTGGGGTTGTGGGGAAGGGAATCTACCTCGGGCTCCCACCAGACTCTCCGGAATCGCAGGCCGTCACACACGGAAAACTCCGTGACTCGGCGGGTCGATAATCGACTGTGAATGCCAATAACTCAACCACATGACTTGGAGTCCTCCGTCTACTGGAACCAGTTGCGAAAAATGGTCACGTGATCTAATTACGGGGGGACAAGCCCTTGCTATGCCTTGCTCAAACCAGATCACCATACTGGATCAGATGCAGCCGAGCAACACTGCCAAGAACGTACTGGCTAGGAAACGCATCGTTGAGGGATAACGTCCCAGCTAAGGACCATGCTGGACCAATGAAGAAAAATATTGTTGCGAATTCGTGCCCGCCGGCGTGCGAGCGGCCACGTAACTCGAATCGTGGCACGTCGCCCACCGGACAGACAATTCTGTCGTGACCCTCTCGGACTAACGCCGGGAACTCGTCACGGGTGGGGCTTTCGGCCTCACCACGATCGTGCCAATCGGCCCCCCGCGTGGGATAGGGTTGTTCGCCAAATTCGACCTACCTAAGTACCCACACGGAGGGTAGACCGGGCGATCGCACCTCGCCGCAGGTCGACTCCGGACACGGGCCACTTTAAGTGACCCGTTCCATACTATCGGGATAACCGAGCGGTGTTATCATCAACCGCTCGGCGCTCGGCGAGTTATAGTACGGCAGGAGAACCCATATGCAAATTTCTGGATCAGGATGAGCTCGGGGGCGGAGCCACGCTCGCCCATTGGACGGAGGAAAAGTGGGCGTGAACCTCCCCTGATCCTCGAATTTGCATATATCGATTCTACTCCGACGCGCCTGGAGGCGGGGCCCAATCGCCCCGCACTTGCTGATAGGACGGATCAGAAGTGGGCATGTATCATTCCTGATCCGACTTCTCCTCGGAAAGGCCGCTTTTTGCACCCGCTGCTCGGCACGCGCCCTGTACAAGTCCAGGACAGCCTGACGCTCGGTGCCCACAAACGGTGCGGGAATGGTCGCAGAAGGAGAGGCGAAGGTGGTGGAGGGTCTAAAGTGGCGGTCCCTGGCCACGGTGATGCTTGGAATGGCGGTGATGCAATGGTTGCGGGATGGTGTGCTGTGAAGGTAAAGGTCGTGGCTGTTGGCGTTGTTGTTGTTGTGAAGCGGCGTTGCGGTTGGTGGTTGTTGTGTGATGGCGGTTGAGACGTGGTTGGTTCAAAATAAAGATAGAACAGAAAAACGGCTATCTTAAAGGGTCGCAGCCCGAATGAATGACATTTATTCCCTCTAAACAACGGGTTTGGGGCTAACTACACATGTACTTACAGAGATATCTCACCTACGGGACCTGAATGGTGGTTTGCGAATTTGCTCAACCGCAACACTATGAAAACGAGCTGGGAACATTTCCGTACAAAGCATTTATTTACAATCAAGCGAGGAAAGGTATGTTGCACAGTGAATGGGGTTAATTATTATTATGTACAGCAGGGGAAAGCAAGGAAATTGTAAGGTGCGACAAGAGGCAAGCAGTTTACAAAAGCAGACACAGAGCAGACTTATCCCATTATATCTTCTACAATCTTAACTTAGCCTATGACAGGCACCATCACACACACACACACACACACACACACACACACACACACACACACACACACACACACACACACACACACACACACACACACACACACACACACACACACACACACACACCCAATGAAGATGAATTTGCCAGAAGGAAGGAGAGCAGATGAGAACTAATGGCCTTTCAATACCTTGTAGGCCGACCGTGCAGCCCAGTATGCTTTTGGGGATGCTTCACTTGAGTGGGCCCACCTTAAGAGTCGGTGCGTAATCTCGAGCTTGATCACTTTGTGGGGATTCATGGAAACGTGTACCCCGCACTGGTCCAGAAGAACGTCTGTCGCAGACCAACCCCGAGTGTAGATGCAGCGCCAGCAGGCAACGAGGTGCAGTGAAGAGAGCGCGGAGCAGAGAGGCGGAGAAGTGGGCGAGGCAAACAGGCAGAGACAGTGTGAGGCAGGCAGGTGAGAGGGAGGAGAGAGAGGGCAGACAGGTTCGCGATCCGCCATTTATAAGCCCCAGGCGAAGGGTGGAGCGACGACCCGAAGCGACGCGCCGTCATCTGAATCATGCCCTTCCATTGGATTCTGGCCCCACCCTGCCAGGCTCCTGGGGCCGGAAGTGGCCTCATTCACACATCCGGCACGACATGGCCGGAGCCCTGCACCGAACTTCCGGGCTGTGTTCTGGCGACTGGACAACGGTCGTATCGGTCCTGAATGCCCGTTTGGGGCACCCCCGGCAAACTGCGGTTGGTGCTGTTAACGTGCTTTGCCTGTCCCCGTGCCATGCGGTCCGAGTGGCCTGGGCCGCGCAGCATGCTGGTTTGGTGGTAAATTGCATCGATGCGGAGGTGCGTGGAGGCGCGGGGTGATTTTTCCTGTGTGCGGGAGATGTTGTTGGTCAAGGTGGTGAGCTTCTAGTGAGCGAAGGTTGAGCAAGGTGAAACGCTGTTGTAAATTGGCACGCAGATTGAAATGAAAGGACATGCCATACGCGTCCTGTATAGTGTTGGTGGAGAGTTTCTCATAGGATGGCTGCCTGGGTGCGGTGCCTGCTTCGATTTGTACCATGAATAAAAGGAAAGGGTTGGAATGAAAATCAGGATTGAATGGAAGATAGACATATATATATATATATATATATATATATATATATATATATATATATATATATATATATATATATATAATTAGATCTAGCTATAAGACACACACAACACACTTCGTCCCGTTAATACATTAGACATGAGGGGAAGGTCTGACTGAACGAAGACTAACGAGATAACTGCCTGGGGATCACTGTATGTTGGGTGCCATTGCTTTAGAAGCATGCATCTTTGCAGAGCCGCAACAATATATGTTTGTATATATATATATATATATATATATATATATATATATATATATATATATATATATATATATATATATATATATATATATATATATATATATATATATGTACATATATAAATGATGCTTGGTACTACAAAACTTAAATATAGATATAAACAGAGACATTTTGAAGGACATTATCATAAAAAGAAAACCACAAAACATTTTGTTGTGCTCTCATCAGGTGCAATTCGCAAAAAGTGAATGAGTAATGAAGAAGAAGTCTAATGGACACCTATCAACAAAGTCAATTCTGATTGGACGTTCTCCACTGACGCATCATCATCTCCCAACCGTCTCGGTGGGAGGAGCCTGCTCAGTGTTCAGCTCTCCAATTGGAGGTTGCAGAGTCTGAGGCGGAGCCACGAAGGTTGTTGCAGAATCTCTCCTTTGGGCTTTCCTTTGAGCCCAACGTAAGCAAACATTTTTGTTGGCTATCAAGAATTGCAGAAGTTGACCAAGTTGCAGGTATCTCAATCCCCCATCGTATACTAGATATGTGGATGACATATTTTGCCTGTTTGAATCTAGTGAAGTCTGTGACCACTTCTTGAATGAATTGAATTCTCTTCATCCTGCCCTCAAGTTCACGACGGAATTGGAACATTCTGATTGCTTAACCTTCCTGGACTTCCTCGTAGGGAGATCTGCATCTTCATCTACTACGTCCATCTATACAAAGCCCACTTTCACCGGCCAGTATACTCGATGGGACTCTTTTCGTTCAACGAGATACAAGATTGGTTTGATCAATGTATTAGTGAGTCGAGCGAAGAAGATATGTTCCAACTCCAAGCTTCATACAGAGATGGACAAGATTGCCGCATCCTCAGTGAGAATGGATATCCTGAGTATATAATCAGGAAGTTTATGCACAAATTCCTCACTGCTACAGACGAATGGAAGATGGGTCCTGAAAAGTGCCCGGTCTACATCAACATTCCTTGGAAAGGGAAAATGTCGCAAAGATATGAGGAACAAATCAAAAGATGTCTCTCAAACACATATCTGGCTGTTCGTCCAAGAGAGGTTTTCACCTCTCGACATCTGATTCTTGCAGTTAAGAAGGATGTTCTGCCTGCCTCAAAACTTAGCAATATTATTCATGAGTTCAAGTCCCGATGTGATGCTCGGTATGTCGGCAGAACTACCCAGACTGACTGACAGAATCAAACAGCATTCCCTTTGTCCATCAGGAAAAACACAATTGGTACACGAATACAGCCGGTACGTGCTTGTAGGAAGGTCCCAACGTCGTGTGCATCTGCTGTTGGATGGCATTTGATTGAGAATGCAAACTGTGCTGAACATTATAATGTGGATGCATTCAAGATATTGAGTAGAGGACGAAGTATAACGCATCTCCAAATACTAGAAGTGACATTTATCTATTCCATGGACCCGATGTTATGTTGGAAAAAAGAGTTTGTCCACTCGCCTTGCTTATTTGTACAAAGAAGAAGAGGAACACCAACTCATCTCATGATCACAGATGGTGATGACGAAGATTCTACCACAACCTCAGCGGCTCTGCCTCAGACTCTGCAACCTCCAATTGGAGAGCAGAACACTGAACAGGCTCCTCCCACGAGACAGCAAACGAGGCAGACCGACATCTGATAAAAAATTTCAATTTTCATCGTAGAAAACGAGACAGACCGACATCTGTCGAAAATTTTCAAATTTCTTCATAACAATTGAGACAGACTGACATCTGATGAAAATTTTCAATTTTTGTCATTACAAACGAGAGACCAGACCGACATCTAATGAAAATTTTCAATTTTCATCATAACAAACGAGACAGATCAACAGCTGATGAAGATTTTCAATTTTTGTCATAGCAAATGAGACAGACTGACATCTGATGAAAATTTTAAAATTTTGTCAGAACAAACAAACTGTTTCATCATCACGTCTGAGCCTGTCACCATGAAGCCATGAGACCCTGTTGCGTTGGTGTTCGATGTATGTAATAAATAGGTTCCCTGTTGCGTTGGTGTTCGTCCATCCCTGTTGCGTTGGTGTTCGTAATTTCGATGGCGGAAATGGGCCTGAGGTCCACCCGTGGAAACTTCCAATGGTACTGTAAAAACGACGTCAAAGCACTCTGCAAAAACCTTTAGTCGAACCGAGCTGAGCCAAGCCAAGCCGAGCCGAGCCGAGCTCAACCGAGCCAACAAATGAGGCAGACCGACATATGATGAAAATTTCCAATTTTCTTAACAACAAGAATGATATCATGCACGATACTTGCAAAATCCAAATAAACAATAGTTACCATAGAAACAGTAATTTCGTCATTTCGAAAAGTTGACCTATCAAGTGCTTTAGGCCTAAGTTATATTTGCTCTACGGTGAGGATACGGCGGCCGTACGCCCGCTGAATTGACAGAAACGTGCGGCGGCCGCAGAGTTTCTGAGGTGGCCTCAGGGTGGCCCCACGCCGTATGGCTATATTTTACAGGCGTAGGGTCGCCGTGGAATTATAGCGCGGAGTTATAACTTTTTTCATTTCTACGTTCGCCGTAGCAATTCGACAAGCCGAAACAAAAAAACTGGAAAAAAAAAATTAACCCATTCGTTACCGTCCGTCTGGCCGCACGTTCGCCTTAGGGTTCCCCTGCGGTCCCCCTGCGGTCGCCTTGTGGGCACCTTGCATCTGCCTTGAAAATTCTATGGCCGCCGCAGGAACGCCCTAAGGTCACCGTGCGACATCAAATCAAAGACCGTATGGCAACCCCACGTTTTCGGTCTCCACAATTTATAAACACGCCTTGCAGCTCCCCGAAAAAAAAAAAAAAAACATATGTGACTGCAACATTGTGTGACCGTGGAAATACTGCGGCCGCCGTATAATTGCTAGTGGCCGTAGATTTTGGAGACCCCACGGCCGCTGTGGCAAATGTGATTTAGGCCTAAATACGCCGTGTGGCTCCCCGAAAAATAAAAACATATGTGACTGCTACATTGTGTGACCGTGGAAATACTGCAGCCGCCGTATAATTGTTAGTGGCCGTAGATTTTGGAGACCCCACGGCCGTCGTGGCAAATGTGACCTAGGCCTTACATGATTGAATGTTACGTATAACAAATTTGGTTATTACTCTTTCTAATTGCAGCCTCATATGTGTTAACATATTTCAGATGGCCTTGACCTTAACCTTTGACTCAGTTTGACCAATATTTTCTCATACACACTACACATACGTACAAATAAGCTGCACAAGTTTCAATTTAATATCCTGAAAAATTACTGAGGTGTGGTCATAATAAATTCACAAAAAGGCCCATTTGATTATAATGTGATTGAAATTGTTGTCATGGAAACCATTGATATGTCAAAAAAGTGAATAAGCGTTCTCATTTTTGGTGAACCAGGTCTGTGACTCAATATACAAATCCATTTAAAATTTCAAGTTAACAGGATGAAAACTGATTATTTTATGTGACCTTGAGTTTGACCTTTTGATCTCAAAGAATGGGCTTCAGTGACGTAATAAGCAAAGCCTGTTCAAATTTTAAGTCAATCGGATGAAAATTGATGATTTTATGTGACGTTAACCTTTGAGTCTTTCAGATTTTGACCTCAAAAACAATATGCTTCAAGGTTTTGATTGGTAAACCAATTCAGTGACCCAATATACAATTTCTATTCAACTTAGCAGAGTACACAGCGTCGAGGTGGCTGGAGATTGTGCATTGCTTGCTGAAAAACGTTTAGTCTGGACATTGCAAGAAGATTTTTAATAGATGTTTGTGTGGTGCTCGTCGAAAGGGTCGAAGCCTGAAGTTGTCCATTAGGTGTAAAGGTCTGAAAGGTCGAAGTGGTTGAAAGGGTGTATTGGGGTATATAATGGTCTATAATCTTTGTATGGTCTTTTTGAGGTCTAAAGGGTCTTAAGGGGTATAAAGATCGAAAGGGTAATTGCCAATAGTAGTTTGGGTCTAAAGGGGTCAAATAGGTCTGAAGGTCTAAGGATTAACGGGTCTGTCTAAGCAGTCTAATGGATGTAACTATCTTAAGGAGTTCATGGGGTCTTAAGGGGTCTAAAAGATCTAAAGGTATCTAAGTTGTCTAAATGGCTCAAAGGGTCAAAAAGGTAAAATCATCTAAGTGGTCAAAAGGGTATAAGTGGGTTTCAAGGGTCTTAAAAGGTCCAAAGAGTCTAAAAGGGTCTGTATGTAATGTATAAGGGGTCTAATGGTTTAAGCTCTAAAGATTATGTCCCAACAGCAGTTACAGGTCTAAACGGTTGAAGAGGTCTGTAGGGTCTAAGGATTCTAAAGGTCCCTTTTGGTGTGTTACATTCTTATATATTCTATGCTCCAGCTCGAGCCCCTTGACATTGTACACAAAAAAATTTGAATTGTTGATTGAAGAAAATTTCTTGCCATACTCCCAAGAAAATGAGAGAAGGAAGAATGGAATATTTTCATTCCTAACTGCATTTGTTTTTCTGTTTTCTCTTGTAGTTCTGAGGAATTGTGAACAATGAAAGAAGACTTCAATTATTAGTCATCCGTATCCATTGCATTCGGACAAAGAAAACGAAACTGCATATCATGAAAATACCACAAATCTAGTGTGCAATGCACCTCTCTGCATCATTGTCATGATGTACATCTCCATTTTACAAGTAATAGCTTCAGGAGGAAAAACTTGGTGCGAGTTTGCCTTAAGAATTGAATCATCTCTCCTTTAGAGATAACCAATCTTTACTTTGATAGGTGCTCTACAGTTTACATATGGGAGTCAGAAGCTGTTCTGATGTGTCCCTGGCAAAAATTCTGCAGTTAGAACTATGGTATATGAGAGTTGCACTTCGATATACTATAGTTGGAAACAGGTAATACTACAGTAGTCTGCTGAGAATTATTACAGGAAAGAAATGCTTGGTTTTTGGGGTTTTTTTTGCCTGGGTTTCTATCTTCCAGGGAATACTTCATTTGAAATGAGAGTGCTGTTATCCATCATTGTGATGACAATGAATCACTCAACCTCCCTTTGTTGGCCTCTGAGGTTTGCAACCAACCAAATGTAACCGCTAAGATTTATCCTCAGTCTGCGTCAGATCATGAGAGCTCCAACAGACAAGAATGTATGAGCACAAAAGCAATAAGGTGGTGCTCTACAGCACCATAAAGGTAACAGCCCTGTTACAATGGGTACACCCATCTGCAAGCAAAGTATCAAATTTTGTGTTTCTTTCAGAACACATCGCTTATAATGCCACAGGCAGTATATGTATGTGTGTATGTTTCTATATATATATATATATATATATATATATATATATATATATTTTTTTTTTTTTTTGAACCCCCTAACCAATGCATCACCTCCAAACGAGGAAGCATACGTATGGTACTCGAGCCTTTGCAGACTGAGATTTGAGATTAAAGGGATAATTTATGTCCATGACATCAGCGTTGCGTCGTCGAGTCAGGATACTTCTTTGGTTGAATTTAATATTCGTGGCTGCAAACCTCATGACTGGTGATCATCAGGTCAGAGACGATGTGATCGCGTGGCAGGTGACACTTGTTGCTGGCAGGTCATGCAGCAAGCTCCGTGATGGGACTTGATTTGTGCCCTGCTGCCTCATCAAGTTGGGGGGTTCGATTCAGTTATATTAATGAGCCTTATGTGGTCATGAATAAACAATCAACAGCATTTTGTCCTGATGAGCCCACAACAAGGGTGAAATCTAGACAGACATCTCTGCTTTAGTCTATTTGTGACCATCGGCTTTTATCTCAGTCTGCAAAGGCTTGACGACCATATGGATGCCTCCTAGTTTGGACGTGATGTGTTGGTGTTGCTTCTTTCATTGAAATATATATATATATATATATATATATATATATATATATATATATATATATATATATATATATATATATATATATATATATATATATATATATACACACACACACAGTACTCCCTCGCTTTAAACGAGTGATGTGTTCCTGGAAAAGGACATTCAAAGCAAAATCGTTTTGAAGCAAACCATTTTTAAAATGGTACAAAGGGGGATAGGTTCCAGACCCTGCCAAAGACCCATTACTTTAAAAACAACATTTTAACATTGGTATGGAGATCATTCAGCCAGACGGTGTTCTGGGGCATTATTAAGGATGAGTAACACCTTGAAAGCGATGTTGGCATTTTTACAGTGTCGTTTAACCTAAACAAAAAAAAACCAGTTTATCAACCGGTCCTCAAACAAATTAGCAATTACCCATGCCTTCTTATTGGCTCGCCAATAAACTGATAGGGTAAAGTTAACAAGGCCTTTTAGGGCTTGAGGATTCTGTGAATGGTAAACTAGCAATGGTTTACATTTATAGTCGCCTTCAGCGTTCCCACACAGTAGAAGTGTCAACCTATCCTTTGCTGCCTTGAAGCCTGATGGAGGTTTTATTCTTCCTTTGTACTGTATGTCCTGTTTGGCATACACTTCCAAAACAAGCCTGTTTCATTTGCATTAAACACTTGCTGAGGCTTGTACCCCTCATCAGCCTCAGCAATAGTCTTAAGTTAGTGCGGAAAACTCAAAGCAGTGCCAATGTCAGCATTGGCAGTCTCACCTGTGAGTTTGATGTTATGTAGATTCTGATGCTTCCTGAATTTATCAAACCAGCCTTTGCTTGCACACTCGGATGGAAGGCGGCAAGGATGCATTGAAGACGGGGGAGGAGTGGGGGGGGGGGCAAATGGACTGAGGACGAGGGTTCGTACTCGAACCCATGAGAAATAGACAGACACAAGCAATTTTTAATAAATAGGGGTTGATGAACATAAAATCAAATATATTTATAATGGAAATAATGAAACATGAGGTGAAACTAAATTCCTATTCGAGGTGCATCCACACAGACTTTAATGCAGACAAGGGGACAGAATAAATAAAAGAATAATCCTCCCTTTCTCCTGGCACTTAGCTTTGTGCCTGGAGATGAGTTTCTGAAGCTTGGGGTTCGCCAAACCGTGTCGTCACTGTGTGGGAAAATGCGCCCAAAATGGCGCCAAGCCGCTCTCTGGGCAGGAAACGTGCAGGAGGTAGTTCGTGTGGATGGTCCCTTCATTAAGGGCCCAGAAACTGTCGTGAAAGATCCTCCTCACGATCCAGATTGCCGATGCCGCTGCTCTCTGCAAAATGGCGCCGCCTTCTTCCCCGATGGCACAACATGAGGCTCCAATGCGCGGTCTCGCACTACCCAGCCGAACAGTCAATGGCCAGCGGCCTGCTCCATCACACGAGCAAATTCACCTCAGCATGAACACAAGAATCACGCAGCCTTCTTCACCATGATGAGGGTGGCCAGCCGTAATGCCCTTCTCTTCCAACCGCCATGTCCTCACTCGCTTCTGTCCTGCACCCTCTATTTTATGTCCCGCCTGACCGCCGATCCTGACTCAATCCTCCTCTCTTCTCTCTGATGTCACCCCATCCATCATCCACCATAGGGATTCCTGGAGGCGGGGTTTTCACCTGCTCGGAAATATCTGGCTCGGTCGGTGTTGTTTTAAGGACGTGTTTCCTTTCTATTACCGGTCTTGAAATGCAAAAACATCGGAAAAGGTCACGGGAGGGGGTGGGGGGCAATCACATACTGGGAGAAATTATCCTTAATCTCTATCGAACGAACACAGCCCTCCCCCCCCCCCCCCCCCGTGGTGACAAGAAACACATAAGCTGACAATTTCCCAACTTAAGATACATAGAAATGTCTCCTGCGCGTCCACGGGCCATGCTGTCCTATATAATCCTACCTTTGTTATGTTGCTATGAAATTCCTACATCTATCCCACACACACAACAGTATGTATATGTATACATATATATACATATATATATATATATATATATATATATATATATATATATATATATATATATATATATATATATATATATATATATATATATATATATATATATATATACACACACATACATATCCAATAAAGATATATCCACTGTCCTTTGTTCCCAGGTTCATAGATAACAACATGAAAGAGTGTTTCTGCCACCACTGTCTTTATTCAGGCACCATCCGTCATTGACTGTTTCATCCTTTATCATATGAGAACCTCCATATCTAGATAGATGAACAGTAATGTTTTTACTTGAGCATAAATAGCTGCAGCAGCACTGGTAACGACCTACAAGCTCTACTTACCTGGAGAGCTCTGTTTTTTTCAATCTTAAACAAGTCCACCTCCAATTTCTTCCTGATCTCTGTAATCGTCTCTGCATCTCTTGGCATGGAACCATTGATCCAGACACTCAACTGGACCTGTCCTTTATCAGTTAAATCAGTGTGTCTGCAAACCGAATCTAACATGTTTTACCTTTCCCCTTCTGATTATAAAAAAACCCCGATATTTGTTTCACTTGAACTTGTTTCCAGCCAACGAGCTCATCCAAACGTTTTAAAATACCCTTTGCCTTAACATGATCTCTCATCACCATTGTCATGTCATTCATGAACTCCTTGAGTATAACATATGTGTTCAAATCCATTAATATGTTCTACTTTCACATACAAGTTAATTGTTGATCTTGTTAATTTCATTCATGGATGTATCGATTGTGTTACTTTTTCACAATAAAGTTCCCTCTCAAGTCTCTTCAACAAATTATTTGTTTCTGATTCTTAATGTTGGCAGTAACATGACATCTCTTCATTCACATGTTAATGGGCTACAGTTACAAGGCCTCCCTTCATTCATAGATTCATTGGTGATAGTTACAAGGCCTCTCTTCAATCACAGATTCATGGGTTCTAGTTACAAGGCCTCCCTTCATTCACATGTTAATGGGTTATAGTTGCAAGGCCTCTCTTCATTCACCGATTCATGGGTTCTAGTTACAAGACCTCTCTTCATTCACAGATACATTGGTTCTAGTTTCAAGGCCTCTCTACATTCACATGTTAATGGGTTATAGTTATAAGACGTTCCTTCATTCACAGATTCATGGGTTATAGTTACAAGGCCTCTCTTCATTCACAGATTCATAAGCAAGTCACAGGGCCTCTATTCATTCAAACTCATGGGTTATAGTTACAAGACCTCTCATCATTCAGAGATTCATGGATTATAGTTTCAAGGCCTCTCTTCATTCACAGATTCATAAGCAAGTCACAGGGCCTCTCTTCATTCAGACTCATTGGTTATAGTTACAAGGCCTCTCTTCAGTACACAAGGGCAAAAAACTGCAAAATAACTACCTAAAAAACAAGCAAACAGAAAAAACAAACGAAGTCATTGGAGGCATTTTGTGTTTGTCTTGTCCGTACATGTGCACGTATGTACATATGTACGTGCGGATATCCGTCCATGCTAATTTTCTCTGTTTTCTCTGCAACCACTTATCCGATTGATACGAAATTTTCACCATAGGTGTGACTACTTATGTAAACGTTTTCATGATAATTATGACATCATAGGTTATGTAGTGTGGCAGCCATGTAGGAAAAAAGGAAAAA
This sequence comes from Eptatretus burgeri, assembly GCF_056783735.1. Lineage (NCBI taxonomy): Eukaryota > Metazoa > Chordata > Myxini > Myxiniformes > Myxinidae > Eptatretus > Eptatretus burgeri. Next base: position 6,695,972 of record NC_140964.1, on the reverse strand, counting down.
CTTTGGTCCTATCTCCAAAACTGCTCCATGGAAAAAATTGAAAGTCGGCACATGTCAAGTACTCCCCATGGGAACGAAGTGTGATTTTTTTTGATGATGTCATAGATGGCTTCGTTATGACCTATTTATTACATACATCGAACGCTTTATCCAATTAGTATGAAAAATTTTGAGGGTCATCTAGGGCAAACTTGTATTGGGGAAAATAATTGATGATGTCATTGGTAAGGTGTTGGGGATGGGGATCTAACCTCATCGAACCCTAACAGCCATATTTTTTTTTATCATAGAAGCCTTCAAAAATCTTTTTCTCCGAAATGGCTGAACAGATTGAGGCAAAACTTTACAGGTATGATCGCCTATCCACGAGGAACAAAAAGTTCTCCACTTATGATGTCATGGGTCACATGATTTGGCAGCTATGTTTTCTTTTGAAGAATAAACCTTTAAAAATATTCTTCTCCAGAATAGCTTGACAGATCGAGGGGAAACTTCACACAAATGTTCCGCAAGGCATGCGTGTACAAGTTTGTCAAGGAATAATTGATGTTACATGGTTTGGCAGCCATATTGGATTTAAGAAAATATTAAATAATGTTTTTTCTGGAACCACTTAATCAATTGACATGAAACTTCACATTTATGACGTTGTAGTGATGGGGAATACATGTTTTAAATATAAACTTGATTGAATGCATGGTCTGGCAGCCAGAATTATTTAATATTTTGAATCTGGGTTCAGGGATTTTAAATCAAACTTGGCACAAGTTTGTATCATGATGTAATAATGTAGATGGAGGCATATATGGCGGCACCAAAGAGTGCCCTTACAGGTTAATATAAATTGGTCTGGTGTTGATGTTCTGCAGGCATGATGAGCTGAATGGCCTCCTCCTGCATCAAGATTCCTTGTGATTCCTTGTGTTTAATGGGCTCGCCACAGGGTCTCTCTGTGTCTACTGCCTCATGGGCTCGTCAGTCACTGGGCCTCCTTTCTTTCATGGAATCATTGGCGCTCATCACACCTGGGCCTCTCTTCATGCACAGATTCATGGTTAGTCACAGGGCCTCGTTTCATTTAGAGATTAATTGGCAAGAGTCACAGGCCCTCTCATCATTCACAGGTTGAATGGCTATGAAGTCATTGGGTCTCTCTTCACTCACAGGTTCTTTGGGACATGGTTTCATATCAATGACTTGGGTGTAAATGGAGATCTCGGCATTACTTACTCAGGACAACAATCTCTCTGAGAAGTGTACAAAGAGAACACACATTTTAACGTTTAAAAACCTTGTTGGAAAGACAAAATTATCGTATAACATAGGTGTGTATCTGTATGTTTAAGATAAAGGAAATTCTAAGCAACGAAATTCTTCATTTATTCCACTGAACAGAAACTAGTGACAGAGTCGGAAGAACATGAGCATGGAACCCTTGCCTTGTGCAGCATTTCCATTCGCTGTATATGGCGAATCCCAATACACAGAGAACTAGAGTTTAAAGAAGCCATGGTCTTAAGAAAAAGAACATGGAAAGACTCTTTCAAACTCTTGCCTTGCGTTTCTGAGCACGATCTGCATTTTTTTTTGTTCGTGAACCTTGCATGGCAGGCATGATGGCAACGACACAGTGCTGTGCGACGCATATTTGTCAGAATCTCAAACAGTTATTCTGCCTTTAGGGCATGAATATTTTTCCAGGTCCTGCTAAACTGAAGGTTTTTGAAAGTGACAAAAGCGCGATTTGTGTTCTACATTGTTCAAGTGCTGCACATAACTAAATTGAAATAAAATGACGATTTTAAAGGTTGTAAAAAAAATTCCTGGGAGTTTACTGCTGTTGATGGAGGGTCTTTTACATCACCTTATTGTAATGTACTCGATAGACAGGGACGAAGGCTTTGAAGTGGGAACAACAGGTTTAATTCGGACACGGGCACAACACAGCACAGCATAGCATCGGAACATGGGCGGGTCACATGACTCTCTTAACCATGCTCCGATCCACCCATGTATGCATGCATTATCATAAACGACTGATACATCTCACTTATTTAACTCATTACATCGTGATTTGTGCCTGTTGTTAGTGTCCTTTATGACGTCCTTAAAAACAGTAGGTTTCCTTTTTGGAATGATTTTCAATTTTGGCTGATTGCCTGGCAGACAGACAGAGTAAACCTCATTGTTTGTCCAATTCTCCCTCTATTTTGTCCTTCAACTCCACTGTTGGTGTCACCCCCCTCCCACTTCCACCTTCTCACTGCTGTTCCTTTTGTCCTGTTGCGTTCTGATCCATTTAGTGTTTTCGCTCTTCCACAAGCTCTGACTACAAAGAAGTCAAAGGTTGGCAACCATTGTACAGGTTTCATGGGTTGAATGGTCTCTTTCTGTGTTGAAGTTCCTTGGAAGGCAAGTCATGTATTATATATCACTCGCAGAGTACCTGCCCTATGGGCGATCGTGTTCCAAGCATGCATGACGTCCTTCTCAGCCTGGTGTTGGCTTTGTGGTTTGGTTGGCTGCATGGCTTGGGATCTTCCGGTCCTGAGTTTGAACCCCGTTGGCCACTGAATGAACACCAGGTGGGGTTGACTCAGCCTGTCATCTTTCCGAGGTCGGTGAAATGAGTACCATTGTACTGGTATAGGGGCATACCATCAGCGGCATAGTCGCACCCCAACAAAATGATTGCTGCCTGGCAGCCAAGCCAGGAGAAGATCATGTCCTTCTGACACATACCTTTATTTTGGTGGTGTATTGGCAATTAACAGCTCTGTATAGGCCAAAAAAACCCCCGGGTTCCATACTTGAACCAAAAACATACCAACTGCTTATAATTCAAAACACCTCACTGCAGTGGAAAACGTGGGGACAGGAATACCGCACTGTAAATGGTGGAGACTTATAATACCATCCCTAACCTGGAGGTGGTGCTACACAATACACATTGAAATAGAGAAATTGTGCCCCCCACCTCACCCCCTCAAGATCACCTGCAAAAATAAAAACACCCTTTACATTAATTGGGGGTAATGCTAATCCTATTTAGCAAGTCTTGATGTAATTAGCCCAGAACTGGAGGAGTCGCGCGCCAAACAGACAAGCACCCAAATACACACACAGACACTGGTCGGTGAATTACAAATAATAAGGATAAGGATGAACCATGGTGTCCGATCGTGCGTTTGTCTGTCGCCCGGTTATGGCAACCGTTTCCCACGCTGCATTTGAAAAGCTCGACGTTCACTTTCGAAAAGAAGGGAGAACAGGCATGGATGACGTTAATGCCAAATTTTATTTCGCAAACAGGATATTTTTCCCTCTTTTTCGCCAAACCCAACCTCCACTGCCCGATGTTGCACCACCATTTTTTTTTGCCCCGAGCTGTATAAAACCACAAGTAGCTCAGAGCTTTAGTTCTGTGTGAAACCAAGAGTGCCACACAATTTACCTTCTTAAAGTCCATGAAATAATTTAAATTGATAAGTTAACGTAAACGTTTCCCGTCAATAAGGACGGATACTTTTAACGAAGCTTTTCCCTTCACTGAGGGGGGGGGGGGGCATGACCGAGTACTCCTCCTCGTCCCGAATAATTGTCAGATTAAATTTTAATTGTTTTTCTTAACCAGGAACCGTTTGTATATGTCAGCATGTTTTATATTTATAATCACTCGCAATTTAAATTCCTCTTTTATTATTTTTATTTTAACATACGATTGCTTGTATGTATGGCGGTCATGGCGTGATAGTCAGCGACAGAGACACATAAATTAGCTTTCCATTAAATTGCTTGGCCGTTTGCTTCCTCCAATCTTCATGAACTGTCGGTGTTGGTGTGAAGAAACACTTTGTGAAACGGTCCGTTCATGTGAAACAAAATTATTAAATCGACAACCAACAACCAACAACCAACAACCATCGACTCGGGGGCCTCGTCGAGCAGATCGGTTGAGTGCAGTGTGCAATCCTAGATGTCGAGGCTATGATTGGAATGGTTTGATCATCCTCGTGTTTATTTACGTCCAGTTATTATTATTTTTTTTTTTTAATAACGACAAGATATTTCCGTGCGCGTTCGTTGATGCATTTACTTGAGAAAAGAGCGTAAAAACCGCCTGAGGAAAACCAAGAGAAATCTCCCGCGGCCTGTTACCTTCTCCAGGTTCTTTCCTTCGTTTTTCATCGTTGTTATTTATGTTCGGGGGACGTTTGTGAGTTCCTCGCTTTCGTGTTTGCTTGTTAATACGACGCGAGTGTAAAATACCAATAGGGTGCCAACTTGGCTGGTGTATGTGGTTTGAGGCTCGAAATCCTCGTCCTCTTGAGTGGCGTGTGCACACGCACGGATACCTCTCCCCGATTTCAACCCCGGCTGGACGGCTCACGGAATGGTGTGGGTCTAAAGGTTTGCAAAATGAGACGTCACTCGATTTAAATCGTGGCACGTCCATGGGGCCAGGAAGTGGCCAAGTGTTCTCATGTGGTCATTTTTAACGGGTAACTGCATGGGCGAGGTTGGCCGTTTGAAGAAGCACAATCTGTCGCGATGAGAAACTGCAACACGAGTCTTTGTGGAGGTTGGTGTCTGTCTCCGTAGGCAGACGACACGAACAGCAGGTTTTAAACCACGTGGGACGTCAGGTGTGTGTGTGTGTGTGTGTGTGTGTGTGTGTGTGTGTGTGTGTGTGTGTGTGTGTGTGTGTGTGTGTGTGTGTGTGTGTGTGTGTGTGTGTGTGTGTGTGTGTGTGTGTGTGTGCTGTGATTGATGCTTTAAGTGTTTTTCCTTAAGCGGAGCAAACAAGCATCTTCTTATGCATGATGATGAGGGGTTCACGCTTGAAAGGTTAGCTGCTGTGCTCTCTCCACGGTGGTATGATGATGATGATCTTCTGCATCCATCCAACATCATCCACCCCCACGATCACTTTCATCATGGTGATCACCATCACCTCCCACCTCCCCAATGATCATTTTCATGCATGGCTTCCACAAGGTACATTGATACAGTATTTCGTCGAGATTGGAGAAACTAAAATCTGCTTGTGAGCCGCGTCCAAGCTCTGATCCCATGGCTCGAGGTTCTCTCAGCCAGGGCACACAGAGCGCCGCCAGCAGCGACATTGCCTGCACCGTGTACACAAACTGTGAATGCCCAGGGCGAGTATGGAGTGCAGAGTGACCACCGCTGCAGTTGGTGCACTGAGGCCTTGTAAACGGGCCCTGGGAATGGACCTGGAGATGCAGAGCAACAGGAGCTGCATGCTGAGGAACCGGGACCGTGTGCTCCCACACATCAGCGCAAGAATGAGCGTCCTGTTCCAGACTTTCTACTCAACTTTCGATTGATAAAACGCATTCCATGCGATGAGCTTGTCTCCGATGAGTCGATTCCGTTACATGTTGCGTTAGAACAAGCAATACCGTAATGCCCTAAAACCTTGAACTTTGTTTTGAAAAATGTATCTCTCCTCCAATGTGAGTGTTGCTGATGGATTGAGGGATAAAGGATTGAGGATGTTTCTGGATATAGTTGGAGGCCAGGTAGCTGTGGTCAAACCAATGCAGGTTTCCATGGTGATGGAACTTTGCTTCAGGAATAGACCTTGGTGGAGATTATGGAAGTGCCAATATGGCAGATCATGAATATGAGAATCCCTGCTCAATGCCATCGCTTCTACTCTCTGCAAAGGTCTCCAGTTAAACCTTGATTGATTGATTGATTGATTTTTTTTAATCTAATGCAAGAGAAAAGGTCACACTGGAGAGGTCCCCAAACAGCGGTGTAATGGAATACTACAACAATTTAAGACCTGTGGATGTTTTTATCAATGTGAGATGGATTCCTGCAGGCGTTCAAAGCAGACCTATGGTGGGGGAGCATCAGTAATGTAAATTTCAGGTCATCAGGTCTTGCCTTGAGCTGTGTTCCACCAAAAATATGTTGTTGAAGCACACCAATGACCTCACCAAAGAGTTGAGTGTGAGCCTTAAAAATGGTTTTCTCAACTACATGTTGGAACCCCAGCTAAAAGCCAAAACTGAGGGGAAGGTGAAATTTACCAGGTAATGGGCCAACAATTATATAATACCAATTGGGATGGGGTGGAGAGTGGGGGCCGAAATCAAGATATTTACAAAGAAGAGGACGGATGATAGGAGGGAAAGGAACGCCGGTTGAGTGGGGGGTATTGGGGAAGGGAAGGACGGTTGAGAGATGGGCTTGGGGAAGGAGGGGGGTTGGGGAAGGAGAGGACGGTTGAGGGGGGTTTGGGAAGGAGAGGAAGATTGAGTGGGAGGGGAGGGAGTTGGGGAAGGAGAGGAAGATTGAGTGGGAGGGGAGGGGTTGGGGAAGGAGAGGAAGATTGAGTGGGGGGGGGTTGGGGAAGGAGAGGAAGATTGAGTGGGGGGTTGGGGAAGGAGAGGAAGATTGAGTGGGGGGGTTGGGGAAGGAGAGGAAGATTGAGTGGGGGGTTGGGGAAGGAGAGGAAGATTGAGTGGGGGGGTTGGGGAAGGAGAGGAAGATTGAGTGGGGGGGTTGGGGAAGGAGAGGAAGATTGAGTGGGGGGGTGTTGGGGAAGGAAGGTTGAGAGGGGGGTTGGGAAGGGATGGAAGGCTGAGAGGGGGAAGGAGTAATGGTGGGTGAGGGAGGGGGGGAGGAGTTGTGGTGAGAGTGGGGAAGGAGAAGGGGAAGTGTTGAAGATCCACAGTGTTGATGTAATCTTATCTACAAAAGATGTTCTCCACATTTGGGTTTTAAAGGCTGTAATTTTGATTTATAATTGTTTCATTTTGTTGTGATGCTTGGCAAGACTTGTTGCAGTGATTTATTTTGTGTTGTAAACCAAATGTGATGACATTTTTGAATTTGAATTGAAACGGTAACCATTCCCCCTTGTTATTTATGTTACCCTCGTGCCGTTTTTGTTTTTCAGCCATTGTTATGGAGACAAAGATGTTGGAAGGTTTTTTAACACAGGCACGTGAGGCCCAAGATGGCCGTCTCGCTGAGGTTCTTGGGCAAGCGATGGCAGCCCCAGGGGTTTATGCTTTCGGGGAACTTCTGCAGCTCTCGAGCGTCCAGGCAGTGGGTTCTGTGCTGGTCATGTTGGCCTGTGATTAATGGGATTTTTGCTGTTTTTTATTTTTTATTTTTCTTGCTCATCACTTTTATTAAACACCAAGTATGATATTTTAAAGCATGATCAGTACTTTCTTACTTGCTCCCATGAACACATTTATATTATACAATATTGTAGTATTCTTTTTTTGAGATCACCAATGCTGTTTTATCCCTCATCTGACACTTTCCAACCTCCCAGCTTGCGAACGGACCTCACTGCAAGGCCTTGGAACTGCTCAATATATTTGCTTACGGCACATACAAGGATTACCTTGGTTAGTGATTTTGTGATATTTGGATTGTATGGGTGGAAATGTTGAGTGAGGAATTTTGAAATTTGCAGATACGCCGATACTGACGTGCTGCGAGTATACTTGTGTTTGGCTTTGATAGTTAACCAACAGCCTCAGTAATGAACTGTTGATGATGGGCTTGTGAATAATTGTTATTGCTCACTTTATTGGAAGGGTTGCTGAAATTATTGAGTCCGTGAGCCTGATTTTGACCAATTAGTACCACCTGGGGGCACCAAACTTTATTGTGATTTTCTGATAGCTATATGTATCTGTAACTCAATGCACCATGATGGACATCTGCAACTCACAGCTTAAGCTCAGTAGAGCCTTTTAAACATAGGTGGGGTCTACTCAGAAAAACGTCATATTTTCTGACATAAGAACAAACACATTGTGTACTCGCAAGTATTTATTGACACCAACAACATGAAAAACACAAGTCCATTTCCATGGGATGTACCACTGGAGAGAATTGCATGAATTGAATCACACCAAATGATATTGATTATTGTTTATAATGTGTCACTATCACTGTCACTGTCTGAACCATCAGATCCCTCTTCCTGCGCAGCATGGACCTCCTCGTCTTTCATGTTCTCACATTCCTGCAGTAAGCAGGCCTGAGTACAGTGCAGTCCATTCACCATATACTGGCAGGTGGGCAACTTGCATGACTTCTTGCATTTGCAAGACAGGAACTCCAAGACTGTGTCTGGCGCTAGTGCAGCTGTCATCCAGTTGATAACAAGTTCTCCGTCATCACCCAAGGACCAGCCTTTGTTCTCCAGCGGACTTGGGACTTCTGGGTCTGCCTGCAATGCTCTGTGCCAGATGGCAGCCTGATAGTTGGCCCTCGTTGCATGTAGATGCAGACAGTTTTGGCAGGGGGGCAACTGTCCAGATTCTACGTTACCATCTTTTACACGGAACAGTTCATATCGCATCTCATTCACATCACAGATTTCTGACTGGCTTACGTCGAGACGACATGTGAATTCTTCCAAGACCTGAAGAATCATGATCCCATTCACTCTATGTGATGTGTCTCCACCACTTAAAGTTTCTTCAAGCCTATCTATGTTGTCATAGGCAAGTGAGGAGGGAATGTAAGGATGGGAAGATGATGGTAGAACTATACCTCGGTCTGCTTCTTTCATCTGCTTTTGAAGGCACAATGCAGTGTCTATTTCTTCCAGCTTGGAATAAGAAACACCATGGCCAAGGCGATTGAGCATTTTGATGAGCTCAACATTTCCTGTCAGTGACTTGTAACCTCATGGTAGCAATATGTGTTTAGCAGGGACGACTTTTCCTCTACTGACAGCATAGGTACAATCCTGACCTACCGATTGGACAACTTGTTCCACCTTCTGCGTTCCATCTTGTAATGTTCCATGAAGTAGCAGTTTCAGAAACATCTTTAAAGATTCTGGCAATTCAGTTTAGCAGGGTGTGGAGGCCAAGGCTTTTCTTTCATGTTTTTAATTTGTCCTCTCAAGTGGTTCGCAGAAAGTTTGACAATGTTCTCAATATCATCTGAGTGCTTTGCATGCTGTAGTTGTCAAAATGATGAAGGCCGAAGAACCACTTCCTGCTCCAAGGAAAGGCCATCTGGTTATACAAGAAGTTTTCCTTCATCATCAGAGACGAATTGAAGTGACTTCTTGAATTCACATTCTAGCTTCCGGCGAATATGTTTCTTCGTAGAGGGTTTCACATCATTGATGCCAAGTTCGTGCAGGAAATTCAACAACTTTTCAGTCAGTTCCATCATTCTGACAACTTCAGGTTGAACAAATAATGTCTTGCGCACATACTTGAACAGAAGAAGGTAGGCCTCCCGCTCTGCTGCCAGATAAGCATCATCATCTTCAGTGACTTTTGATGTTTTCTCCATTGCTCCATGGGTGTATTTGCGGTAACATGATTTATGGTAATGAGCCTTGGCAGCAACCAACTCTCTGGATGTGATGGCAAGTATTCTCTGATCCAATTTGACCTGAGTTCTCTGGACTGGACTGTAGGAGTGTTTCCCTGGTGTTCGAACCAGCCACATATTTGCTTTCCTTCTCACAGAAGATACATACAGGGTCTAAGACACGAGATGTCGTTGAAGGAGCACGAGAAGATTTTCTCCTTTTGGTGGAACATTCCGGCTCAGAGTCAGGTTCTTGGAACTTCTGAAGCATTTTCTTGTGTGTAAAATCAGATCTGCAGTCTCTGTGGTAGAACAACGTTTCGCCGTATTCATCTTCTTTAAGTTCCAGGATGGGCCCAAAATTCCGTAAGTTGGCTGCATGGAGTAATACACCAACAGATTCATCGTCTTTGGGTTTGGTCAGTTCAGATTCTGAAGTCTGCTTGGAACAAATAATGCAAGCCCTTTCTTTCAATGATTGCATTTTCTGTTTTTTCTTTGGCGAGTCCATCATATATCATTGTAGAGTGTAACCTCCATACAGTCACAGAGTCACCTGAAAATATATAAAAACTGGTTAAGTACACTATTGTCATATAAATGTATCCACTCTATTATCATTTTATTCTCTGGATCCTTGAATAATTTCCAATTTTGCTGCAGCTGAAATACACATTAACTATGACTTAAGTAAGGTTATCAAATTTAAGATCAACAAGGTATAAAATAACTTAGGAATAAAATGGTCTTACTTGATATTGAAGATCGGTGAAATGAAGACAAGCTGTCGACTGCAAAACAAACTTGACTGGATGTTAGTATAATAAACTCGAGGTTATTTCACCTTAATAACGTAATCAAATATGAAGAAATTCTCAATAAATGTTATCATGTCCATTAGCAGTAAATATTTATGCCATTGATCAATATTGCGCAATTATCGATGTCGCAGAGATTAGGACGCAAAGAGAAATTACAATCACATTTTTATGTTATTGCAATATATTTGATATATTCCTTAAGTATAATCACTTTCAGACACACACACAACACAACTTCATTATGAAAATTTATTTTTATTTGGCCTGTCCAGCCATTAAGCATTAAAACATGGATGACAAAATTGTACATTTTGTGCAAAAACATTAATTATGCTATAAAAAAACTTAAGCTGTGAGTTTGAAATGTCCATCATGCATTTTTGTGAAGTATATGGGTACACCATCAATAAAAAATAAGTTTCGTTTGGTGCCCCCAGATGGTACCGATATCTTGTCTGGCTCACGGACTAATTGGTGTAATGCAGGATTTCCCCCAATGATCCCAGTAGGACTGCTTATATCATGCAGTACAATTGTACTCCACATGTCGGGATGGCATGCGTGAAAAAAAAATAGGTCGCCTATTTAAACGTGTACAAAATATGCTTAAAAACTAGAGTGAAGTCGTGAGCATTCAAAATGCATGCCTTTTATTCTCGACTGTTTTCATAACTAACTTGAAGGGCACGTGGACCCATGACTAGGACCCAGAGCATGTCGGATCCAATAGGATTTTTGAAATATCATGCTGTTTATTGTTTCTGGCCTTCTCTCAATCGTGAAGAATCACTGAAAAAATTTGAGTGTACGGATCCATATCTTCACCAAAATCTAATCAGTTCGTCCTTGTCACCCCAAACTTATCCACTAAATTTCATCTGGATCAGTCCACAGCTGTTTGAGATATCCTGCAGGCAGGCAGACAGACAGACAGACAGAGAGAGGGGTGAAAATATAACCTTCACTCACCTTCAGTGGTGGAGGTAACAAGAATGAAAACTATGCCAAAGTACCAGATTGAGAGATTGCAAAATCACCAAATTTGTTCATCCTCAGAATGTTAATAAATGTCACCATGCCTAGCACAATAATGGCTGAAGCAATTACAATGGTTACAACTGAAGGAAGCAACCTTCTTTGTTGGGTATTGTATCCATACCATAAAAAAAACATTTAATTTTATTAAAAAATTAATACACCACACAATGCACTAAAGTGATGCCATGCCAACGTGACAACACCCGGCCTGATTTTACCATCTCGTATAATTATGGCTGGGGGACCCGAGGGGGATATTGTTTTTTTGTTTAATGGGTGGGGGGGGGACAACATTTCCCTCCCCCTACTTTTTTGTTCTAATATAACAAATGTATTTTTCTGTACAACCCAAACAGGCCCAGATGCAGGATTTCCCCCAAATGCATGAACTAATTATGCTGAAATCAACATATACTTTCCTCAAATAAGTTCTCTCAAATAAAGACTGTGCTGTTGGGCAGTATTTAATAAATGAGACCGGTATCAGTTTGTGTACTCGCTCGATTTCATTAGTTGGAGTACGCACTCACTCCATGGAGTGCTTGTGCGTGAGTACTGATGGCATCATAGGCATAGACATATCTACTGCAGTGCTTTGTTGCTTCAAGTTTTCTTCCAAAGGAGCCTCTTTCCTCATCCATAGTGGAATTTTCAGGAAAGAAAAGTTCATTTGCTCATTGTTGGTATTGGAGATTAATGTGTAATTTGAGTGACAAGGTTTCTCAAAAGGTGGACCATGGTCCACATCCGGATGGCTGGCATCACCAGTCTGGACCATGAGCTAATCCATATCCCCCCCCCCCCCGAGAAAATGCCACTGGTGTTTATCCATTCAGAGCAACTTGATAATTATAAATGCCAGAAGGGGTTAATGCAGCACATGATTTAACATTTCAGTTTATATCTATTTAGCAAGGAAATACGATGCAGTCGGAGGCTATTTTCCCATCATTCTTACGTTATACCACCACTGTTATGTTCTGTCAGCAAGCAGTTTTCTGATTCAAAATGCTCAAATAGGCACGCCAACGCAATGGAGTGCTCGGCACCACTTAACACGGTGGTTTCCATGTAAACAATGCTATAGTGGTACTCAAATGCTGTCCGGGACGTCATTTTCAGTTTGACTCTGTCTTGTTGTGATAACTTTCCCAAACAAATTAATTGTGTTGATAGTGGCTTCAGAGTACAAGAAAGAGGGAAAGATTAACAAATGGGGAATCAGAAGAAGGAGCCCCCTGCTATCTTATTTATGGACCAATCACTTTGTATTTTGGAGAAGGGAGTGGGGTTGCATGTTTGTAGATCTTGAAGAATTAGGATGAAAAGTAGAAGTAACAAAAAAGTATGAATGCATGTTTACACCTCATTTTTGAATGTAGAAATAAACTTTGGCAACAAGAAATGGCTCAATTAAAAGTGCCCCTTTGTATAAATTATATTATTTCAGAGAAATATGGCAAAGGAGGTTGGATTATATGCTCAGAATGCAACACAGCAACAGCGTCTAGAATAAACATTTGCAGGGAATAGATTTACCCAATCATTACTGTTGGCTTCACAATTTGCACTTGCAATTCCTCCCTCACTTTTATGTAGTGATTGACGTCAATACATAGAATATGGCCGACGTAACTTTGTGAAGATGGGATGGTGTTGTTCTGGATTGTTATCACCAATCGGAGAGTCGTACCTGCGGCATTAATCGTTTTCTGAAGGAATCGAGCGTTAAGCAACAAAATATGGATTGAAAAAATTAGGCGAGTTATTGCTTTTATTCTTCGCCTTCTTTGTCGTCCCTTTAAAAGGGGTGAGGTCCAACTACCCATCTTCTGCCCTCCCTTGACCATGATACTCCACACTGCAACCACCCCCCACCTTGTTGCAATCACTCCTCACAAAATCTTCCCATTTCAACCACAATCGACTTCTTCTCCGACCTTGCTCCCTCAACCTATCTGCTCTCTTTGCCATTCTCTCTTCCTCCATCCACACCAAGTGTCCAGCCCACTTTAGCCGGCTTTTTAATTGATATTCTCATCAAGCTCGTCTGCACACCAATCTCCTCCTATCCACCCTCTTCACTCCTGCAATCCTCCTGACCCAGTTGTTCTTGCAGATCTGAAACCTCTGTCATCGTCTCTGTCGGTGCCACTATTTAGAGACTGTAAACGTATGTCGGCAACACACAAGAACCCAAACTTTTCCTTTCAATTGTCTTGATATTGTTACTGACCGGGGGGTCAGCCGCCAACCGACCGCTCTGAACGGAACCACAAGTCGAGTCGGCCCGACCGATTGCCCTGAATATAGATCGCCACCCGGATAACTCCGAGCGCCGGGTCCTTGTACAAGAACCGAAATACGCCAATCGGCAGATCACGTGGGGTAGGGTTGATTGCCAATCTTCAATGTACCTAAATACCCACGTGTCTCCGAAAATCCAACAATTCCCATTTCCGAAATCTAAACTGAAATCCCTCTAACTCATCAATTCCACGGGCTCCATGAGGTACACCCCATGTCCCCATGAAGCCAGTCTAATTAACTCTAACCCATCCTCCTAACTAGTAGTTCCTGAGCCCCCTTTGACAGGGGAGTCTTCCACCCCTTGCCCAGGGAATCCTGTTCACCCGAAGCAAGGCTTGCTTTTCTCTCTTTTTTTTCTATGCGCCCACCAGCGCGGCAACTCGCAACCTGCGCTCTTTCCCCGTGACGTCATGGCAGCTGTTCGCGTTTCTCGCACCTCGTCCCTTATCGGACGGCACCATCCGGCAGGGATTTCCCTCCTGCCGAATTCCAACCATGCAGCCACGACGTCACCCTGCGCATCCAAAGCAAACCTCACGTTTCGAGGGGTTCCCCACGCGAGCACATGTGCTCTGCTCGTCGGAACTTCACAAATACGCTCGCATGGAGAACCCATCCGGTCCAAATCCATATCCAGCCTACCTTCTGTCTGTCCGCGGGATCGGCAAATCCACCGCGTGCGCTTACGGACCGGATTTCACCTGCGCAGCCGCGCACGTGGCGGCCTTGTGCGTAGCACAGCACGGACCCACGGACCCCGCGCTCGCTGCTGTGCAAACCCGGCACGGTTCTCAATTCAGCTACGGCTGCTACTCAGCCCTTGTCCTTCATCTGGTCCCGTCGTCGTTGCCGTTCAACGCACACACTCCTGCGTGCCACGACGCTCACACACTCCACCGTGGAACTCGGACACGGGGATGCGGTTGCGTCCTCCCGCATACCGACTGTCATCTCCCTCACGTACAGCGACCTCACACACGCTGTCTCTCTCACACATCGCCTTTCACTCACACACGCGGTGTTTCATCCACACGCGGTGTTTCATCCACACGCGGTGCTTCATCCACACCATGCGTGCTGGAAAGCATGCATTTCGGCACACTCGCAAACACACATTTCGACACCACACACACCGGAACAACCACGCTGGGAATTAGCACCACCTCAAGGGGTCCCGGGGTTTCCATAACCCCCAAGCTCCGCGTGCACCCATTCACAGCACTCGCCCCCTTTACCTCGCAATGCTCGACCGGACTCTCCTCGTCGCGATCCGCCTCAAGGGGGCACAGTCCCTCACCTCGTTCCTGAAGGAGGCTATCCTGCTGCTCGCACAAGGTCACAAAACACTCCCCCAGCTCAACCCCATTGTCCCTCACTATCCCTACCTGTGTGTGCTCGTCAATTACCTGGAGTTTCTCCACTACTTGCTTTATCTCAGTCACCTCATTTATGATTTCCGTTTCTTCCTGGCTTTTCGTCTGTTTCCTGTTCTATTCCCCGTGGGTCTGGTGTTCCTTCCTTTGTCTCCTGCGTCTCCGTGCATTTCTCAGTCATCTCCACGTGTCTCGTCCTGCATGTCTGTCACCTCATTTAATTTTTCCCTCTGTGTCACCGTCACTTTTTCCGTCACCTGCACGAGTCTCGCCCAACGCGTCTCCCGAATTATTTTGTCCTCCACCGCGGAGCCGACACAATCCACACTCTCCCTCAGCTCGCTTGCTGGTTTGGTGCCTCTGCCATGTGGTGCCGCCATTTTGCACTCCACTGCCCGTATCTCGCCACGTGCAGGTGCCATTATGCCTCTTATGCCCAGACTTACTGCCTTTTGCCCAGCCTGGATATCCAGCCCCATGCTCTGCATTTCACCCCGCATTTCTTTCATCTCTTCCTTCATTTTGCTTTCTATATTTGTCTCCATTTTTCCCATCAACGTCTCGAACATGTCTCTTGCGTCAAATAACCACGTGGCAGTCGCTTGGCCATTATCGGACGCGGATCCGCCAGGGACTGAGGAGGGATTTTGACGGAGGAGGGGAGGGGGGGTGTCATACACCGCGGCCCCCGCCGCTGCACCCATTGCGGACTCTGCATTTATTTGTGGGGAATAGTCAACCTGCATAATGGGAGTGTCCTGCATGGTCATTTCGTCCTGAGCCATAGATTCTAACATTTCCAAATCCATTCCTAATCCCTCCTGCCCCTGCTCGCCTTGGCTGAACATTTTACGTGCTGGGAATAAAATTTATAGCGCTCGTAATTTGGGGACACGGGGGGGGGGGGGGTTGCTCCGTATACCCCTGATCCGACTCCGTGAATTTTGCTGCGGAGGGGGCCGAATCACACTCCTGACAACCAATTGTTACAGGCCGGGGGGTCAGCCGCCAACCGACCGCTCTGAACGGAACCGCAAGTCGAGTCGGCCCGACCGATCGCCCGGAATATAGATCGCCGCCCGGATAACTCCGAGCGACGGGTCCTTGTACAAGAACCGAAATACGCCAATCGGCAGATCACGTGGGGTGGGGTCGATTGCCAATCTTCAATGTACCTAAATACCCACGTGATCCAACAACCGGGGTATTCCACCCTCGACGGAACTCGTACGGAACAAACCGCCGAGGCGAGCTTGTCGGTGCGCGATTCCGAGCGGTGTAATCGCCGAGAACCGTCGGTCCAAATGTCCCCCTATTATGGCAAACCAATGGCTTTCTAACTCCCAACACACGAAATGTTCAGTCAATGAGGGAATGGACGCAACGAGCAGGTTTACATTCACACAAGGACATTTATTGTAATAAAACACGTATACAATTAAATAAGGCAAAACACGTATGCAATTATACAAGCAACAAAAGCACGACAAAAGAACTACAACCGTCTACTTATTATGTACAGTCATTTACACTTAACAGCAGTTCCTACTTATGAGACAGGCCCACGGACACACGTACACACACACGTACACACACACGTACACACACACACACGAAACGGTGGCTGAGGCCTTTAATCACGAACTCCAGCTCGGAGGACAGGTGAGCTGAAACTCAAAGCTTGACTCGAACCTTTCCACCTCGTGTGGTCTTCAACTTGTCTGGACCCGGGCTCCAGCGAGAGCGAGCTGGATCCAATAGCCGCGATCCTTCCCGAGCTCCCGCGAATCCTCCCGCGCTTCTCAACACGTGCTGGTGAGACGAGGCGCCGATCCTTCCTGTCGATCGTCGCTTCCCCGAGGATCCAACTCCAAGAAGAGGCTGATGCGTCGCACCAAGCCGGGAAACAAAATGGAGAACAAAAAGCTCCACGAACCAAGAAGAAGAGGAAGAATCCTCCACTCGCAGCTCGAGCCGCACAACCGGCTCAAGTTCCTTCCAAAACAAAGCAGCAGCCGAAGCTCACTGAGCCAGCCGAAGCAAAAAGCTTCCGAAGGCCTCAAGCCAAGCAAGCCAAGCAGGACCCGATGGCCTGCTGAACGACTGCTCTCTCCGAAGCAAAAAGCTTACTCCTCCCACGGGACTCAGCACACGAACTCTGCACACGGGACTCAGAACGGGACTCTTCACGAACTCTGCCACTGGACTCTCATGAACTCGGCCCACAAACTCAGCCCTACCACGGGACTCCCACACGAACAAAGAAAAGATGTCCTCTATATCTTTTGCACCCCCTCCCCCGCACCCGGCATTACTCTTGCCCTCGTGATCCACCCCCCGCTCAACCACGGGTGGGAGGGAGTTGTTGACGTCACCACAGGGTTCTTCTTCCTCTTCGCAGAAGAGGGGGAGGGACGTCTCCATTGTTCGCTCCCTAACTATTAAATCGATCCGCAGCGCATCTAATCGATCTCTGAACATTTAAACAATGAAAGGTGAGCTATCTAGGGAACATGCACTTATTGACATAGCTGACTAAGGGAACCTGTATGTTGTGTGCAATTGAATTCCAAATTCGTAACAATATATTTATATCTGCTGATTTTATTGTTAACCCCCTTACCCGCATTTGTTCTTCCACCACCTTTAGCCAAGTCTTTCTCAGTCTTCCTCGTCCTCTACTTCCTTCTGCATTCATTTCCATCACTCTTCTTACCCATTCACTTTCATCCTTCCTCAACAAATGACCCAACCATCCACCTGTTTCTTTCTCTTCACAACATCTTCCACCCTTTCCAGCTTTCATTGCTACTCAACGTTCATTTCCCATGTCTTGCTCCCGTAAATCATAGCACTTCTCACACGTGTAGCATACACCTTTCCCTTCAATTTCAACGACACTCCCTTCCTCTTCAGTGTGCCACTCAGTTCCCGAAACTTCTTCCATGCACATCTCACTCCAGCAACCATCGCTGAGTCTGATCCACCTCCATTCAGCATGTCTCCTTGGTAGAAAAATGTTTTCACATTTTCCAACTTCACGCCATCTCCAAGATTCAACTCAGTATTTCCTCCATCTGCAACTCCCTCTATGCACACCTTACACTTGAACGTAGCTACCACACTGGTTAATGACCCTCACACCACTACATTTTCGATGAACCCACTCAGCAGACATTGTACATTGAATGGAGTTCACTCCAACACCCTTCCTGCACACAGCACACAGCCACTTCCAGTTATTTCCTCCGCATCACATACTTTACCACTTACTGTCACCTTCGTCTTTCCAATATTAATCTTCAAACCCTTTGCCTCCATACATTTCTTCCACTTATTCATCTTCTCCTTCAGTCCATACCTACTCTCCGCAATCAACACCAAATCATCTGCATACAACAACTGTGTGGTGGAGATTTCCAACCAAAAGAGAAAACCCTTTATAAATTAACAGATCGTTTACTATACAAAAGCACGTATGCAGAAAGAAGAGCTTGGCTCAAGAGTCCAAGCAGATCTCTGCCTCTTAGCCAGAATACATGGCCTTTTATACAACTGGAAAATCGAGAGGGGTCAGAACATCACAGGGCACTTGGCCAATCGATATCAGACGACAAGAAAGCTTTGTTTGCACATGAGGTCCGTTTAGCAAAGAGAAAACAATATTGTGCATACTTAAAGCAGATAGTGCTGTGAAAGAATGCATGTCTTCCCTCACGGGCGTGTATGCACAGAAAACCTTCATTTACTTTAAGCAATGATAAACATTTATCTCAGCATGCAGATGGAGCATCTGGTTTGCACAGCTTTTGCAGAACAATGAGGTCCATGACCTCTGCAGTTCGATGAGACTCCTGTTGATAAGAAGGCAATGGGAAGACAGAGTTCGTGTTTGTACAACTCTGCAATTGAATGGGAGGCCAGATTAATTAGACATGCTTCTGGGAACGAGAATCCCCGGTGCCACCAAAGTAGTTCTCCCCAATTTGCCAACCAAGTGGAAAATATAAGATTATATTGTTACATATATAAATGAATAGATATAGTATGTTGGTTAACTAACAACCTTCAGTATGCAATGCTCCATTATCAAGTATATTTTAAAGTATCAAACATAATAGATGGGTACATATTTCCTTTCACTAAACATGGATGAACAAGTTCTCTTACCAGGCCCAGATGCACTTGGGCCAGCATGGGGATTATAATATACAGTATTCGTTATTATTATATTTGTTAATCAATGATCCTAAAGTTTAATATATATTTTTTTTATGTTGAAGGCTTCAGGCACGGACTAAATAGTCCTCATCGGGGCCAAGCCTTAAATAGAAGAACTGTAGTGACAAATGCAAGGAAAGGGATAATAATCTAAGAGTTTTTGAAAAAGCAAAAAATCTGCTTTTTGAAAAGGGGAAGGTCATAAGTGTTTGGGAAGTCATGAGAAGGTAAAGAGTTCCAGAGTTTGGCAGTGGAGGGGAAGAAACAAATATCGTAATGGCCCACCCTTGAGTTGCCAATGGCCACACAACAATCATGAGATGTGCTTGTCGAGTGTTCCTTGGTCTCGCTGATAGTGGAGGTACACAAGTAGCAAGTTCTTGTGAGCAGAAACCGAAGCAATATCTGTAGAAAAGAGAAAGAGAGCCTACTATGCGGCATAATTTGAGCTGGTCGAGTTTTGAGGTCACATTGGTAGAGTTGAGAAGTCGAATAACTTTGGGTTCAATTGTGTTCAGGAAGTATATGGAGCTGGAACCTCCCCAGATGTGAGAGCAGTACTCTATACAAGGACGCATCAATCCTTTATATAGTTGGAGCAACTGTTCAGAGAAGACATCTGAACAGGATTCCTAATTTCTTCAAGGCAGACTTTTCTATTTGTGTAATGTGTGGATTCTCAGATTTATTTGATGTTGGAGTTGTACCTCGTAGGTTTATTGTATCACATGGTGTAATTGTAGAGCTTTCAAAGGAGATTGGAGAGTAGAGAGGAGTTTTAGAGAGAGACAGACAGACAGACACACACAGACAGACAGACAGAGATATATATATATATATATATATATATATATATATATATATATATATATATATATATATATATATATATATATATATATATATATATATATATACATACATATATATGAAGAAATTGAGTTTTTGAAGCATTAAACTTAACTTGATTACATTTGCTCCACTGGGAGATCTTGTCCAAATCCGAATTTATCGAGGTGGCTATGATGAGACGAGATGTAGATCAAGTGAGCGGAGACTGGGCAGATGGGAAAGACATGGAGGAATGTAATGTTGAGTCATCAGCATATGAGTGCATTTGGTTATTTCTGGAATAAAGAAGGTCATTGATAAAAAGAAGGAAGCGTGTTGGGGACAGAACGGAACTCTGAGGTACACCGCTGTTGATAAGAAAGGGGGGTGATGTTGAACCATCAATAATTACGGAGATAGAGCGGTCGGAGAGAAAGCTCGATATGAGAGAGCAGAGTGAAGGAGGAAAGCCGAAAGAGGGAAGCTTGGATATCAAACCCCGATGCCAAACTCTGTCGAAGGCTTTTGAGATATCAAGGTCTATAACAAAGGATTCCCCAAAGTCTCTCAAAGAGGCCCAGACATTCGTAATGTAAGGAACGATATCACCTGTAGATCTTGCCTTGCGAATTCTATATTGATGGTCATATAGTGGACTGTGAGATTCAAGATGCTTGAGAAAATGGGAATTGAGAAGATATTCAAAGACTTTGGAAACAGTAGAAGTCAGAGCAATAGGATGGTAGTTAGAAGGGTTAGAACGATCACCCTTCTTTAAAATAGGACGTACTAAGGCATGTTTCCAGGAAAGAGGAAAAGTTTTTGGGTTTTTGAACAAAAACAAAACAAAAACGTGCAAGCACGGGTTAAAGTTCTGAAGCACATTCCTTCAAAACACGGGGAGGAATGACATCTTGCTCATAAGCCTTGCTTATGTCCAGAGAGAGGAGTATTTTTTTTTGACTGCATGAAAAGAGATTATAGGGAGGGACATACGTGGGATTGGTGAGGGGAGCATCAGAGGGAGATGGAATGTTCGAGTCATCCAGTGTGGAGTTAGAGGATAGAAGAGAACCAAAAAGAGTTACTTTATTGGTCGGAGAGACACCGATTGGATCATCGGAATGGAAATGCGAAGGAAAGGTAGAGCGACAGAAGTTGTTGGAGATACTTTTAGCTAATGACCAGAAAGATCTATTAGTGGAAGAAGATGAGAGGTTTTCACATTTCTTTTGAATAAAGAAATGCTTCGCTTCATGAATAACATGTTTGCAATGATTTCTGGCAGATATGAAAGCTGAATGAGAGTCGGAGGAAGAAGAGTTTTTTCCATGTCCGATATGCGGCGTTCCTTGCACGAATGGCCGCAGAGCAGGAATTATTGAACCAATAATTGGTCCGAGAGATAGACTTGAAAGAGAAGGGGATAGAACACTCCATTCCTGCAACAATAACCTCAGCTATACGTTCAGCAGAGATTGAGGAGAGGCAGTAGTTTTTCCAGGGAAAGTCAGAAATGAAGTTTCGTAAACCAGTCCAGTCAGCATTATTGAAATGCCAATACTGGCGTTTCATCGGAGCAGTCGGATGAGAAGAAGTGGTGGAAAGTAAAGTGATGTTCACAAGATTGTGGTCAGAAGAACCAATTGGAGGTGAAATTGTGTCGTAATGCAACAGATTGGAAGTGAAGAATAAATCCAAAGTATTGGTGGTGTGGTCATGACGATCTGGGTAGGGTGGGTGATAATTTGTTCCAAATCATTAAGAATGATTTGTGTATGGAAAGAGATATTGTTACAGATTTGGAAACCTTGTGCACACAAGCAGCCAGAGTCCCTGTAGTTCAGTTATTTCGATAAGTCTGTGTTTATCGTTGGAATCCTTCCTTCTGTCTAATGGGAATTTTGTGTGTGCGCCACCGGACAAGTTATTTTTATAGTCAGGTTTATTACATCCACGACAACAACTACAACTACATCTTCTACATCACCAACTACAACAACAACGCCATCGCCCACGTGCATCGTGTTACGTACAGGGGTGAGGTTCTCTCCGCCCACCGTGAGTTTGTCCAATCAACGGCTGCACGGGTCACCCGACAACCCCCTCGTCCAATCCGGAGGCGAGTACCTCAGAGCGTTTCCCTCGACCCGTGGGGGAGGGGAAGGATAAGTCGAGTGGTGAGCAGTCATTGGGGTTTATTGGCTTGGTCGACAAGGGTTCTGCAGAGTGGTCGTGAGAAGCAGGTTTTTCGGCAGACCGGTGTCTTTGTGGCGACTGCGGAGGGTCTGTAGTCCGGTGGCGATTTGCTTCGTCTGCGGCCGTGCTGGCTGGCGTCCGTGGCGCCGTTCTTGGTCCCCGGAGCTTGGTGCGGCGTTGTTGGCGGTGGATTCGAGTCCCGCCACCGGACAAGCTCGAATAGACCGCACGAGGCGGGACAGGTACCCTGGCCTGGCTGAGGACCGAAATAGACCCACGGGGTCCAGTTTCTTTTTGTGTGTGTGTGTGTGTGTGTGTGTGTGTGTGTGTGTGTGTGTGTGTGTGTGTGTGTGTGTGTGTGTGTGTGTGTGTGTGTGTGTGTGTGTGTGTGTGTGTGTGTGTGTGTGTGTGTGTGTGTGTGTGTCCGTGGGGCCAGTCTGTTAAGTCGAGCTGTTAAGTGTTTTCGTTCCTTTCGTTCCTTGTACATTACATTATTTATTTGGATAACTCTGCTCTTTGTGTGCTTCCCTCCCTGATTATTATTGTAAAATAAATCCCCTGTTAAATGTACCTACTCGTTTTCTGTCCTTTCCTACATTGGCTTAGCAAGGTGCGTGTTGCGAATTGGTAGGGCCGTTCGTGCCGTAAATTGTTCATTTGGTCCGGCGCGGCTTTGGTAACTTCCGCTCGGTTACGCCGGATCCGAGTCGGTGATAGCGACTCAATTCGGACAAAGTCAGCCGAGGGTGTGGTTTCCCCGGTAGTTGGACGGCGTGAGTACTTGGGTAAATTGGAATTATACAAGTGGACCTTACCTCACACCATCAAAATATTGGCGACCACAGTCCTCTAAGTGACCCATGACCTTTCGGACTTATCCGAGAGTCATGACCTAAATTCCGGGTGTTCGGTGGGAGACTACTCCATTGCTCCACCTAGTGGTCGTTTATCGCCACCGAATCCCGGCCCATAATTATATCAGTTTATGGGGAATTATCAAGACCATAGTTTCGTGAACATTTACTCGTGGCCTGTCAGTATTAACTCTGTAAATCTAATGAGCTCTGACATTGTCATTGTGAGAGACCTGATAAGCATAGTTATCCTGCAGACAATTGAAGTCCATCTCAGTGCCTTTGCAGACGATGTTTCCTGGCAAACCATTCCTTCTATGATGAGAGTGACCTGAGCCAATCCTTCACAACAGACTTTATACTTCCATATGCTTTAAAAGCAAATATAAAGAGAAATGAGTACATAATTTGTGGATAAAGAACACATTTCAATATGAAAAATATTTGGTTCAGTGTGATAAATGCTGAAACACCAGTTCTTTGCAATAGTCATGTGATCCATAGAGCTTTCTATTACCAAAATATCCATGCTCATATTTCACAAGATGGAATTAATTATTTTACTTCCACAACTCCCATGGTAAACACTCCTTTGCACTCTGAGCCAGCACCTCCATCATAACCATGCACTCCCATCTTCACCTCAAACTCACCACTGTACCCGTCCGTCCATCCTTACAGCTGTGCGCGCTCTCCTTCTCAATTGCATAAGTATTCAAATCCTTTGCCAAACCTCTTAAATCACTTCAGGAGCAAATTATTTGTTGGAAAAGTTACAAAATAAGTGTAATCAGTTTCACCTGGATGGAATCAGTGGTTTAACTTAACAATTAAGCTCCTCCACTCATCTAAGGAGTTTTAAGGTGCAACTTGATTGGTCAACCAACAAGGCAAACATAAAGACCAAGGAGCTTTCCAAAGAAGTCGGAGATAAAGTGGTGGAGAAGCACCGTTCAGGAGAGGGTTATAAGAATATTTCAGTCACTCATTGTCCTTTTGAGTATGGTGGAATCCATCATAAAGAAGTGGAAGATGTACCTTACCAGCCAGACTCTACCCAGATCAAGTTGCCCATCCAAACTCAGCAGTTGGGCAAGCAGGAAACTGTTTTGGGATGTCATTAAATCCAACAATGACTGAAAGATCTGCAAGACTCTACATCTGAGATGAGGGTCAGTGTTCATCAATCAACAATATCCCGTTCCCTTCACAAAACTGACCTCAATGGAGAGGTGGCAAGAAAGAAGCCATTACTGAAAAAGATTAATCTAAAAGCTCATATGGAGTTTGCGAAAAATCATCTTAATGATACTGCAGGCATGTGGAGAAAAGTTTTTTTTTATGGTCAAACGAGACAAAAATTGAATTTCTTGGTCTAAATTCAAAGCGTTACTTCTGTCACAAGCCTAACACTGCAGATCATCCAATCAATACCACCCCCCACTGTTTAGCATGGTCATGGCAGCATCATGTGATGCTGCTTTTTGGCAGCAGGGACTGGCAAGCTTGTCAGGATAGAAAGGATACTGGATGGTGCAAAGTACAGGAGAATCCTTGATGAAAACCTGCTTGAGTCAGCCATGAATCTGAAATTGGGAAGGGGATTCACATTTCAGCAGAACAATGTTCCGAAGCACAAGGCTCAACCTACGCTGGAGTGGCTGAATAAGAAGAAAATAAATGTTCTTGAGTGACCCAGTGAAAGTCCTAACTTGAATGCAATTGAATATTTATGGCAAGATTTGAAGATTGCAGTCCATCGACGATCTGCATCTAACTTGGCAGATCTGGAGTGACTCGTGTGAAGAATGGGGAAAGATTTCACCCTCTCACTGTGTCCCATAGCAGTCATTGCTGCAAAAGGTGCATCCACCATGCACTGACCTCAGGGGCTGAATACTTTTACCAGTGAATTTTGATTTGTACACGTTTTTTACAGGTATTCCTAACTTCTAACCTCCTTAAACTATAACACTGTTTAGTTTGATCTCTTCAGTTGTGAATAAAAAAGTTCATTTGGAAAAATTGTTTCCACATAATTCGTAATTCCTCCAAATGTGGCATTATTGGTGGGGGGTGAATACTTTTGCAGGCCACTGTAAACTATGGTAATCCCTGCTTGACATTAAAAAAAAACAATATACAGGTAGTGGACAAAAAAAAAACATGAAAACACCTGGGTAAATGAGGAACACCAAATATATTGAAAGCAACGGCTTACACAGGTGTGGCCCATGTGTTAATTAAGCAAACATCCCAACATGCTTAAGGTCATGTCTAAAAATGCTGCATAAACCTGGTTGCCGATAATGGCTGAAAGAGTAGACCTTGGTGATTTTCAAAGAGGGGTGATTGTTGGTGTGCGTTTTGCAGGAGCTTCAGCGACACAACTCAACTGGCTGATGTTTCACGAGCAACGGTGTCTTCGGTGATGTCGTCATGGGACTCCGAGAGAAAGACATCATCAGCAAAGGGCACCAGTTTGCAGAAGCGGATACTCCAGGATCTGATGTCCATGCATTAATTTGAAGTTAAAGGCAAAGCAAGAGTGCAACTGCAGATCAATTGACTGGAACTTTCAACCTTGGGCGTGAGCTGTCAGTTTCATAAAGAAACGGTCTGCTGAAACAACACAGAGCGGGATATCATGGTTGGGTTGACGTGCACAAACCGCTCATCACACCTCGCAATGCACATTTGTGAGTCCAGTGGTGCAAAGGGAACAGGCAATGAACTACCGAGCAATGGAGAAATGTGATGTGATGTCAGATGAAATGTCCTTCACCGTGTTTTCGACAAACGCACAAGTGCATGTGTTGCGCCAACCTCAATAACTCGACAATTCTGAGTGCTCTGTTCCAACAGTGAATGGTTCTTGTGGTTCTGTAATGCTGTGTGGTGCATTTTCCTTGCATGGTTTTGGTGCATTCATTCCCTTAGAAAGAAAGGTCAAAGCCAATCGCAACTTAATGGTACTGGGTGATTGTCTTCACCCCATGTTGCCGGATTTCATTCCTGCCAGGAGGGTGTCTTCCAAGATGACAATGCCCCCATCAACAAAGCATGTGTGATCGTCCAATGGTTTGATGAGCATATCACTGATGTTAGCCATATGTCACGACCTTCTCTTTCACCAGATATGAACCCAATTGAGCATTTATGGGATATTCTGGAATGATGCTGAGAGTGTTTTCCACTTCCATCAAACTGGTGTGAATTGATTGACTTTATCGTGGAAGAACGGTGCCGCATCCCTCCTGCAGAATTCCAAATGCTGGTGGACTGTATGCCATGGCACATACTGGCCGCACGTGGTGGCACAATGCTCTATTAAGTGACTTTACATTGGTGTTTCCATTTTTAATTTTTTTTGTCCACTACCTGTATACATTTACATATCTGGTGTTTCTTTAATTCCATTCCTACCTCAGCATAGAGACTGCCAACCAAGCACAAGTTCATGTGTATGTAGCTGCCATGTAATTCTTCCATTCCGAGTCTGGGAGGTCGTTGGTTCAAACCCCGTTTGTGTAATACAAAATACTTTTAAAATAGTACGTGCTGCTTCCTTGCTTGACGCTTAGCATTTAAATGGATAAAGCATGGACCAACAACACTGAGAAAGCAATGGCAAACCACCGAGTATAATTGTTGCCAAGAAGCTGCTTTGCTGATGCGTTCATTGAAGTTCACAGGGTGTCATACTGGTTATTGAACAACATCACGACATCTTCTGACATTTTCCATCTCTCTAACAACAAATATAATACACAATTATGCCTTCCACACTACAAATCTACAACAACCTCTAACATGGACATCTTCATACAATAGTTACTTTTGCCACCGAAAACAAAAATATCAGATGTCGTGATGGCAATCCTGAAAAGGATTGTGGTGTATTTTGGGGTCATTCCTTCCTCCCTTGTTTGGTTTTTGGGGGCTTCCATCCCAACATCTTTTTCATTTTTGTAAAATGTTTTTTCTGATTTGTATTTGTGAATTAAAATGGGAAATAATCATTTTACTATTAATGTCCAATCTTGTTTTTTAATTTAATTCAATTTTTATCCGCGTCTCGCGTAGCGAACGCTGGCTCAGAGAGCTCCGCGTTTTGTTGTTGTTGTTGTTGTTGTTGTTGTTGTTGTCCTTCTGGTGAAGACAAAACCTTTTATTGACTGGTGGAATGACGTGGCTCTTGGACACATTTGTCCTTGTTTTTAGTTGAGCCACAACCCTCCCATTCTCAAACCCAGCCACCCCCACCTCCATACCACTTTTTGAGAATTTTTTGCCATGACTATATTTTGATGGAAAACGCATATTTTATAGAGCCATTAACTATACCAATTGGCCTTTTACATTTGTTGCAGAACGGGCAGACAGTCTCCCAGAACTTAGCACTGCCCATAAAAACAAGCTACGACATCTTACCCTGGTCAGCATGGCATCGAAGTCAAAGGTCAGTGAACTGTTAATTCTGACTTCTGGCCAGGTGTGCATATCCAACACTGGCCATCTTTTTATATGTTTGTTTTTTTATTGCATTGTGAACTGTAAACATGGCAATAATAAAAATTTTTAAAATGTTTTTCATCAATGATCTCTCCGACTCTGGAAAATCTTCGTTCTCTTTGCTGGTGACGCCACCCTCTGTCATACCATCTGTCATCCCTCTGATCAGCAAGCAGCAGCTTCTTCGCTTTGCAGATCTGGGTAAAATCACAAACTGGTCCAACACGTGGAACATGTCTTTTAATCCTGACAAATCAAACACTCTCACTATGTCTTTCCAAAAAGACCATTTTGAAAACTCCCCCATCTACCTTCTCAACAATCCTCTGGAAGAAGTCCTTTCATTCAAGCTTCTGCGTCTCACGATCTGTCATGATCGTTCCTGGGAAAGCCACATTTCCAACCTCGCCTCCAAAGCCAGTCGCCGACTAGGAATACTCCGTTGTGCAAAGTCCTTCCTCGGCCCACCTGTACTCCAAACCACATACAAAGCTTTTGTCCACAGCTTGATGGAGTACTGCTCTCCCATCTGGGCTGGTGCTCCTGCCCCTCACTTTTCTCTGCTTCACGCTGTGAAAACCAAGGCATTTAGGATCATTGGTATCTTCCACGGTAAGGCTGAGTCTTTGGGCTTCTCACTTTCTCACCACAGGCAGATCGGTGGTCTTTCTGTCTTATACCATCTCCTCTCTCCGGTCTCGCCCCCCCCCCCCCCGCACTGTCTGCGATATGTCCCAACCATATTTCTGCAGGGCGATCAAGATCTGCCAACAACCCTCTTGTGGTAAAACTGCAAAAATCACGAATCACTGCTCACCTTCACTCTTTCATTCCTATTTTTTTTCCCGCCTTTGGAATAAACACACACTCTCTTCAATCCCACTCACCTTCCGGTCTTCAAAACAGCAGTTCACCACCACCTCTTATCTTCCCCCATCCAAAACCACGATTTTTTCTACACCCGTGAATCCACCCCAAGCCGACCTCCATCAAATTCCCTGCTTTCTTTCCTGAAAGTCCCTGGAATGTCCATCTTGTACACCACGTTTTTCCCGCCCCATCCCTCTTCCTTCCACAGATCTCCAAATGTCTATGTGCCCCTCTGTTTTGTCCTCCCCTCTCCCACCCCTCGTGTCTCATGCCCCCCCCCACACACATTATATATATATATATATATGTATGTATAGATATATGTATGTTGATATATGTATGTTGATATATGTATGTATAGATATATGTATGTTGATATATGCATATCGATATACAGTGTGTATGTTGATATATGCATATCGATATACAGTATGTATGTTTATATATATATATATATATATATATATATATATATATATATATATATATATGCATATAGATGTATGTATGTGTATCTGTATATGCATATAGATGTATTATGTATGTGTATCTGTATATGCATATAGATGTATTATGTATGTGTATCTGTATATGCATATAGATGTATTATGTATGTGTATCTGTATATGCATATAGATGTATTATGTATGTGTATCTGTATATGCATATAGATGTATTATGTATGTGTATCTGTATATGCATATAGATGTATTATGTATGTGTATCTGTATATGCATATAGATGTATTATGTATGTGTATCTGTATATGCATATAGATGTATTATGTATGTGTATCTGTATATGCATATAGATGTATTATGTATGTGTATCTGTATATGCATATAGATGTATTATGTATGTGTATCTGTATATGCATATAGATGTATTATGTATGTGTATCTGTATATGCATATAGATGTATTATGTATGTGTATCTGTATATGCATATAGATGTATTATGTATGTGTATCTGTATATGCATATAGATGTATTATGTATGTGTATCTGTATATGCATATAGATATATGTATATGTATGTATGTCTGTATATGCATATAGATGTATTATGTATGTGTATCTGTATATGCATATAGATATATGTATATGTATGTATGTCTGTATATGCATATAGATAGATGGATGTATGTCTGTATATGCATATGTGCATGGCTCACAAAGTGGGTATGCTGTGGTATGTTTGTGGGAAATGCCATATAAAACTATTATGAGGTACTTAGACAAACCATCAATGGTCAGAAATGAAAGTGGACATCTTGGGGAACCTGTAGAAACCGGCAATATCATACTCTCCATTTCCCTATTTTATTAAAGATGAATTAAAGCAACAGAATCTGGGTATTGTAACCTCAGAAATGTTAGTTTGATTGGTAATTTTTTTTTTATTTTACTGTACGTTTCTTATGTGACAGTTATTTTGAGTGTGGTGACTCAGAATGTGAACTTTGGCGTCTCTTTTATGTTTTGATGATGTTCTGTCTCCCTACTCGGGTTTTCTGGCATCTACCCTATCTGATGAAATAATGGATTCGTACATAACGCTTCGTGTCCACTGCATCGAGAAAAATAAGGAGTCCAGTGTTGATAATGTTTCTTACGATTTTTATTCCAAATCTCCCTTAATTTCTTGGAAATATGACAGAGTCTAACAGCAGAAAAATAGAGATCATAATTGTGATCAGAAAAATACAATTCGGACCGCAAGTAATCCCGTCTTGATTTTCGTGTCAGTCCCGTTATGTACGAATCATCATCTCTCATCAGACGCAAATAACGCTAGCATTAGAAAATCTTGCCGTCTTGCAAACTTCACCGATCGCTGGATGTAATAGGCACTTGCAAGCATGTCAGCACATTTTCATTCGCCGTCGAGCACAGCGTTTGTCTTCATGTCCGTGTCTTTGCGAGAGCCGTAATATACGAATCCAGCGTGAGGACGCCGAGCCGAACGAGGTGACTCGCATTTCTCTGATAATTCTTCATTTTAACCAACGCTAGCATTTTTTGGTGCTTCGTGAGGATCCGAGAGGTAAGAATTATGTTTTTCTTTTCATGTTTTAAGTGATTATTTTCAAAAGTTCAAAAGAAATAGATTCGATTTTAACTATTTTTCACTTACAAGTGTGGCTTTCTTTGCTACTGAACTCGTCTGTGTTTTCTTTGTAATTTATAACATCGGACTCTCTCAAAATGTGTTGTTTTTTTTCTTTTTCCTGTCATATTGAGCCTGTTTAAAAAAGCAGAGTAAAAATTATCTGTTTCTTATCCCAAAATATAATATTTACATTGTTTTTTCATCTGATACCGTACATAACACTGACGCTAAGCTCGAAATTCGAACGTGTATTTAGTGTTGTATATATTCAGTGGTAACTTTAATACCGGATGTGCTGCAGGTCTAAAAATTTAGATTTAGCGATTTGAATACATGCAGATCAACATAATGGGTTTCATTTCATGTTTCCCTAAAGTTTTTTTTTGCCCTTTGTGTAACAGTATGTGTACCCACTTTGTGAGCCATGCATATATAGATGTATGTATGTATCTATATATGTATATATGTATATATATATATATATATATATATATATATATATATGCATATATATATATATATATATATATATATAGATGCATGTATATGCATGTGTATGTATATATATATATATATATATATATATATATGCATGTATATGTATATATATATATACATGCATCTATATATAGAGTCTGGTGTTGTCATTTGTCATGCATTTGCAAACTTCAGACGGGCCTGGACATGCGCTGGCTTGAGCAGAGGGACCTTGCGTGCGCTGCAGGATTTTAATCCATGACGGCGTAGTGTGTTACTTATGGTTTTCTTTGATACTGTGGTCCCAGCTCTCTTCAGGTCATTGACCAGGTCCTGCCGTGAGGTTCTGGGCTGATCCCTCACCTTTCTCATGATCATTGAGGCTCCACGAGGTGAGATCTTGCATGGAGCCCCAGACTGAGGGAGAGTGACTTATCTTGAACTTCTTCCATTTTCTTATAATTGCACCAACAGTTGTTGCCTTCTCACCAACCTGCTTGCCTATTGTCCTGTAGCCCATCCCAGCCTTGTGCAAGTCTACAATTTTGTCCCTGATATCCTTAGACAGCTCTCTGGTCTTGCCCATTGTGGAGAGGTTGGAGTCTGATTGATTGAGTGTGGACAGCTGTCTTTTATGCAGATAACGAGTTCAAACAGGTGCAGTTAATACAGGTAATGAGTGGAGAATGGGAGGGCTTCTTCAAGACAAAACTAACAGGTCTGTGAGAGCCAGAATTCTTACTGGTTGGTATGTGATCTAATACTTATTTCATGCTATAAAATTCAAATTAATTATTTTAAAAATCATACAATGTGATTTTCAGGATTTTTGTTTTAGTTTCCGTCTTTCACAGTTGAAGTGTACCTGTGATAAAAATTACAGACCCCTACGTGCTTTGTATGTGTATGTGTATGTATGTATGTATATATGTATATATATATATATATATATATATATATATATATATATATATATGTATATATATATGTATATATATATGTATATATATATATATATATATATATATATATGTATATATATATTGTTATGGTTGGGGAAATTCACAGAACACCATTCAGGCCTCCCAGAGATCAGTTATGTCAATAAATGTGTGTTCCAATTAGATTTCCCCATCGATGTCGAAATGGATTTATTCGCGTAACCGGGCTGTGATCTTTGAGTCAGCCATTATTCTTTTGCTATCTTTATTTTGGAACAACCACAATCGCCTCTCAACAACCACGCCATCCCCACCACAGCGCTAACCACAACCGCCTCTCAACAACCACGCCATCCCCACCACAGTGCTAACCACAACCGCCTCTCAACAACCACGCCATCCCCACCACAGTGCTGACCACACTGCAACAACAACATCTCAACAACTCCCGCCCCGATATCCATCAGAACGGGTAAACAGAAATGACGGTTGGAAAACAACAACTGAGCCCAGCCGAGCTCTGTTGGAATTTTCCCTCAGAAGGGCGAAATAAAAGAATGTCGGTGATCGGGCCAAAAGAGCGGGCCAAGAAGAGCCGAGCCAAACCCTCCCCTGGAATGTTCCCCCCCCACCCCGCGCTCCGCGAAGGGAGGGGCGAGGCGCCGGTGCGATAAAAGGCCGGGATGAAACACCAAGCAGTCAGTCAGGAGTTGAGTCTGGGTTCGCCGTTGAGTTGAGTGGAAGTCTGGCAGCGGAGTCTGTCAGCGAGGGGAAAGAGAATCCCTCTGCTTGGTCTCTCTCTTTGGTCGACGGAGGTGCCGGTGAAGCCGGAGAGGAGTCGCCAGCCGGATCGCCATTGACGGCACGGGTGGAGTCCAACGGAGTGCAGGCAGGGCCACCGAGGGTCGCCGAACCAGAACCCATCAAGTCGTCTCCAGGGTGACAAGGTAGCCTGCACGGTCTCTCGGAGCCTCGCAGTCATCCCGACTCCGAGGAACATTAAAGGCCTGCGGGCCCTATTCTTACCCTTCCCTTTCCTGGGGTTTCTTTGTATGAATGTCGTGGCACCTTGTCCGTCAAGTAATGAACTCTTAAGTGATTGTGTAAATAATGATAGAACGGTTGTAGTTCTTTGTCTTGCTCGTTCCTAAATGGCTTTGTTCACTGCATGATTGCATACGTTTGATTACATACGTTCATGATTGCATACGTGTTTGAGTGCATACGTGTGTAACAAATAAATGTCCTTGTGTGAATGTTGACCTGTTCGTTGCATCCTTCCCCTTAATTGAGCTGCCGTAATGCATTCGGGATATTAGCGGGCTTTTAAATAGCCGATAAAGTCATCGGATCCGGCGGGGCTTGGCAATATACAACCGCTCGGCAAATCACAAACGGCGCGAGCTGCGTACAATGGCTCGTATCCGTACAGGTCCCGTCGAGGTGTAAATCCCCGGCATTTCTGTATACGCGCTTAGGCATGTATACGCGCTTAGATTAGGTAAATCGACAATTCGGAGATCGGACCCTGTCGCACATGGACAGAATAGTTGGCTGATCTACGGTGTGATTAAAAACACACCCGTAGCTGGATTTCGGCATTGATCCGAAAGCTGCAACTAGGTTTGCCACGTCTGGTGGGCGCGCGGCAGCGATTAGCTAAAAGCGGTTGCTCGCATGCCGAACGGGTGGAAAACTATAACTATGTATATGTATATATATGTATATATATGTATATATATGTATATATATATATGTATATTGTTACGTTTGAGGGGGGGGTATGCATTCAAAGGGTAATTAGGATGTTTAATTAGGTATGCCATGCTGTTCGAGTTTACCAGGATCTCGATGTAATAAGTAGCAATTCAGTGGTGATAAGTTGTCTCGTAAATGTGCATTTCTTCAAGGGGGGAAATGATAATTGTCACGTAATTAGATAGGGACACGGGATAGGGTAAGTGTGTCTGCGTAAACCCCTTTTGGTATTCTCTGGAGACTGGCCGTGACGTCACAGGACAGTGCAGCGGATGGCTCCTCCCCGTGATCACGATTGGCAGAAGGCGACGGCGGTGGGCCAATAAACGGCTCGATTGGAAGTGACGAGGACAGGAGGATAAAAAGGTTCTGTTCGGGGTCGAAAAGGAAGAGGAAGAAAATTACAACCAAAAGATCGTGTTTTTTTGGTGGGGAGGCTGTTGCGCGGGGAGCACCTTGTTGTTGTGCTGATTCGATCGTGTTCTTGATCGTGTCTTGGAGCCTTGCTGAGCCTCGTGCCTCACCTTGGTTGGCTCTGGGGTTCTGCTGACTCGGAGTACGGAGTAGATATTATGTAGATAGTTGTCATCCTCTGCAAGTCCCTTCGCCAGACATGTCTCTCAAAGTTGGTAGGATTACACCTTCATGACTCCTGAGATCTTCGAACGATGTCGGACCATGTTCCTGGTGAAGCAGCACGTGTAAAAAATAGCACTCTGATTGTTTTGGATTGTCCATGTTAACTCTACCGAGAGCAGGGCTTCTGAATACACCAGGGAATTGTGATTCTGGAGTTCCCCTCTTGCGTCGATTCCACTTTTTGTTGCAAGAATCCCACGTGTAATACTCTGGAACTTCGTGATAAGTGAGTGTTTTTGCGAACTCATCCGTACGGCAAATGGTAAAGAATTGTCAGTTGTCTTTGGTGGTCCCACTCTGGCACGGGCATCAGCATTGCTGTTGTCAAAGTACACTCGCTGGCCATTCTCCAGGTGGATAGCCAGCTGCATCACTGGTGGATAGTGTTCATTCATCGGGAAGCCCAAGATTCGGTGAGCAGCTTCCATGGCACCCACCAACCTGGCTTCTTGATCTTGTTGTATTTCATCATCATTTTGTCCACCTTCAATAGTGAAGATCGCTTGGTCACTTCCTTTGTTTACATACTTCAGCACATATTTCACACTTTTGACTGAAGTACAAATTTCAACGTTCGTGTGGGACTTCATTTGTTTAAAAGCGAAGGGTTGTGAGGTACAACCCACCAATTGTCTATAACGTGCTCGACACGCTGTCCATTTACAATCTTGGTGATTGCGATTACATTCCCTCCGTCCTCTGGGGTGCACCTGCAGTACTTGGGATAGCTATCTTTCCCTTGTTCCGTCGCTTCCATAAAATCCTTCGGGAACATTTTTGAGCAGGATCCGTCCTTCATACATGGACTGTTTCTGTTGAAAGGGCCGCATGGTCCATGGATCATCTTGCATTTCAGCAGTTCGTGCAGTTGAAGTTCCGAATCCGGACATGGTATTTCCGCAGATATGACTTGATCAATATTGTCAGGTCTGATTTTTATTTTTTTATTTTATTTTTTTTTTAATACCTTGGTCGAGGCTCGTATGAGAGCAAACACACAACTCACAGCAAGGAGGCATGAGACAAGAGGGGCGGGAGTGGAAGGGACAAAACGGTGGGGAACAGACACATAAGGTGAACTGTGGAAGGGAGAGGGATGGGGATGGGACGGGGAACATGGCGAAGAGAAGATGGACATTTCAGGGACTTTCAGGAAGGAAAGCAGGAGAAATGAAGGAAGTGGGCTTGGGTGGATTATCGGGGGTAGAAAAGATCGAGGATTTGGATGGGGGAAGATAAGAGGTGGTGGTGAACAGCTGTTTTGAAAGCCTGGAGGGAAGAATGGGAAAGAATAGAGTGAGGAAGTTTATTCCAAAGGCGGGAAAAAAGAGGAATGAAAGAGTGAAGATGAGCAGTGATTTGTGATTTTGGTAGTTTTACCAGAAGGGGGTTGTTGGCGGACCTTGAGCGCCCTGTGGAAATGTGGTGGGGACAAATCGCAGAGAGAGCAGGGGGGGGCAAGGCTGGAGAGGAGTCGGTAGAAGACAGAAAGACCACCGACCAACCTGCGGTGATTGAGTGAGAGGCCCAAAGACTCAGCTTCATTGCGGGAGATGCCGATGATCTTAAATGCCCTGGTTTCGACAGCGTTAAGCCGAGAAAGGTGGGAGGCAGGAGCACCAGCCCAGAGGGGAGAGCAGTACTCCATCAGGCTACGGACAAAAGCTTTGTAAGTGGTCAGGAGCTCAAGAGGGCCGAGGAAGGACTTGGCACGACGGACGATTCCCAGTCGGCGACTGGCTTTTGAGGCGAGGTTGGAAATGTGACTTTCCCAGGAAAGGTCATGGCAGATAGTGAGACCTAGAAGCTTGAAAGAAAAGACTTCTTCCAGAGGATTGTTGAGAAAGTGGATGGGGGGGTTTTGTAAACGGTCCTTTCGAAGAGACATAGTGAGCGTGTGAGATTTGTCTGGATTGAAAGACATGTTCCACGTGTTGGACCAGTTTGTGATTTTATCCAGATCTGCAGTGAGCGAAGAAGCTGCTGCTTGCCGGTCTGAGGGATGACAGATGGTACGGTAGAGGGTGGAGTCGTCGGCAAAGAGAAATAGAGGATTTTCCAGAGAGTCCGAGAGATCATTGATGAAAACCAGAAAAAGAACAGGGCCCAGAACGCTACCTTGAGGAACTCCAGCCTGCACAGGAAGAGGGGATGAAAGAACTCCATTTAGGGCCACACGTTGACTGCGACAGGAGAGGAAGTCTGCGAGCCATGAGTGGAGATGGCCTTGAATACCATGGGAAGAGAGTTTGGTGAGTAGGGCAGGGTGCCAGACTGTCAAAAGCACGTGATATGTCCAGGGATACGGCTCGGATTTCTTCCCTGGCATTGAGGACCTCCATCCATTGATGGGAGAGCAGAAGCAGCATATCCAGGGTAGAGTGACCTGGTCTGAAACCAAATTGATGATTGGAAATCAAGCCATTGGAGAAGAGGAAGGATTTCATATCTGAAGCGATGATGGATTCCATCACCTTGCTGATGATTGGGAGAAGGCTGATTGGTCTGTAGTTATAGGGATCTGTTTTTGCACCTTTTTATGCAGGGCAGTGATGTTAGCAGATTTCCAAGCAGATGGCAGATGACCTTGGGCAAATGAGAGGGTGAATAGAACAGAGAGAGGGTGAGCAAGAGCAGAAGAGCAGGCTTTGAGGACACGTGGGCTGATGCCGTCTGGACCGGTTGCAGAATCTGACTCGAGGTTTGAAAGCAAGCTCTCCACCTTGTCAGGAGAAAAGGATACAGAGTCCAGGGACAGTTGGGTGCGACTGGGTAAAGTGGGTAGAGATAGTGATGGGTTTAGGACACAAGATTTAGCTGCAAACACCGAGTTTAGACATTCAGCTTTATCACGTGTGGAATCAGCAGTGCGGCCATTTGAGGTAAGGGAGGGATGGAGGGGGAACATACACCAGAAACAGATTTGATTAAACGCCACCAGGATTTTGAGGAGGGAGAGAGGTTTGAGAGGTTTGAGAGTTCAGACTTGAGATGAGAAAGATGTTGTTTTCTGGCTCTCCTGAGGGTAGATACACACTTGTTCCGAGCTTTGTGGAAAGAGCTGAGATTGCCCTCAGTTGGGTTTGCTTTCCATGAGGCAAAGGCAAGTTGTTTCAGGACAACTGCCTCGCCACAAGCTTCAGTAAACCAAGGGCGGGAGGAAGGGTAAGACAACTGAACACGAGAGGGGATAAATCTGTGCATGAGGGAGAGCAAGTTTCTTTGAAAGAATTCCCAGGATGAGTTGATGTTTGAGAAAGTAGTGATAGGAGACCAGTCTGTAAGTTTGATGGCTGCTCGGAGACCCTGCCAGTCGGCTTGAGTGAAATGCCCGACTCGACGGCGGTGAGGTGGTTCTCTGATAACAGCCAGAGAGATGTCCACTTTTACAAGGACGTGGTCAGAAGAACCAATTGGAGCGAAGGAAGAGCAGCAGATATTGTCAGGGAAATTTGTCAAAACCAGATCCAGAAGAGATGGAGTACCATTGGTTGAGATCTGGGTCGGGAAGTTGACCGATTGAGTCAGTCCCAATGAGTCGCAGAAAGCTTTTGCTGAGGTGCCATGGCAGGTGAGAGAGGTACCCACACCTAGCCAACTGGCGTGATGACAATTGAAGTCACCACATAAGAGGAGGAGAGAGTTTGGATGAGAAGATAGAAGATGGTCCATGTTTTCGGATAGTGAGGTGTAGATGGAGTCATCACTGTTCGGTGGACGGTACAGTACACATATAAACATGAGGTGGGAGTGGAGGGGAAGCCGAAGCCAGAGGTATTCCTGGGGGTGTGGGGGAGTGAGAGCAGTGCATGGAGAGTGAGGAATAGAGTCTTTGATGAAGAGAGCAACACCTCCACCAGGACGAGGCTCAGGTCTGTCATACCGTAAGAGGGAGTAGCCAGGGAGAGATACTTGGGAGTCAGACACGTCTTGGGAGAGGAAAGTTTCTGTTAGGCAGATAATGTCTGGTTTGTCATTTTGCTTCCTGGGGACAGCCAGAGTAGTATGTGCACATGAGGGAGCCCTCTTTTCTGGAATTCGATAGAATACAGCCATGCCAGCAAGTCACCAAAAGCTCCATTCTTCAACAGATCCATCAGTTTCTTCAATTTCAAATGAAAAACACGACAGACGATATCTGGCCGGTTTGATGCTGTTTGTTTCGGAAGAAGATTTTCTGTAATTTCTGACCATTTCAGATTAGTAGTAGAGGTTATGAACAGATCTGGTCTGCCATACTTCCGCACGTATGTGATGGCATCTTGGGTGTGCTCGTGCATATAGCGCGGACCGCTCGTGAATGTAGATGGAAACACGATCCTTTGCCCCACGTTCCACGGATCACAGTCGTTATTAAATATAGCGTTTGAAGTTTTGGTAGCTGTCCGCTCTTCGAGCTTTCTGTTCCCGTCTGAGAAAATGTAATCGTTCAGTTTCAATCTTACAGTACATGTCAACTAAAAATTGCTGGAACAGTCTGCGGCACAGTAACAAATGATTACTCTGTCGACACATGATATGGTATGCGTAAAACTGCATTTGCGTTATTTTGCGTGCAGCGGCTGACTGCAAATATACGCTCCATCCGTCTGTGCCATAAGGAAACAGGATTGGGTACTGCAGAGTGTCGTACGCACGGTATAATTGTGATATATGCTGTAATGCTCCATCACGCTGGTGTAACCCAATATCTCTGGTCGCATTTGGTTCGTTCGGCATTAGTATGCCTACTTCATCACCGGATGGTGCGTTGTAACGGTGAGGATGTTGTGTGGCCGGCTGCTTGTTTTCGTGATTGACAACTCTAAGATCTTCTCTTTCATCTTGGTTCATACTTTCAACAGCCGTTTTCAGGTTTCTGACGTATTTGCTGTTCTCATGCAATAACTCTGTGAGCTTCGTTACGATGTGTGGTTTCATACCAGTACCGATGACCAAACGTGCTTCATGTTCGGCTCGTCTGC
>NC_140964.1:6554209-6651709 GCF_056783735.1 Eptatretus burgeri | reverse complement strand
TCTATTCTTTCCCATTCTTCCCTTCAGGCTTTCAAAACAGCTGTTCACCACCACCTCTTATCTTCCCCCATCCAAATCCTCGATCTTTTCTACCCCGATAATCCACCCAAGCCCACTTCCTTCAATTCTCCTGCTTTCCTTCCTGAAAGTCCCTTTAATGTCCATCTTCCCCTCGCCATGTTCCCCGTCCCATCCCCATCCCTCTCCCTTCCACAGTTCACCTGTGTCTGTTCCCCAATGTTTTGTCCCTTCCACTCCCGCCCCTCTTGTCTCATGCCTCCTTGCTGTGAGTTGTGTGTTAGCTCTCATACGAGCCTCGACCAAGGTATACAAAAAAAAAAAAAAAAAAAAAAAAAAAAAAAAAAAATTCTCGGATCAGGGGAGATTCACGCCCCCTTTCCTCAGACCAATGGGCGAGCGTGGCTCCGCCCCCGAGGTCATCCTGATCCGTATATTTGTATATTAGCTGCTCCTGCCGGCCTATAAGAAGGCGAGTGCAAGGTGAATGAAGTCAGTGGAGTCGGGTGGCGAAGTCATCGGTGTGGCAAAGAGTTGGGTTCTGGAGTCGGCTGAGAAGAGTTGCGGGAAGAGGCAAAGGAGCTCGGGTCCGAGGCGAGAAGGACGGCGGTCGGCGACGAGGTCGCGCTGTGGGATTGCTCGTCGCGGGACCCAAGCCAGCCAGACATTCTCCTCCCCCAGGGAATCAACAATTTCCCCTTTCCCCCGCGCTGAGATAGTGCAAAAGGGGGCCCCGTTCCCACCCCACTCCAAACGTCGTGCCAACGAAACCCGCCAAGGAGCACGGAGTCGGGGCACAGCCGCGCGGCCACATTTTGTGGCTCGTCCACCAACGCGTCACGAGGACGCGGGTCGGACCCCCCCGGTCTCGCGGACCTGGCCGCTCCTCCAGATCACGTGCACAATTGGCCTACAGGCCTGACTGCCCCCTTGTCTATGAGGGTGGCTTCTTTCCTTTGCTTTTGTGTAAATGTGTGTTGGCGCCATCTGTAAAGTAGAACTGTATACGTGTTGCCGTGTGTGCGCGTAGTCGGTAGTAACTCTGCGTCGTTGTTGCTTTTGTTTTGGTTGCTATATGTGCATTTTGACTATGGCTGTATATATGTGCTTTCCGTGTGCCGGGAAATAAATGTGCTTTGTGTGAACTGTTTTCCCGTTTCGCTTCGTCTTTTTTTTATTGACCCTCCATCCTGCTTCACGTAAAGGGTTCGTAGTGGGTGCAAAATGCCCGGTAAATAATCTGAACCGTCGAGGTCGACGATAACACCGCTCGGTTATCCCGATAGTACGGAATGGGCCGCCCAAGCGGCTCGTGTCCGGAGTCGACCTGCGGCGAGGTACGATCGCCCGGTTTACCATCCGCGTGGGTACTTAGGTAGGTCCAGTTTGGCGAACAACCCTATCCTACGCGGGTGGCCGACTGGCACGATTGTGGTGAGGTCGAAAGGCCCACCCGTGACTGGCTCCGGGCGATAGTTCCCTGAGGGTTACGACTGAATTGTCCTTCCGGTGGGCGACGTGGTCGCGGTTTGAGTGACATGGCCATCCGCACGCCGGCGGGCGCCAATTCGCAACAATATATATATATATATATATATATATATATATATATATATATATATATATATATATATGTATATGTATATGTATATGTATGTATGTATGTATGCAAATATAGTTATATATTTTCAGCGTGCAGTCGCGTGCCGACCGAAGGCCGCAATCCAGTCGTGGCTTTCCGTACCAACCCCGGAATCCAGCAACGGATGCCTTAACGCATCATAAACTTGTCAATCATTCTGTCCACGCGCTATAGGGTCAATTTCCGAATTGTCGATATACCTAACTATTCGTGCGGACAGAAATACTGAGAGTTTATACCTCGACGGGACTTGTACGAAAACGAGCATCTTAGGCGTGCTCGTTCCGTGTGCGAAGGTGAGCGGTTTTAATTTGCCAAATCCAGTCGGACCAGATTATCCCGTTTGTCGGCCCTAATAGCCAGTTTATTCCCGATACGTGCCGTGACACTCAATGGTAGAAAGTGACGCAACGAGCAGGCTGACATTCAAACAATGGGGGTTTCTTTATTTTAAACAAGCATGTAAGCAGTCAATGGGGGAATGGGGACAAGACTCGAGCAAAAAGCCTACAGCCGGTTCTATGCGGAATGTACAAACGAGTATGCACTTAACAACAATTCTACTTATCCAGACTGGCACCACAAACAGACACATGCACACGCAGACAGAGATTGTGGCAATCGCCTTTATTAATACCCTCTGCTCGGATGGAAGGTGAGCTGGAGGGAGGGGTCTATCTTGGACCTGGTCCTCGGGGCCAAACGGGACCCCTTGCACGATCCGGAGGATCCAAGCTGGCAAAGCCGGCAGGGCGCAGGCTAGTGGAAGAAGACCCGCACCGACCGACTGAATCTCCTCAAACTCTCGTCAATCTTCTCAGAGCTCTGTCTCCTCAACAGAGCTCACCTCAATCTCCTCAAAGCTCCCGTCGATCTCCTCAGAGCTCTCTCCTTCATAGAGGATTCGTCAATCTCCTCAGAGTTCCCGTCGATCTCCTCAGAGCTCTGTCTCCTTCACAGCTCCCGTCGATCTCCTCAGAGCTCTGTCTCCTTCACAAACCGAGGCCCTTCTGCGCATGCGCCCCCCGCACACTCCTCCCACCCACAAAATCGAGCGGAAAACCCCGCGACCGGCCAGGCAGAGGAGCGAATCCAGGCAAGGGCGATGCGGTGCGGTCGGCGGCGCTGGCAGTTGTGCGACCCCGAACAAAAGGGAAACCCAACCATTATAACAAACCGCAGCGCAGGAACATTTAAATACCCATTCGACTCGGGTTGAGGGCTATCTATAAAACACGTACTTAACAAGATAACTACTCTGTAGGGACCTGAATGGTGTTCTGTGAATTTCCATAACCATCACAATATATATATATATATATGTATATATATATATGTATATATATATGTATATATATATATGTATATATATATATATATATATATATATATATGTATATATATATATGTATATATATATATATGTATATATATATATATATATATATATATATATATATATATATATATATATATATATATATATATATATATATATATACACATGTATTGTGACGTCCACGGGACTTGAACAGTCCCGCCAACGTAGAATGAGCCGAAACGATGGAGGCGATTTATTTGTTTATAACCCAAACATGGCGGCTCAAATTGCTCTACCGCAAACGGGACGAGGAAGGTGGCACGAGTCACTTTTCACTGAGTTGATGATGTTTATTTGTTTTTATAATTACCAGAAATAACAAGACTCGGCAAGAAGAGGGATCCGGGGCGATTCGACGGGATGGTGTGGGATCGGGCGTGGGGAAAAACACAGACAATTCCAATGAATAGAGATCTCAAACCTTCTAAGGCGCCAAGTACACACACACACACACACACACACACACACACACACACACACACACACACACACACACACACACACACACACACACACACACACACACACACACACACAGTAGCTATTTCTGGTGGTCAGGCTGGAC
The DNA here is from genome assembly GCF_056783735.1 of Eptatretus burgeri. NCBI lineage: Eukaryota > Metazoa > Chordata > Myxini > Myxiniformes > Myxinidae > Eptatretus > Eptatretus burgeri. The sequence goes on along the minus strand of NC_140964.1, from coordinate 6,648,103 downwards.
CGTGGTGTGGACGCAACTGTCCCTGGATCGGCGTCGGACGAGCCGGCCTTGCTCTCGCCAGGGGGGGGCACGAAAAACCGCGGTGCTGTCGACCTCCTGGTCCTGGCCCAAGTCCGCCCACAGGCGCCAGGGAACCAGCTCCCGCGCCAAGCCGCGAGCAGGAGAGGGAGGCAGGTCCGCCCGCCGCCCGACCCCGTACTCCGAGTCAGCAGAACCCCAGAGCCAACCAAAGCGAGGCATGAGGCTCGGCAAGGCTCCCAGACACGATCAAGAACACGATCGACTCAGCACAGCAACCAGGACGCTCTCTGCCGCCACAGCTTCAACACCAAAAAAACACGATCGTTCTGGTTGTAATCTTCTTCTTCTTCCTTTTCGACCCCGAACAGAACCTTTTTATCCTTCGTCCTCGTCACTCCCAATCGAGCCGTTTATTGGCCCACCGCCATCGCCTTCCGCCAATCGTGATCACGGGGCGGAGCCATCCGCTGCACTGTCCTGTGACGTCACGGCCAGTCTTCAGAGAATACCAAAAGGGGTTTACGCAGACACACTTACCCTATCCCGTGTCCCTATCTAATTACGTGACATTTATCATTTCCCCCTTGAAGAAATGAACATTTACTAGACAACTTATCACCACTGAATTGCTACTTATTACATCGAGATCCTGGTAAACTCGAACAGCATGGCATACCTAATTAAACATCCTAATTACCCTTTGAATGCATACCCCCCTCCCCTCAAACGTAACAATATGTATATGTATATATATATATATATATATATATATATATATATATATATATATATATATATATATATATATATAATATATATATATATGAGCCTGGTGTTGGCGTAGTGGTTAGGGTAGCGGCTTGGGATCCAAAAGGTCCTGAGTTCAAGCCCCGTTGTCCGCTTGAATTAATACACACCAGGAGGTTGACTCAGCCTGTCATCCTTCCAAGATCGGCGAAGTGAGTTCCAGTGTACTGGGCCCGGTGTATGCCCCGGTTTGAATAGGTGTACTATATCCCTGTGTCGTAAGAGGTGACCATGGTTGCGTCAGGAAGGGCATCCGGCGTAAAACCTGTGCTAAATCATTGTGCGGATCATAACGGATGATCCGCTGTGGCGACCCCTAATGGGAGCAACCGAAAGATGAAGAAGAAGATATGTATATATATATATATATATATATATATATATATATATATATATATATATATATATATATATATATATATATATATATATATATATATATATATATATATATATATGTACGACACCTTAAATGTTTTTTTACACTGTTTAGTTCCAAAATTAAACGCGTTTGAACATTAGACCCGGTGGACTGGTGGCCATCTTGGATTTGACCTCTCACGGTCCTCAGAGGTCAAATCTGACTTCTCTCCACATCTGAAAATAAACTTATGGTATTCACTATGTCAGAAAATTCATGCTTTTCTCATAAAACGCACAATTATTGTGCTTATCCGCTGTACTACAATACGTTTCGGGGCGGGGGGGATGCTCCTGGGTGCGATACCCGACAGTGGGCGCGTTGCCTCTGGCCCAAGCCGCACGTGTGGAGACTGTGCTCGTGAAGGAGGAGCTTGAGTGGAGAAGGGGCAGAGTCCAGAGGGCGAGGGTGGAGCAGTGGGCGGGATCAGGTTGGTGGTTGGTGTCGACGTGGTGTGGGTGGAGACGAGGAGGCGGAGACGAGGAGCATTAGGCGGGTCGTGGCGGTGTCTATGAGGCGTGAGCGGAGACGAGGAGCTGGAAAACAGACCGTCTGGGCCAGAGGGACTGCCCCGACTTTTATAGGGCCCACAGCGCGGTGGGGGGGGGGCATGCCGAATCCAAACGTCATCACCCGAATCGGGCACTGCAATTGGCCCCAACCCCTCACATGGCCCGCCAGCTTGGGCTGGAAACCGCCTCACTTCGTTTCTGGCAAGGCCACCCCAAACAGCGGCAATATTGTGCTCCGAACCCACGAGATGACATAAATTGCCCACACCGAAATTGGCACGCGAATCATCCTGCAAAACCCCCCGGCGACCGGTTGAGGGTCCCACACGCCCGCCCTGGCACTCGACCAGCGTCAATCAACGCGTTCGTTCCGCGTGCCAACGTGGCCCGCACTGTACATTCCCTGGCTCGATCGCAGAGACAAAGACATTCATGATCCGTGGAGAATCCACCGCTGGCAGCGAGGACCGAAGGCACATCGCCGTGGATAAAGCCATGCATGTTTCACGAGCGGCATACGTGTCTGCTTTCGAGTACATTCCATACGGTGCGCGCAGTTCCACCATTATAAACGTGGCCAGCGCTCGCGTTCACACGACTCCGCTAGTGTGTGCGCGGGGCAACCACCAACATGCGTCGGGTATTGAGGTTAAAAAAAGAACAAGCCGCTTCTACCCGCACACTCGTATCCTGCCCAACATGTCGTGGAGTCTGCTTTATTGGCCTCTGTTAGTGTTTCGTGCATCGTGGGCGTCGTGCTGGCCGTGTTTCCCGTGCCGTGAAAAATACCATTCGTGCAGCCTCCCAAGAGGCATTTATTTGCATACCTTTCTAATGCAATCGGCAATTCTCCCCAGACCATCGGAAGCTCGAGCCAACAGTCCAGCACCAACTAGCACATCACATGACTCGCTGCAGTTTCCCCACCGCGGTGCCGCTCGCGCTGGCCTCCAAGGTGCACGTGGCTGATTTACTTCAGGAATGATCAGAAAAGAAGAAGAGTGGGGATGAAATGAAGGAAAAATAATTTAAGCAACCCCATATATTAGATCATTGCAACGCACTCTCTTGTTGTCCCGCCAAACAAAAGGAAGGGGACTATCTACACGTATAATAATGGAATAATTGTCTTGGGACACCTATCTGTTGTATGCATGCGGTTCCAAGAACCGCAACAATATATATATATATATATATATATATATATATATATATATATATATATATATATATATATATATATATATATATATATATATATATATATATATATATATATATATATATACATATACATATATATATATATATACATATATACATACATATATACATACATACATACATACATACATACATACATACATACATACACATGCATGCTGGAGTTTTATTTTGATTGCACGATGAATTATCTTGTTGATTACGTATGAAAACACCACATCAAATTGTCATGCCAATATTAACACATATCAATATTAACACGTACTTTATTTCATCTCTGTCACACTTCAATGACGATGAGTGAACGACAAACAGTGCGTGGTTGTGTTCATGTCTTAATCTTCACAGACAGGAGAAAGTTCCTGTACTATTCTCACCGTACCCTTGTCTGACTGTACGTAATATTCCAATGTTAACGACAACCATATAGGTGTGATTGGCCCTTGGGTAATCGACACCATGGTCTCACCCCACTCGGATGATTGACAGGTGTGGTCCTGCCCACCCCTCATTCACCCTCATATTCTGAAGTGTAGTTTGGTGTGATTGGCCCTTGGGTAATTGTGTCGCTGTGGTCCCGCCCCGCAAGGATGACAGACAGGTGTGGTCCCGCCTACCCTCTCGTTTCCCCTCGTATTGCGATGTGTAGTTATGCAGTTATGCCGATTTTTCGTGGAATCCTTTGAAGTTCTGAAAAATTTGAGTTGTCATGGATCTTCCCACGATAAAATGCAGTCGATTTGTGATTAAATCAAGCCCTGAGCTTAAATCAATTTTGAGTTTGGCTGGCTGAAGAGAAGAAGAAGAAGAATAAGAATTGGGCTGTTTTGAGTGTCAGTTTTGTAGTTCAGTGATGTTGTCCAAAAGTTTAATGAGTGTTGTTGGATGTGAAGTCCTCCACAGACTGGTAGGTACTTTTACAGCTTTGTAAGTTTGTATCTCCGTAGATTTTTATTTATTTATTGTTAATGGTTTGTGTTGTATTAAACCTATGGAATGTCCATGCCATTCCCGACATAGGAAGTCCACTGACATCCTGATAACTACAAATATCTCTTTTTACCCACTTCACCCACTACCATTACAGTGCATCCCTTACTCATTGCTGCTCTCAGAGTTGCAGTTGTCCTGCCTTCGAGAGCTGGAGGACACGATAATTGCAGCGGTGTATGCGGACGTTGTCCGTGGTCGCTTGGACCAGCGAAGGCAGCGCCTTGAAGTGGAGGCGGCACTTAGCCGAGACTTACGGCCTGCAGATGTGGCCAACATTGCCAATACATTACGACAATGGTGAGTGTCATTGTGATTTGATCGGTCCACTCTCCTCAGCCAGTGTGGTCAAACCTTTAAGGAGATATCAAACTCTCATTTTCTTTGTCCCATTGCCCTAGGTGCGAGGGTTGTGAAGCGGTTGTGCAGGGAATCGAACAGCAGATCGTCAGGGCCAATGCTTATCGCGATGCACAACTATCACTGCGCCAACAGACTGAGAACGAGGTACGCTTCTCAGGGAGGGAGCTCAGAAAATGATGGTGATGTGTAATTTGTTTGAAGAACCATTGGACTTGAGCAATTGATTATTTCATAAATTTTTAAAATCTCTAATTACTTGGTAATACTGTACAATAGAAACCTGTGCCAGTTAAAAGGGTGCAGGATCTTATTGTAGTTAACACATGTGGTGCCAGAATGTGTGCGAATTGACCGATTTGGGTTCAGAATGTGTGCCAGGTAATGGGGTATAAGAATGTGTGCTAGTTGATTGATCGGGAGCAGGAATGCTTGGTCCTTGAGCTGTGCTTGTGAGACTATAGTGATCGTCTTAAATCATGCCTTCATCAGATGCTGACAGTGACATTTGAGGTGCGATGAGTACACCTGCTCCCGTTCTCTCCCTCTATTCCCAACTCCCGAATAAGGTTTCCAACTTGAGAAAAACCATGAAAGCTGCAGCTGCGGCTCAGGATGCAGACCCCTCTGGTGGTGCCGGAGTGAGTTCAGAGGTTGGAGTCAGTGGTGGGGCGGTGATGTGTCGGGATGGAGTGGGAGTAACAGCTGATGCACGAACGGCTGCCAAGAAACCATCCAAAGTAAAAGGGTAAGCGTAAAGATTGCAACAGAACGAGTTAATTTGGATTCACTTCCTGCATGTTGACTTGATGCCTTGTACCTCCTCTGTGACAGGACTACAGGTTGCATTAAGTTAATGGATAATTGGTTATCGAGGGTGCAGTGTGGTACAGAAGGTGCTTTAAAACTCTGTTGAATTAGCATCTCCATCTTCAGACATTTGGATTGTCTGAAACATGAGAAATGGGGATGGCCAGATGGAGGCCCCTGAAGTACGGTGGAAAGCGGATGCAGCGATGCGCTGCTCTGGCGCATGCTCCCATTCCTGATCTGACCTGACCTGAAACATGAAAAGATTTGTTCAGATGTGTCAAATTGTTGATCAGAGTTGTTATGTTAATGCATTGAATTCTGAAGGTTAACAGATAGGGTTCAGGAGCCTGTGCAGGAGCATGTGCTGGTTAATGGTCCTTGAGAGGAAAATGTGTGCAAGTAATGAAATAGACACATGGTTCAAAAGCTGAGCCTGTGCTCTATAACCAACTCTTCCTCAACCTGCAGACACTTCTCCAAGATGTCCAGATGAAGATAAGATCTGGTAGGAAGACTCTGCAGGAAGTTGTTTCCCTGAGTTTAGTGTGCGTTTTTTTTGTGCTCTCATGTATTAAAACCATATTGTGCTTCTTCTTTGCACACATTGCTAACATGTTTACATTTTCCTGTTTGATTCTCTTAACCTTTATTAACTAAACTAGCCTTTCTCCAAAAGAACGTGTGTGTGTGTGTGTGTGTGTGTGTGTGTGTGTGTGTGTGTGTGTGTGTGTGTGTGTGTGTGTGTGTGTGTGTGTGTGTGTGTGTGTGTGTGTGCGCGTGTCTGCGCTTGTTTACTGTTCTGAATTATGATTTATAGTCTGACGAATACGCGTGTAAGAAACTGACACTTGCATGTCTTTAAACTTTAAACACACTTGCATAAAGGATTTGCATAATTGCAATCTTCTGCAAAAAAGTTCCTTTGAAGTCATCACCCTCAGAGGGACGTGGTTGGTGAAAATGGCCCAGTGTCACCGAATTGAGAAGGCGTGTGTGGTTAAAATCCCATCAGTTATGAAACAAAAAAGTATCGCCAGCTCGAGCGATCAGAGGGGTTAGGCTCAAGTCCAATGTTTTGACATCTGAGTGGTCTACTGAGCCAGGTGTTACATATCCTCTTGAGAGGAGGTGTGATAAAGGAGGGGTGGGGTGGAGGGATAGGGGAAGGGATTGAGAAGAGGAAGCACTACATTGGTTGCTTGTATCTTCGTGGATGAGGACCACGAATGGCGGTTGAAACATCAGACCTGAGCCTCACTCCGAGGAATCTGCTGGAGTTGGTGGTACCTTTTAATGTGCGACTATGACCTCTGCCTCCCTACAAGTTCTTGTTTGCTGTGAAAGATTGTAGTAATGCACGGTCAACATGTTATTTTGATGATTATTTTGTCCATCTGTGTCAATCAACCGTGGTTGCATAAGACAGGTGCCCACCCGGTGCTTTCGACATGAAAAGTACATTTTCACTTTGTCGTATTCCAATCACCGATTGCATGATTCCAGGTATTTTACGACTAATCACGAGTTTCCGCCTGGTTGTACCACATGGCGCACTGTCTGTGTCTTGTCTCCAAGGTTAAGAGGAAGCGGAAAAATGTGGAGCAAATCCAACTGATGGGAACGGCCACCGTCAGGCCCATACGTTGGTGTCCCCTCACGTCCCTCTCGCTTCTCCATCGGATATTACCGCCTCAAGCCATTAATGCCTCCTGTGCACGAATATTGCTTTACAACGCAGACAAACAGTTGGTTGAAATAAACAGAGATATCCAACAAGGTTTCTCTTGATGGTGGTAATGTGCACATGCAGGACGAGAATGAAATTTATTTTATTTTTTTTATTTTAGACTCGCATGTTATCGAGTTTGGAGATTGATATGAGAGGCTTGGTGAGTGAGAATGAGAGGCTCGATGAGTGAGAAGTTTGGTGCGTTGGGCAGTTTGTGCGAGCTTAATAAACGTTTCCGAGTTCACCCTCCATTGATGTAAGCTTGTGTGGTGAGGAACTGTGTGAACAAATTGAGAAGGCCCTGGTGTGGTCCCATTTCCATCATCGTCTTGCCTTCGCTACCCCCTTCGTGCTTGGTTACCTTCCTCTGTGGACCTCAAATGCTCAGTAAAGAGGGTTGAACAGATTTTTGCTTTGAACAACTAAACCAAAAGCCCCTTCCCATTGCTTCATTGTTCCAGTTTGGCGGTTTTGCACTTCTGTGCTTGAATCACATGATCTCTCACATCGTCGTGTTTTTCTCTTCCCTCCAACCTTTGAGTGAAGATTCTCGCCACTCAGTAACTGTGTTACATCACTGGTCTTCCTGCTTGAGAGGAAATCATTTTACCAACGAATAATGGAACTACTTCACTTGTATTGTCTTCCCAAAAATGTCCCACACATTCACCTTCCTTTTGTTTTGTTTACCCATCGGGTGATCTTGTTCCAAGCATGCAACATGATTAAAAAAAAAAAACAGAACCGGGGTTCCGTGCATTAACCAAAACCATGCTGACTGCTTATAATTCAAAACACCTCACTGCACGGGAGAACGGGGCGGACAGCGGATTGGAATATTGCATTGCACATGGTGGACTTGTCATACCTTCTCCCACCTGTAGGTGGCGCTACAACCACCGGCCAGATAAAAAATACCCCTACACATTAATTGTGGTCATGCTGATCCTATTTAGCAAGTCTGGATGAAATCAGCCCAGAACTGTAGGAGTAATATGACACACACACACACACACACACACACACACACACACACACACACACACACACACACACACACACACACACACACACACACACACACACACACACACACACACACACACACACACACACACACACCTCCACCGTTCGATGAATTATAATAAGGAAGGATTCATGCTCTCCACACATTGCCAACATTCCTCTTTTGTGCCGATATTTAGCCTTTCTTCACATGCTTTCCCAAACATGTAATATATCGACGGAGTCGCAGCGAATTTTTTATAAAAAAATAAAAAATAAACCTTCAAAAAAATTAATATTCATTAAATTTTGTAAAATTGTCATGTTTAGGATCTTTAAATTTTAAAAATAACGATCTTCCTCCTCTTCTTGGAATAATCTTTCTGGGTGTCAAGAAGATGATGGGGCCCATCTATTTATTACGTATGCACATGTGGCAATTTTCACCGCACTCTCATGTGCACTGGTTCACCCCTGTGCCTGGAATAATTAAATAAATAATGCCTATTACGACTGGCAAATCGAATCATGAATATTTCAGCAATTTAAACTCGTGTAACTCGTGACCAGTATTAAACCCGAATTTTAATTAATTTTACTCGGTGGAATCAATATCTGATTTTATCGCCAATTTGGAGTGTTTGGAAGGTTGATGTTTCGAAAGTGGGGAGGGGGACCTCTCGCGTTTGGTGATGACGTCATACTTTAGCGTTCTATGGAGAAACCCGCGTTGCGACAAGACCGTCACGTGGCAGCTCCATGGGCTGGAAAATGCGAATGAAGCTCCGCTCCGTCTCCGCCCACGCACTCTAAGCCCCTCCCCGCCTCTGCTGGAGTCATCCAGACCGAAAGGTTCTCCAGCCTCGATGGAAATGGCAAGCAGCGAGTAAGCAGTCGCTTGCGTCTTCGTTGAGTATTGCGTCCAGCATGAGGTGAGTACAGTTTTCGTGTTGAAGGCGATTCCGTACGTGATGCAGGGGAGACAAACGAGCAGTTGGGAATGAGAAATCCTGGGAAGGCCCCAGGGGTGCACGGTTTTCGGCTTGGGCGTTTTTCACAGCTTCTGGTGGACCAGGTGACCTGCACCTGATGTGAGGGCATTTCAACTAAACATTAGTCACAGTCTCACATATACCGTTTTAATTTCTATTTCAGCAGTATGGCATACCTGCGTACCTACCTTAAATACGGAAATGTACTGTGCACCAGTATTTACAAGCCGACTGTTGGCTTCATGATTAACGTGGCTTGAAGATCTTAGGGTCTTGAGTTTGACTCAAGTCGTGCAGTGAAATAACACCAGGTGGGTTGATTCAGCTTGTCATCCTTCCGAGGTCGGCAAAATGATATCGGGGGCACTGCATCAGCGGAACAGCGGCAACCCCATCAATGATGAAAACAGCAGCCACAGTCTGCACATGAAATGATGAACAGTGTTTATGCTCAACAATGGAGCCAGAACTAAACAGCTCTTTATGGAAGGTGAAAAACATCAGTCCAGATAACGTCAATGCGGTCCAAACCACCGCCAACCACACCTCTGGGCTGCATCCCGACTACACCGACATGCACAACCCCGCGTACACCACCGAGCACACCCCTACTCTACCTCCATGCACAACCCCCACATACACCGCTGAGCACAATCCTAGTACACCTCAGCGCACAACCCCCGCGTACACCGCCGAGCACAACCCCGCGTACACCGCCGAACACATCCCTACTACACCTCCGTGCACAACCCCACGGATACCGCCCAGCGCAACCCTGTGTACACCGCCGAGCACATCCCTACTACCCCTCGTGCACAACCCCACGGACACCGCCGAGCACAACCCCGCGTACACTGCCGAGCACACCCCTACTTCACCTCCGTGCACAACCCCCACGTACACCGCCGAGCGCAAACCCGCGTACACCACCGAGCACAACCCCTACTCTACCTCCATGCACAACCCCCACGTACACCGCCGAGCACAACCCCGCGTACACCACCGAGCACAACCCCTACTCTACCTCCATGCACAACCCCCACATACACCGCTGAGCACAATCCTAGTACACCTCAGCGCACAACCCCCGCGTACACCGCCGAGCACAACCCCGCGTACACCGCCGAACACATCCCTACTACACCTCCGTGCACAACCCCACGGACACCGCCGAGCACAACCCCGCGTACACCGCCGAGCACACCCCTACTACATCTCCGTGCACAACCCCACGGATACCGCCGAGCACAACCCCGCGTACACTGCCGAGCACACCCCTACTTCACCTCCGTGCACAACCCCCACGTACACCGCCGAGCGCAAACCCGCTTGCACCGCCGGACACACCCCCACTACACCACTGAGTGCACCCCCCCCGCCCGTGTACACCGCCGAGCTCACCCCCACGTACACTGCAGTTCCTACCCCCACATCTCTTCTGTGTTAATTGATATGCAAGTACATCAGCAATGATCTCTCCGACTCTGGAAAATCCTCTTTATCTCTTTGCTGATGACTCCACCCTCTGCCATACCATCTGTCATCCCTCAGATCTGTTCGCTCACTGCAGATCTGGATAAAATCAAACTTGTCCAACACGTGGAACATGTCTTTCAATCCGGACAAATCTCACACTCTCACTATGTCTCTCCAAAAGGACTGTTGAGAACCCCCCACCCCCCATCTACTTTCACAACAATCCTCTGGAAGAAGTCCTTTCATTCAAGCTTCTGGGTCTCACTATCTGCCATGATCTTTCCTGGGAAAGCCACATTTCCAACCTGGCCTCCAAAGCCAGTCGCCGACTGGGAATCCTCCGTCGTGCAAAGTCCTTCCTCGGCCCGCCTGAGCTCCTGACCACTTACAAAGCTTTCTTCCACAGTCTGATGAAGTACTGCTCTCCCCTCTGGGCTGGTGCCCCCACCTCTCACCTTTCTCGGCTTCATGCTGTGGAAACCAATGCATTTAGGATCATTGGTGCGACTGAGTCTTTGGGTCTCTCACTGCTGGCAGGTTGGTGGTCTGTCTGTTTTGTACTGTTTCCTCGACGGCCTCACCCCCCCACCCCCCTTGCTCTCTGAGATATTTCCCTCCCCACCACCCTATATTTCCACAGGGTGCTCAAAGTCTGCCAACTACCTCATTCTATTAAAACTACAAAATCATAAATCACTGCTCACCTTCACTCTTTCATTCCTCTTTTTTTTCCTCACCTTTGGTACAAATTTCCACACTCTCTTCAATCCCACTATTCCCTCCAGGTCTTCAAAACAGCTGTTCACCACCATCTCTTGTGTTCCCCCATCCAAATCCTCGATCTTTTCTATTCCCGCTAATCCACTCCAAACCCACCTCCTTCAAATTCCCTGCTTTCCTTTCTGAAAATCCCTGTCGTGTCCATCTTGTTTACCCCTGTGTACCCCACACCATCCCTCTCCCTTCCATCGATCTCATGTCTGTTCCCCACTGTTTTTTTTTCCTTTCCTCTCCCACCCCTCTTATCTCCTGTTCCCATTGTATGTTCTGTGTGTTATTTCTCATACGAGCCTCGACAGAGTATACAAAAAATACATAACTAAAAGTACCGAAAGCATAGGAATTAGTACTGCATTATCTACTGAACAGGTTACCATTCATTCCTGGGTTTGTAACGTTTCCCTTGTTTCATGAAATAGTTTCTAGTTTTGTAACGGAATTGAACTCTTTCTCATGTACATTAACATTTTGATTCATCACACCGACATTCTTCAATGGAATCTTTGTTTGAACACAAATTAATCATACCATTCATAGGTGCAAAATAAAATGAAGAGATCTCCCTCGGAGTTCAGTTATCATTTGAAGACTTTTCTTGGTAATGGATACTGGTTTCGTAACTGGGGTCCACAAATACCTTTACTCTCTCCCTCCTTGTTCCGCATCCAATGAATGGTCTTCTTGGATCCTCGTATGCTTTCTCATCCAAATCTCATTTATTTGCTTACTCCATTACCCAGGTATCCTCTCCCTTGCAGCAGTGTCAGGTCATCAGATCAGCTTTGCTCTTGGATTTTAGAGACTTCACTTGGATTGAAAAGAAGGTGTTCCCATGAACATGTCAAAGTGGTTGTGGATTACGTGCTGATTATCGATTCGGTGCTTTGGTGGGTTGAGGTATGTGCGTGTGTGTGTGCATGCTCATCTATCTACGAGAGCAACACCACGATGGACAATATTATCCGTAATCAATAATTAGCGGGTCGATGGTTTGAAGTTGATGAGAGCCGAGCTTTTGTCCTTAATTGTTATGGGTTGAAATCTCACGGCCTTTCATTTCAGGATTGGTCTTAAAAATGTGAGGTCGAAGGTTATGTGGTATCTCAATTGTATGCTCCAGGCTTCTGATGGGTGAGTGTGAATTTTAATGTTTTGTAATAATAATAATATTGAAAATGATAATATTACTAATGTTTCATTATCAACACTTGGCAGCTTGTTTGCATCTTCACCAACCTGATCCTGCTTTCAGTAAAATTTGAATTGGTTTACTATCTGTTGTGCTGATGGTAAGTCGGCCATCTACCTGTAACTACGCTCGTAGTGTCGAGAATATTTTTGTTTAAAATGTAAGAGCAGGCTTTTTGGCTGGTGCCATGTCCATGCGATGTTCCCATTGAGGTTATGTTCACCGACATATTTTTGTCTATTGAGGTCCATTGACATGCTTTTGCGTATTGATGTTTGATCCATTGACATGTTTTGACCCATTGCTATTAAGTCCATTGTGATGTTTTGACCCATTGATATTAAGTTCATTGTGATGTTCTGGCTTATTGAGGCTTGACCCATTGCATAGTTTGGTTTATTGAAGTTTGGTCCATTGAATGTTTTGGCGTATTGAGGTTTGGTGCATTGAGATGTTCTGGCTTTTTGAGGTTTGTTCCAAGTGGAGATGTTTTGACCCATTGATTTGAAGTCCACCGAGATGTTCTGGCTTATTGAGGTTTGGTTCATTGCATGGTTTGGTTTATTGAAGTTTGGTCCATTGAATGTTTTGGCGTATTGAGGTTTGGTGCATTGAGATGTTCTGGCGTATTGAGGTTTGGTGCATTGAGATGTTCTGGCTTTTTGAGGTTTGTTCCAAGTGGAGATGTTTTGACCCATTGATATGAAGTCCACCGAGATGTTCTGGCTTATTGAGGTTTGGTTCATTGCATGGTTTGGTTTATTGAAGTTTGGTCCATTGAATGTTTTGGCGTATTGAGGTTTGGTGCATTGAGATGTTCTGGCTTTTTGAGGTTTGTTCCAAGTGGAGATGTTTTGACCCATTGATATGAAGTCCACTGAGATGTTCTGGCTTATTGAGGTTTGGTTCATTGAGTTGTTTTGGCTTATTGAGGTTTTGTCCATTGAGTTGTTTTGGCTTATTGAGGTTTTGTCCACAGATGTTCTGGGTTATTGAGGTTTGGTCCATTGTGATGTTCTGGCTTATTGAGGTTTGGTCCATTGAGGTTTGGTCCATTGAGTTGTTTGGGCTTATTGAGGTTTTGTCCATTGAGTTGTTTGGGCTTATTGAGGTTTTGTCCATTGAGCTGTTTTGACCCATTGATATCAAGTCTGTTGAGATGTTTTGGTTTGTTGAGGTTTTTTGCCCTCTTGCACTTTCTGCATATGTAACATTCTCTGAAAGTGTTCAACCTTTTGTTAGGTGATTGGTTCAATGGAGGATACCTTTGTCTGTAATTGGCTCTTGTTTTAATTTTTTTTTTATCCAACTTCATCATTCTTTGACTTTCTCTCCACATCTTTCATTCCATCCTTCCTTCAATTGGCTCTTTCAGAAATCCACCTGTTCTCAAAATGCGACCATGCCAGTTTTGTTGTCTCTTCCTAATTGTCTCAAACACCTATCATGTACTGCACCAACTTTAACACCTCTTCATTTCTCTTATATTCAACCCAACCAAATCATATCCATCCTTCTCCACATCCACATTTTGAAAGCTTCCAATCTCTGGATGTCCTCTTTTTCTTTTTTTTTTCTTCACGGTGCATGTCTTAGACCCACACAGCACAAAATTCCAAATTAAGGATTTAATTCACTTCCTCTTCAGCTGCTTGTTAAAGCTCTTTCTCATGACTTGCTTTCTTTCATTAATAAAAGTTTCTTCGGTCTGGCTAGTCTTTCTGATCTCTTTACGACACTTGAAATGTTCAGTCACCTCACCTACTAAGGTACTGAAACTCTCTGAGTTCTTGGGCAGTTCATGTCCATTGAAGTTGGTCCTCGTTCACCCACGTCTTTGTTTATGTCACAACTATGTACAAATAACCGATCAATTTGTGCACGTCGGTTTTGGTACCCCCACGTGCCTCCCGACCTTTCTCCTCTATCCTCAGTACGTCTTGCTTTGTGATCATTTTCTCCTGGTTCCCTCAGTTTTACTACACAGGGATTGCAGGCCTGTGTTCAAAGTTGCAGACGTTGTGCGTTTTATCCTCCGAGCATTGCTTTGGTAAACCGATACCGATTGGCTGGGAGATGCTTGACAACGGTTCTTTCAAGGCTGCCTCGTGAATTAGTAACCGAGCAGGCGGTGAAGCCCCTGTGGGATGTCTGCCGCTTGTCGTAAGGATCGGGAGGGCGGCAGAGGACCATGATGGGTACCATTTGGATTGTTTCATTTTGTACCGTTGATCACACGTATTTCCTCTCGATTACGTGTTCATTTCTCTCATTTTATTTATTCCTGTAGGCGGTTCATTTCACTCCAATAATTCCTGTGAATCATTCTCTCAACAACTTTATTTTTTAATTGATTCTATTTTACTCTTATTGATAACTTTCTTGCACATTTCTTTTTCTTATTTCCCTAAATCCGTTTTCCACGCAAAGTTCCATTTGATGTTTTCATTTCGTGAAGCCCAATTTTATGGTATCTGCTGGTTCAGTACTTGCACCTCATTTCCATTAGCTTGCTCTCTTATTTGAGTTTCTGTTCGCTCTCTGATAGCCATAAGACTGAGGCATGTAAAACTTCGATGGGATAATGTGGCTTATGAAGCGATAATGAGCGTTTTCCTCACCGCTGCTTCTGACACATGATCCCAGATTATTATTTTTATTTTTTTCCTTCACATATATTTCCCAAATGTGATTAGTTTTGAGCTGTAAACACCTCATTGTCCACTCATATTCCTTATTTTCCTCCTTTTATTTTATTTTTGCCACGTGGGGTCTTCCACCCCACGGGGTCTCAGCGCCGCTCTTGTTCTTTCTTTTCTTGTGTACAGTTCATTTGAACGTCTATTTCTCCATTATTCGTGAACAGAATTCGATGAAAATTGACAAGCATAAACTAGACACCTATGCGCAGGCATTAACTGATCGTAGAGCGGCCAATAGCCAAAAATTTAGCTTGACCCCTCCACACTTTAGAACAAGGCAAATTAGGTATCGTTAGATTCGTTAGGATGTCTACTTTGTGAAAAACGATGTTTTACAGTCAGATTCTAATTAAAACATGGCCATTTAACCCATTTAAACCATAAAACGCATAAACAATTGAGAATTTTGAAATCTCTTAATAATTGTTAGTTTGGCACTTACAAAGATTGAAAACTTGGTAACATCCCATTAATTCCTTTCTGCCAAGTACACTCTCACAATATTTGGGGTTGAAACCCACTTTAATGGGGTTTTGGACCCCCAAATACCCCAAAATTAGGGGTTTTACCCATTTTCTTTTTTTTGCCATTTTTGAGTCCAAAGATTTGATGCAGTACCCCTCCCCCACATTAGAACAAAACAAATCTAGTCTCATTTGATTTGTATGGATGTCAACTCTGAATATTGATGTTTGATTTGCATATTTTAATGCTAACATGGTTAATTAACCCCCTGTTTGCAAAAAATAAAAATCCATAATTTTTGGATTTCTCCTTAATTTCTCATTGTAACTGCACACTGTAGCTTAGACTCGTACTTTGTCTTCAGTTATACAAAGAAACCCTTGTGCAAAGCGTTACACTCATTGTTACTTTATCACTTTCTAATTGTGTGTGTGTGTGTGTGTGTGTGTGTGTGTGTGTGTGTGTGTGTGTGTGTGTGTGTGTGTGTGTGTGACCTCAAACTTTTTCCTTGCAGGTTTAAGAAAGTATGGAACCACCAGAAGAACCCCTCAGAAGAGGAGAAGAACAAGTCTTTCCGAATGCTGCATATTTTGCGAGACTTCATTATCCAAAACCCAAGCTGATAACCCAGTTGTCCAGAATCCTAGTCGAAGGATTGAAATCCATTCTGAAAGCTGCCGAACTTCGTAAAGATGGTGTCTATGATCGGCTGTTTCCAGTGAAAAACGACATCCTAAAAGGAGATACTGTTATCAAATTCCACCAAAAGTGCAGAGTAAATTATACGAACAAGAGGAATATCCAGATAGCCGAAAGAAACACTGGTACATGTGCTGACGGTGTCACTGCCGATGGCGCAACAGGTAGTGGGCCTACGGTTGGACTGTCTTGTCTCCGGCGATATGACACGTCGCAATTTGACATTCGATCAGGCTGTTTCATATGTGGGAAATCACATAGCTGGAAGGAGAAACTGTCGAATGTCTCAACTGGGACGGGGACCACCACACGGCAAAGAGTGCTTGATGCAGCCATTCAGAGAAACGACTATGAGATTCAAATGCGAATGCTGTCAAACACCGACTTGTTTGCAATGGATGCAAAATATCATCGCTCTTGCTATTCGCATTACATCTCGCTTAACAATATTAAAGCTGCTAGTGCTAGGGCTAAGGTTGATAAATCTGACAATGCGTGTGCCTTCAAAGGTTTGTGTAAGGAGATTGAAGAGACTGTGCTGTCCAAAACCATCTCTATCACAACCGTGTCTGTCCTGAATGAACGATTGGTCGCTATATCAGCAGAGGTCAACTCTAAAACCAACGAGTCTTGTACAACATGGAGATTGAAGGAGAAATTACAGAAGCATTTTGGAGACAGGATTTCATTCATCGTCCAGCCTGGGAAGTCTGATCTTGTATGCTCAGGGGATATCACAGTTGCCGAGGCCTTGAAACATGTTGTGAGGCTACAACTGCATGTAAATGAAATTGGTGAATGTGAACTCGAATCCTCTGATGATGTCAATTCAGAAGAGGACACTGTTCTCTTGCATAAGGCAGCTGGTATCATCAGGAAATGTATCGGTGACATTACATTTCAATCTGATCGTGATGATTCTAGTGGGAATATGGAGACAAAAAAGTGCAAGGACTTTGTTCCGAATAGTTTGTATGATTTCATTGCATTGTGTACTTCAAAGAAAGACTTTGACAGCGCTACAAGCTATGAATCTGAGACTGACATGGGAAACATTGAATTGAGAGTTCTTGCAATATGTCACAACATGATTTCTCGAGTTTGTAAAATCCATACCCCAATAACATTTGGTTTTGGTGTCAAGCTGCACCACGACCATGGTAGTCGAGAACTGATAGATGACCTGTCCTCTCTTGGACACAGCATACCTTATGATGAAGTGCGTAGATTCCTCACTGCCATTGCTTTGGACCAGCTGTCAACCAAGTCTGACGTTCATATACCACGTGACATTTCTGTCTATGATCCTGAGAATGTTATTAAGACCACTGTTGATGCCGCAATTGACAATTTCGATCAAAATTAACAGGCAATAGACGGAAAGAACACTACACATTCAATGGCTGTGGTGTTTTATCAAAGGTCCCCTAGGCCAGAAGAAACACCTTGCATTCCAAGATCAAACCTAAAAACCCGAGATGCACAGAGCTGTGATGAGGATGAAATCAAACGCTACAACAAACCCTGTACTAAACCAGAACCATGTGTGAAATGGGAAGTCAAAGAACTGGATAAGTCTGCTAATGATGTGGTACGAAAAGACTTGATTTGGGAAATTGCCCGTGCAAGTGCCCCTGAAACTTCACATGTTCTGGCTTGGGGTGGATTCAATTCTCTAGTTGGCGAGAGAGAAATTCCACTGACTCAAATATGGTATCTCCCATTCATTAATGCGCCACCCTCTGACTTCTCTACGATCTACACGACTTTTCTCAAATTGGTTGAAATTGCAACTGCATTAGGACAAGAACATGTTCTAGTCACTGCTGACGTGGCAACATATAGCAAGGCTGAACAGATTCTCTGGACTGAGCCAGATCCCTTGGCTGGTCGAGTGACGATGAGGCTTGGTGGGATGCATCTCACTATGGCTTTCATAGCTGGTATAGGGAAGCTGTTTAGTGATGGTGGTCTCCACAACATGCTGACAGTACCTGAAGTGTATGCTGATGCGTCCGTGAGTTTGATGTTGCAAGGGAAGCAGTATGCCAGAGGTCTAAGAGGAATCAGAATGGTACACGAAGCACTGTTTTACTTGTTTCTGTCAGCTGCCGAAACCTTTGCAATGAAAAATAAGTTACCCTGGTTGGATAATGAGACCACACACTTCATTGCAAATCTATAGAATACCTTCAAAATGCAATCCCCGGAAGCCTGCACTGCTGTGTGTCAGGAGATTGAAATGCGCTTGTCATCCTCTCTTCTCAGTACAATGAAGAAGTTCAAAGACACAGGAAGAGAACAATCAGCAACATTCCGTTATTGGATTAGCTTTCTGGATGCTGGTGACACCCTCTTGAAGTTACTTCGGGCAGACCGTGAGGCTGATTTTGAAATGCACCTTACCGCCGTCCTTGAAGTTATACCGTACTTCTTCCTGGCAGGCCGCAGCAACTATGCACGATACACCCCAGTCTATGTTGCGGAAATGCGTCACTTGGAGGTGTCAGCTCCACGAATGTTTCAGCACATGTCGGAAGGTGGTTTTGTTGTGAAACGCTCAGAAAGGACTTTCAACTGCATTCCTACGGATCAGGCTCTCGAACAGAGTATCAATCACGAGGCTAAAAGCCAAGGTGGTGTCATCTGTTACACACTGAGGAAAGGAGCCTTGGTTCGGTGGCTGCTGACCCACCACATAACCGGGGAGTACGCAGAACGATTCAAAAAAATGTGTACACCTACCAAGTCCAAGAATACACATGAATAACTTGGACGTGCTCGAGTGACCAAGGACCAGAATGATGTTAAAGTCATCAAGGAATACATCAAGGAACAATGCCAAGATCCATTTGCCCTGGAAAGTGTGGCAACCTCCCTAGTTAATATAACTAGTGGTCAGGTGGCATCAGAAGAAGTCGAAGTCGATGAATGGAGTGCCACAAAAGGGTCGGGAAATGTTCAATCAGTTCACGAAAGAAAGGCTTGGGGACTAAAAGAAGAGGAATTTCTGGGATCCAATCCCCATGACAGTAGTCAAAACGTTTTCTGCTCTGAGGAAGTGTCTTTCCAGTGATAAGGATAGGAAGATAATGATCGATACTGAGGTACTCTTCAGAAGACTGCTTGCAGTGTCAAAGAACCGTGATGTGGATATGCGCAAGGTCCTCTCCTACGAACTGGCAGCTGTTCCACCTTCAATGTTCCACGACGATGGTTCGATGAGGAAAACCAACAAAGCAGTTCTTGCCAAAAAGCTGGAAGCAAATACGGATGAAATTCTTGTCCTTCCCAAGACAGAATTCCCCGACGTCATCACAGTCTGCTGCATACCTCATTGATGGCATGGCAATGTGTCAGACCCTGAACGAGAATCATTTCAAGACTTTCAATGATCTTGGAAAGGTGGTTCTGAACCGAACTGTGCATCTTCTGAAGAGCAGTGACATGGATCCTTCCATTGACATTGTGACGGTCTTTGACCTGTACGACAGAGAACATTCAATTAAGTCGACTGAACGACAGACGAGGAATGATGGATTCCGGATTCAACTACCAGATACAAGGGAACAGGGATGTCCCGAACTACATGAACTTCCTCAAAACCAGTACCAACAAGGCTAGTCTCGCTTCATTCATCTGTCAGTACATCTGCGACAATGGACAAGATCTCCTGCCTGCAGATAAATCGGTAGTACTGGCAGGTGGATTTGAAGATGGAGAAGTGGTCAAAGTTCTGAATGAAGTGGGTGTGTCCAGTCTTGAGAGGTTGTACAGCACACAAGAGGAGGCGGACACTCGTCTGGTATTGCATGCAATCATGTTATCGAGAGACCATCCAAGGATAATCATTCGGTGTGACGACACGGATGTCCTGGTGTTGTTGGTGTATTACTGGAGCAGGGGAGCACTGGCCGATGAAGTATATATGCATGCTGAGCACTCAGGGAAATTCGTCTCAAAGGAACGATTCATACCTGTTCACCATATCAGTACCAAACTCAGCAAAGCAGCATGCAAGTCCTTACCAGCCGTGCATGCTCTGTCAGGATGTGACACGACAAGTGCTCTATACAGACTTGGAAAGCCAACGGCATATTCAGCTCTCACCAAAAATTCAGATGCCTTACAGGGCCTGGAAGCATTCCGGGATGTGCCTACTTTCCTAGATACCGCAAGGTTATTTGTCCTTCTCATGCATGGTAAAAAAAACTAAAAATCTCAGTTCACTGAATGAGCTTCGTTTCGTACTCGCCACCACCACTGATAAGCCCGCATCGACACTGCCACCAACAGATGATGCCTTCGAACAACATGTATTGTGGGCCCAATACCAAGAAGCAGTGTGGTGTCAGAGTCACGTTGCAAAACCTGAGAATATGAACCCAGTTGGCCATGGTTGGCATGTGAATGCAAAGGATGAACTGCGTCCAACAATGTACCAGAATGAATCGGCACAAGCAGAGGTTAGAGACCTAACTCATTTGTACTGCACTGACAAAGGTTGTCGCGGACAGAAATGCCAGTGTGTCATTGCTGGACTTGAGTGCATTGACATTTGTTCCTGTGGTGGAGAATGTGAGAATCGGCCGGAGATAAGTGAGGGCAAATGGAGATGAAGTCGGAGATGATACGGACATGATGGTGTAAATAGTGTGTTAAAACTTCCCAATTGTGGGCCAGCTGAAGTGGGTTAACCCCTAATCCATTAACCCCAAATATTGTGAGTGTACTTGGCAGAAAGGAATTAATGTGATGTTACCAAGTTTTCAATCTTTGTAAGTGCCAAAATAACAATTATTAAGATATTCCATAATGCTCAATTTTTTATGCGTTTTATGGGTTAAATGGGTTAAATGGCCATGTTTTAATTAGACTGTAAAACATCGTGTTTCATAAAGTAGACATCCTAACGAATCCAAAGATACCTAATTTGCCTTGTTCTAAAGTGTGGAGGGGTAACTCCTTAAATAAGCCCCTATTTTGGCCTCATCCGCTCCACAATGAGCCCAAAGTGCGATTCCGGCCCTTTGGGCCGAGAAATGGCCCTTCCGGCCCTTTGGGCCGAGAAACGGCCCTTTCGGCCCATTTTCTTAAAATTGTTATTTCTCGGTTATTAGTGAACGGAACCAAACCAAACTTGACAGGTATATTCTGGAGACCATTCCCCAGGCATTAACTGAGCCCAAAGTGCGTTTCTGGCCCTTTGGGCCAATAAACGGCCCTTTCGGCCCATTTTCTTAAAATTGTTATTTCTCGGTTATTAGTGAATGGAACCAAACCAAACTTGACAGGTATATTCTAAAGACCATTCCCCAGGCATGAACTGAGCCCAATGTGTGATTCCGGCCCTTTGGGCTGAGAAACGGCCCTTTCCGCCCATTTCCTTAAAATTTCTATTTCTCTGTTATTAGTGGACAGAACCGAACCAAACTTGACAGGTATATTCTGGAGACCATTCCCCAGGCATTAACTGAGCCCAAAGTGAGATTATGGACCTTTGGGCCCATTTTCTTAAAATTGTTATTAAAAAACAAAAATTAAATGTGCTTGGCGATGCCCAACGCAAAATTAATTCGCAAATGATGATATGAAATGCCTCACTCTTGTGAGGTGTTCTGGTTTCTTTTTCTGATGCGATGAAAATCTTACCAGATTTCAAAACTATCTGTCATCCATGCTATCGCTCACCTGAGAGTTGTACGAATGAACTCTCATGGGGTATGCTCGCAATTCGAACTTGTTTTTTTTTTTCCTCCTGGAGGTCCCTTCTGTTATGCCAAGTTGGAACTTCCCTCATTTATATCCTCCATCACCGTTTGCCAAATCTGGTGAAGTGTTGGACCATTTGTACAACAATGCAGAGATGCTGAAAAACAATAGAAGAATTGCTCTTCATTTCTTCAAGTGGACTATGAAGGGTTGTAATAAAGTGAGATCCATAGTTCTATTCTAAACTCATCCAGGGGATTTGGAATAAAACGTAGTACTTACCCTCAGGCCCAGCTTGGAATCTCCCCTCAAGATCTCGGTCCCAATAGTTGTAGATCAGGGAAACTACGTATATGGCCGGCTTATTACCTCCACCACCGAAGGTGGAAGGAGGTTATGTTTTCACCCGTCTGTCTGTTTGTTTGTTTGCAGGATATCTCAAAAAGTTGTGAACGGATTCGGACGAAATTTTGTGGGCAGGTTGGGTGTGCGACAAGGATGAACTGATTAGATTTTGGTGAAGATCCGGATTTGGATCCGACTACTTGAATTTTTAATGTGATTTTTCACCATTGAGAGGTAGGGCTAAAATGATATATTTATTGGGCCTGATATGTTCTATTGGATCAGGCATTGTGTGGTGGAGGTATGTGCTCTACCGAGTGCCCTTCTTGTCTTATAAAGTGTTTGTGTGTTTACTTGCGCGTTTGTAAGTTATTCTTTCACTGCCGAACCGTAGCACTTCGAGGCCCCACATTTTTGTGTTTTAAGCTACCACATGTTGGCTTTGATGTACGCTTTGAGGCCACCAAGGACCGCTACAAAGTGTATATTGGGAGGTGGGGTCAGGCAGTGCTGCCGCTGGTCCGTAGGCAAAAGATAATCGCCCTAAGGCCAATGATGTCATACACTGCTCGGAAATCTGATATATGTGCTTCTATAAAATGCTCGAGGCATTTTTGAGGAAAAGTTGACAAACCACTTTTTTATCATAATTTGGGTATGCTGAGTCCATTTTTGCTGTCTGTCACCCTCTCCTGTGACTCTAAATGCCTCAAAATGGCCAAAAATAAAATGGCTGCCAAAGATGCTATTTTATTGTATTTTTTGCATACCTCTAAATTAAACACAAACTTGAGTACTCTCCTCATTCAAAATGCATCATGATGTACAAAGTTATACTCAAATATGCAAAATACTGTTATTAGTTTCTTAACATAGGTTTATGGTGTCCATATTGAATTTCAAAATGGCTGTCATTGTTAATCGGTATATATTGCCTATATAGCAAATATTTGTAGGCACATTCATATGACGGCAAACAGTGAATTAGATTAGGTACAAGCATTTAAGCAGTGCTGGAGCTCATGATTGCCAGTAAGAAATTCAAAACATTTTACACTGAAACCTGTTCTTTAATAGTCATGCTTGAATTGGTAATTGCATACTAAAATTGTCAACATTCACCATAATAACATATACCATATCATTGAATGTCAAGAACTTACTGGTAGTACAGAATGCTACTTTATATGTATTTAACTGTTTTGTCCTGAAAACCATCTCTGAAATATTTAGTCATATATAATATATGTGATGTTATTTTTTAGTGCTCGCACTAAATAAACTCCAAACGAAGGTTCTGGAATAACTGACTGTATTGTCCGCAAACACATCGCTTATCACATACACTGAGCTTTTCATCCTGGACAGCGTTGCCCGAAAATATCCAGTCGCAATGTGAAAATAATTGTTCACCACAATTTAATGGAATATGCATCTCCCTACAATGTCTCATATGGAAATGATCGATATCTCTGCAATTGTGTCACTCAGTCATTCATTCACAGTTCTACTCATTGCGGCAGTTGTCGTTATCCTTGCATTTGCATTGTTATGTGCACAACATACGAGACTTTCTGCACTTGCACCATAAATTCATACAGCCAGTGTTGCAGTTACAGGAAATCAGTTCCAGACATGACTGGGGTACAGGTGGCAATGACATCAAAATGGGCACCAGTTTGTGTCAACCTGTAGAACATTGTCATAGCCAATGATGTGACCAGCATTGTGAAAGAGCTGCACCAGCTCCTTTGATCTAGTGGCTTGGTGTAATGTACATGCTAAGCCTACATGCTTGGGCGTCCAGCGTTTTCCACCACAGACATTGTAAACCAAGTCTTGCTCTATGCTCAGAATTATACCTTGAAGTTTTAATCCACCCTGGGATATTTCCTCTTCTTTGGTTTCTTCAGTTTTATCTTCGATATTTCCAACTTCATCCTCAGTTTCACCAAGATCACTCTCGAGAAGACCCTGGCCACCAAAGAGCAAACGAAGAAACATAAACAGATTCTCAGGAACACAGGATATTGCTTCATCCTCACTAATGTTGAAGCCTTCATGTGGAGGTTGGGTCATTATTTCAGATTGCAGCTTAAGGCCCGGTCACACCTTGACGTTTTAGCCAGCGATGGCAACGTATTAAAATGTATGTAAAACGCTGGCTTACGTTGAACTTTTGATGTTTTTTTTTAAAGATTCGGACGTATTCATAGCGACTTGGTCTTATGTATAACGCATTGGTAACGGACACAGAACGTTTCGTTGTGTTATAGATAACTTATACCAACGAATGCTGAACCTGTTGTCGGCCTACACAACCGATGCCCAACGATAGTCTAACTTAGGCATAGCGGGTTGCACGCATCGCCGACGATGTCGTGACGTAGCCTATTAAAAGGCTGACGCACAACGATTCGAATCATAACTGTCGTAGAAATGGAAGTGACAACATCGCGGTCACACCATGGCGATCTTGCCAGCGTATGCCGACCTAAGAAAAATGTGTCTAAAACGTTGGGGCACGTCAAATACGGTATGAGTAAGTTTGGTATACGTGAGTAGAACACTAAAGTACGCTATCATACGTCGTAGTAAGTAGAGTACGTCAAGAAATTTTAAACATGTTCAAAATTTTACGACGTACTCGGCGTATGACACACGTTCTTGCATGCGATGGGGATAAGTTTTACAAACGATATGTGGACGCTTACACACGTCCACAAAGGCTACTTATAAGCTACTCATAAGTCGAAACACGTCGCGGTAATGTCTTTTTTACGCGAAACTTATTTCTAACTTATGTTTGACGTGCTTTGAACCAATTCTTTACGTAGTCCCAACACACATCGACGTATGTAGACGTATTCCAATGACGTCTTTCGGTCGACAAATAAAAATAAATGAACGTGTTTCTAGCTTACAACTGCCATATAAAGACGTGTTCCCAGCGGTTTTGGGAATTGGTATATAAAAATGCTGCTCATAAAAGGGGAACCCAACAGTGTTTTCGAGTCCTTTTTGAGTCGATGTCCATGTCAGCAGTATCAGTATCAGTATCAGTATTAGTATTAGTATTAGTAGTAGTTTGTTCATGTTGGCAGTAGTAGGTGAGTGTGAGGGGGAGGGTGTGGGTTATGATGGATCGTCCTTGCGTCCGCGTGTCCACGGGTAGGAGACATCTTTTCACCATTGTTCGAAGTTCTTCGCGGCTAATTTTTTATGGGGCTTTGTCAACAATGAGCTATAGCTTGTTTTTACGATTTAGGTCTATTCGTAACGGGTTGGACAAATGCACAATGAACTAATAATGTGCATAGAGCGCTTTGATTACTTATAGATACGATATACTAACGAATAATTATCGTGAAGCCGGCGTTCACAAACTATGCCCAACGATAGCCTAACTTATCCACATCGTGCGGCAGTTTATCTTTGCCGGTGACGTAGGGTTTGCTATTCATAGGCTGCCACTCAACGATTTAAATGGCTGCATCTCCACTATTGAAAGTAGACGCTTGCGCTCCACAATTGGATTTTTTTTACACTCAACGACTTTTAAACGGTACCACTCAGCTATTTTCATTGTTTACAATGAACGATTTAAGTTGCTGTCACTCGCCTTTGTTTTTTGACGCTGGGGTTTTGAAATTTGAAGCGTTTCTTCTGAACGTGTTAAAACGCTCAAACTCGACTATTTTAAATAGACGCTGCCGATGGACAATTGGAATCATAGCCAAGCTAGACATCGAAGTGTGAACATCCTCGTCATGCCGAAGAAAAGTTTGAAGAATGCTGCAAAGAAGTGTCCTGGCCGTGGCCGTGGACGCTGACGCAAGGACGATCCATTATACCGACGTCTTTCAGCCTATGAGTAACTTAAAAGTAACGTCTGTCGATGTGTGGCAACGATCGCGTAACGTGCCAACAACACGTTAATCATAGGTTAGAAATAAGTTTCGGGTACGCTAAACATTACCTCGGCGTGTCTCAACTTATGATTAACTTACAAGTAGCATGTGTTGACGTCTGTCAACGATCGCAGACCGTGCATACAACTTGTGGCCAGCGTAGCGGAACGTGTGAGTCATACGCCGGCATACGTTGTGAAATTTCAAGCATGAAAAAATTTGAGGACAACCAAAAAGTACAACGTTTAAAGCCAACGTACAACGACGTATGGCAGTGTTTTTCAGCGTGCTCTCAATGTTATCAAAACTTACCCATAACGTATTCAACGTGTGCCAGCGTTTTAGAAAAAAAAATTCAAAAATCGGCATACGTTGGCTAAAACGTCAAGGTGTGACCGGGCCTTTAAACACAACATGTACCATTTCCAGAAACAAGTCATCCACAGGCTGATAAGCAGGCATGGTATGGGCATCCTCATCTTCAGCTATCAACTTTGAAATTGAGACATGTCCATATTCTGTTGGCACCAGCAATGTTTGTCTGTCTTCAACGGCTTGGTTGTGCATAACGACGAACTCAAAGAAGTTGCTTATATATGGTTTAAGCTTTTCCTTGAAAGATGACCTCCTACTAGTGAAGCATGTGGGAACGTCAATGTCAGCTGTTTCAGCCAAGTGACTATATCTTTTCCACACCTCAGATAACTCGAGAACTTGAGCTAGTTTTGCTAAACCCTCCAGTTCTTCCATAAGTCATTGCATGGCAAGATCTGTTTTTTGGTGTTTTCCTTTCTTCTGGATGTATTTCGGAGGAATTGTTTGTAGCAGTTAGCATGGTATTTGCCTTCAGAAGCTATAAGATCATTCACACCAGATAAACGTATACTGGTAAGATGATCATAATGAGAAGCTTCAAGGATCTGCTGGCTCTTCTTCAGTGTGGTCACAAATGACAATTTGGCCTTTGTGCTGCCATCCTGACAGAACATACAGGCCTCCCAATCAACAGGCTGTATGGAGCTTCGAAGTCTAGATGATGGTCTATGTGGTGTATTGGCATAGAGCGTGGAGGAGTTGTGATAGTAGTCACGTGTCTGCGATGCATATAGCTGTTCGCGCACGCTAGAGGCTCGCAGTAGTGTGCAGTAGTGTACATCCGGACGGGCAATAAACAGTTACGACAACCCTCACGACTCTCCGTGCCTCACTGCCCTCCGGACATTACATTGGCGACGAGCATGTTTCGGATCAACGCGTGCAGAGTGCCTGTTTTCCTCGGCATTGACTTTGAGTCGTTGCCGGAGCAATTGGATTGTAGGGCGCACGGAGCGCCGGGAAAATCATCGCAGCTCGCACGGTACAAGTTCGATCACCTGGCGAGGAGCCCAGGGAAGCGCATCGCGAGTTTCGCCGCACGGGTGAGACATCTCACCGTCGCCTGCGAATTCACGTCGAGTGAACGGCAGGCCGGGCTCGAAGATCGTTTTGTTTCTGGTTTGCAAGAGTCGGAAATGGTTTCTGCAATGCCACGGCTAAAGGACGAGGACATTACATTCAACTCAGAAGCGGCGTCGGCCGTCACACAGACTCTGAGGGAATGTCCAGGCCCTCGATGGCCAGAGCATGACAGGTGATCCGGGGGTCCGCGCGGTGTACCAAGCACCCACGGCCACACGCACAGTCTTCGGTGCGGATCGTGGCCAAACGTTGCAGCGCGGCCAGTCGGACGGCGATCTGAACACTCAGGGACATCTACAGCCAGTACGATGTTTTGTGCATGACGTACGTTTTTACGTCCCGGGTCGAGACCTGCAGCCTGGGCAAGGTTTTGTGGATGGAACGCCGATCGTGTTTCAAGTTGATACCGGAGCGGCGGTGTCGATCATAAGCGAGCGCACCACTCGTGCACTCCCTGGTCTATGCCTTTTCAGGTCTACCCTCGCATTGCACACGTATACCAGTGAAGCGCTACCAGCGGTTGGCAGGGCACACGTCTTGGTCGCCCATCAAGGTCAGCGGGTCGAGCTCTCGCTGTTCGTGGGGCGAGGGGAGGGCCCCGCCCTTTTGGGTCGGTGCTGGTTGGCCCGCATTCAACTAGACGGGACGGCGCCAGCCATTCACCTTGAACGTCCCGTGCCAAGCCGATTAGAGGGTCAGTGGAAGGAGGTTCCTCTTGCGGAGTTCGTACCTCCAGGTGCGCCTGTGTCTCCTTCGGGCCCCGTACCTCCGTTTGGGCCCAGGCCTCCCTCGGGACCCGAGGTCGAGGTCCCGGTGGCAGGAGCCACGGCGATACAATGTTGGTGTCCGTTCATTGCTTCCTGCAACTACGATATACGGTTCCGGAGCAACGGGGAGCATGCCAGCTGCGATGGGCTCTCGCGCTTGCGTGGCGCGGAGGATCCACCTTCGTCAGGATCAACCAGCCAGGTTGATGTGTTGGCACTGGGCCAGGTCACCGCCAAGCAGGTCGCGGTGGAGTCGGCTCATGATACAGTGCACGCCCGTGTCGTTCAGGCGATTTTAACGGGGGACTGGAGCGAACCGGTCGCATTCAAGAAGTTCGCGGAACGCGACCATCGACGGTGTCCTCTTTGACGTTCAGATGAGGACCTGCACGCAAGTCGCCTCAACGTTGTGACAACCAAGAGGCTTGCTCGCAGTGTGGTTCATTATTTGTTAATTGTTGTGTGTTTGATTCTCGTGGCCCTAGTGATTAAGCTTGGCGTTATAAAAGCAAATGCCGACGGTCCGCATGTGAGCAAAATGTGTTTGATTGGGATCAATGCTTTCTCTGATGTGAAGAAGTTGCGGACGATCGTTGCGAATAAAGAGGTCTTCCAGATCCCGGTCTTCGATGACAGTCCGCAGTTCGCTGCAACCTCATGTGTTAACATTATTCTGTGGGAACGCGCTGTACGTAAAGAGAAGTTTGCATCTGCGCAGATGATGTTTTTGCTGTTGTATGACACTGCTGTGCATCCAGTCAATGCTGATCGTCTGTATGGACGTGCGTTGAGGTCTCGGCTGGATTTGCTGCGACCTAAGGGGTCGGTGGCAGGGGCGGTGTTGCACCCGGTGCTGGTGCTCGATTTTGGTGTGTGACGGCTGGTAATGGAGCCGGCTAATTGCCTGGTTCGAGTTGATGGCGGGGAGCCAGGGCAGGTTCGCTGTTCAGCGTCACCCCCACCCCTGGTTTCGCCAAGGTCAGACGTGCCGGGCGCCATGGAGCGCAAACCTCTGGTCTCGCCAAGGTCAGCCGCGCTGGCGCCCGCGGGGCTTGCAGGCTCGGGGTGTTTACCTGATTCGGTCCTGTCTGAGGGAGATGTGCCAACTTGTCGACCGGGGGCATTTGATGGTGCCGGGGGAGGTTCGCCTGGGGTGTCACCTCGACCTCGCCGGGAGGCGTGTAAGCATGGGCCGCCTGGGGGCGCTTCTGCTGCATCGTCATACTGTGCTCCCAAACTTCTCTCTTTATATCTTTAACACGGCCATTGTTATTATGGTCTGCAAACATCATTGGCTTCGTCGTGCAACTCAGTACTCTAGCACCAGTCCACTGCATTTGGGATTCAACTCACTCGCACCAACACAGTATATGATGTGATGGGGATAGAAGAGTGTATTATCTGCCACATTAAAACAACGGCATTATTGTAACAGGTTGTGCAGATGAAGCACGCTTTTCTTTTGTGCCATCTCATCTGGGTTTGATTCTCAGCCCGACCATCACCCCAGGGTCAGATCAAGTGACTTGGTACTTGGAGGGTTTTACATGGTTGGTCGTTTTGTTCCTCTGTTTTTTTTATGTCATAGTATTCTTTGCCAATTATGCTTGTCATTACAGTTGTCATTTTATAATCATGCTTTTACGAGGGAGGAGTGTTGTGTATTGGCATAGAGCGTTGTGGGGGCGTGGAGGAGTTGTGATAGTAGTCACGTGTCTGAGATGCATTTAGCTGTTCACGCACGCTAGAGGCTCGCAGTAATGTACATCCGGACGGCAATAAACAGAGTTACGACAACCCTCACGACTCTCCGTGCCTCACTGCCCTCCGGACATTACAGTCTAGAGGGCAGATCACCAGCTGAAGCACTTGTGCCAGCTTCACAGGATTCAGAGTAATTTCGATTTTGTAATTTGGATATGTTTGTTTTGCTCATAAAACTAGCATTGCAAGATTTGTGCCATACCAAGGAATCAGGGTTGGTAGTAAGTATCAAAACAAGTCTATCTATTGCTATTCTGTTTTGACAGTCTCTGTTTCTGTCGTATTTGCACAGACTCTTTCAGTTTGGTTAGTCCTTGTTCTGTAGCACATAACAGTTTGTCACTTTTCTTCTCCTGGCAGATCATGCATTGTGTGACATCAGTGGATCTGTCTCTTTTAATATTCAGCATTGGCTCCATATTCTCATTTCTGTAGTGGCACATTCATCATATGAAATTCCACATGAAGCACATCCTTCATCTAAAACAAAAGAAAAAGGAGTTAGTGCATTTCATTACTCAACCCTATAAACGCTTTCTGGTGATGGTCATCTGTGCGTAGAGTGATTCAGCTTTTTTGTCACACATATATGGAGCAAATATGTGTTTCTGGATTAAAACTACGATTGCAAATATTTGGGCCAAATCAAATACTTTATTCCTTAAAACTATGAACAGTTAAACTCAGGATGTACCTTAGAAGTCGATTTAGGAGAAATAGTTGCTGGCCATGGCAGCCGTCTTGAAATACAAGATGGCCGCCATTGCCACTAATTAAAATGCAGACAACATTACATTTTGATAGGACGAAGAGTTTATATATGGTCATGCGTTATGCCTATGGATGACACTTCTGAACTGTGCATTTGACCTCAGGAAGACCGGAAATAATGGCGAAAATAACGTTTTGGCCATTTTTAGCCATTTAGAGTCACAGGAGAGGGTGACAGACAGCAAAAATGGACTCAGCACGCCCAAATTATAATAAAAAAGTGGCCTGTCAACTTTTCCCCAAAAATGCCTCTTGAAGTCTGATTTCCCAAAAATCCGACCAGTCTAATCATGGCATTTCAATGTCAAACACGTCCCAACGAAACCCACAGCACGAAAAGCTCACCTCCCTTGGCAGTGCGAGGTACCCCCCTCTCGTTATCCACAAGTCAGAAGAAGACATTTTATAAAAAATGAAAATACATGTTGGGATGGAATTCCAAAAAACAACCAAACAAGGTAGGAATGACACCACAATTCAACAACACAATCCTTTATGGATTTCCATCTTGACATGTTTTGACATTTTTGTTTTAGGTGGCAATAATAACAATTGTATGAAGATGTTTATGTGAGGGGTAGTTGTCGATTTGTAGTGTGAGTTGGTGTAATTGGATTTTATTTGTGGTGGGATTAAGATGGAAAAATGTCAAATGATGTCGTGATGGCAATCCGTAAAAGGATTGTGGTGTCATTCGTATCTTTTCATTCCTTGTCATTCCTTCCTACCTTGTTTGATTATTTTTGGGGGGGTTCCATCTTGATATGTTTTTTTTTTTTCATTATCCCCCACCGCATGGCAGAAGGGGGATATTGTTGTCACCCGGGTCGTCGGGCTGTCCGTCTGTCCGTCCGGGCGTCAACATTTATAGCTGTGAGTGCGATAACTCATAAACTGTTCACCATATCGATTTGAAATTTGGATCACACATGTATCACCTGAAAAGGAAGAACCCTATTGATTTTGGTCGTGGCCGGATCCAAGATAGCCGACTGGGGCGGCCATCTTGGAAAAAATGTTTTTTGTAATAAATGGAAAACCGCTTATCTGATTTCAATTATTTTTGGTTACTACGTTCCTCACCCCTGGGGAACTTTTTCGAGATGATGACCAAATGGTGTCTTGTTTCCAATTCACCTCCCTCATGTGGAATATGTATGACCTTTTT
Source organism: Eptatretus burgeri (assembly GCF_056783735.1). NCBI lineage: Eukaryota > Metazoa > Chordata > Myxini > Myxiniformes > Myxinidae > Eptatretus > Eptatretus burgeri. The sequence goes on along the minus strand of NC_140964.1, from coordinate 6,616,022 downwards.
CATTCAATGGCGGGGGATTCCCCATCTCTGATGGTATATTTTTTTATCCCCCGCAGCGTGTCGGAAGGGGGATATTGTTGTCACCCAGGTCGTCCGGCTGTCCGTCCGTCCGTCCGTTCGGGCGTCAACATTTATAGCTGTGAGTGCGATAACTCATAAACTGTTCGCCATATCGATTTGAAATTTGGGTCACACATGTATCACCTGAAAAGGAAGAACCCTATTGATTTTGGGTGTGGCTGGATCCAAGATGGCCGACTGGGGCGGCCATCTTGGAAAAAAATGTTTTTTGTAATAAATGGAAAACCGTTTATCTGATTTCAATTATTTTTGGTTACTACGTTCCTCACCCCTGGGGAACTTTTTCGAGATGATGACCAAATGGTGTCTTGTTTCCAATTCACCTCCCTCATTATCTGGAATATGTATGACCTTTTTCATTCAATGGCGGGGGATTCCCCAGCTCTGATGGTATATTTATAAAATGTTTTTTCTGACTTGTTTAACTCTATTTTTCCCAATCTGGATGCCAATGATGTCATCATCGAGTCAATTATTTTGAGGTGGATCTCCTTGGAGAACTCCCCGCCCACCACCCCCTCACCGATTATCACTTGTACAAGTCTCTTTCTGAGTTCCCTCAATGTTCCCTCCAATATTCTTGTACCTTCTTTCTCCACTCAGACATTCTGCTACCCTGTTGTCCTTCACTTTTGGAGTCATCGATTTATTTTGTATGCCAAGATGTCAGAATTTTTATTTACCCTTCCTCCTTTCTCTGTTCCTTCCCTTCTACTCTATCCCCATCATCTTATATTCTTCCAATATTCCTTCCCTTCTATTCTCTTCTCATACTCCTGTATCTTCCCAATCTTTCTCCCTTCCTCTCCCAAAATCCACTTAACTCCTTTCCTTCTACCATACTAAGTTCACAATAAAGAGATACCTCCATTCCAATCTTCCCTCCCTACCCTGTGTAATTCTAATGAATAGATGCCTTATAAAGGGGTCACATGATCACATCTATTGACATTAAGGAGGAGGTATTGCACGATTTCCTTGAACAATAATATGCATACGGTATATGGAATGGTGACTTCAGGATACTTTAAAAAAAATAACTGGTATGACTCCTTGTGAACCTCAATGAAAGCTTCAGCAGACAAAGCAGTTTCTTGACAAGAGTTATACTTGGTGGTTTGCCATTGCCTTCCGAGCTTTGCGTGCCCATTCTGTATCCTTTAAAAAGCGGAGCATCATGCAAGGAAGCATCAAGTACCATTTTAAAAGTTTTTGGTATTACTCAGATGGGATTTGAACCGACGACCTTATGGATTTGGAGTGGAAGAATTACATGACAGCCACATGCACCTCAACTGGTGCTTGGTTGTCCATCTTCATGCCTCGGTAGGAGTGATATTAAAGAAACACTTTATATGAAGGAGTACGGGAGTACTCAAATAAAGGCATGATACAGGGGAAAAAATGGCTGCCCATTAAAACATGTACACAATGATTCGCTTTTAAACTACTTTTGAGTGAAGTGAGAAGCATTTCAATGCCACACCTTTTATTCTCGAGCGTTTTCTGATCTACCAGGATTAAAAAAGATGCCACAATACATCACCAAAGTACCACATTGGGAGATCGCTAAAACGCCAATTTGTACTTCTACCTCTTCTGCTTCTTTCCCTCTAAAAACAATGTAGAAATGTTGCCCGACCTAATTGAACAACTACTGAAGCCATAATGGTGATTCCAATGCGAGGAAGTTACTTTGTCTCTGGGCGAGTGCATGCAACCCAAAATTTAATAATATATACAACATGAATCATTTTATTAGGAAAAGAAATGGAGTGTAAATGTGGACTCAACCAAACCATGCCAGGATTGTGGGAGGGGGGAAAATGGACACTGGACAGGACCATTCCAAAAGCGATGCATTTCCAACCCGTCACCCAAATCAACTGAAATGAGTATTAAAACAATTTAATAACATTGATGGATTTAATCCACACCAAAGTAACAAAATATATAAAACATCAAGCATTTTATTATTTTTTTGAATGATATTCGCTTTGACATTTTTGCATAATTGGTAATCCACATCGTGGATTGATCCAGAAGCCAGGATTGAGGGGTGGGTACAGAGTGTACTCTAAGCTAAATTTGATAACATTGATGGATTTAATCCATACCAAAATTACAAAATATATAAAACATTAAGCATTTTATTACTTTAAAAAATTGCAGAAACAAGAAAAAAAAGGAGTAAAAAACAGAGGGATGAAATCTCAAAAAAACCACCCAAACAAGCTAGGAATGGCACCACATTATGATTCCACAATACGACACCACAATCCTCTTATGGTTTATGCTCATGACATCTTTTGACATTTACTTTTGTTGTGGGATTGTGATGGAACAACTCACCGATGGTGAAAATTACGTCTCAATCCGACAAGCGGTTGCGGAGAAAAACACGAAAGTTCTGTGTGGACAAACAAACAAACAGACGTTTTACCCTCTCCTTCGGCGGGGGATAAAAAGTACAAATGACCAATAAAAACATTTTTAATGAATGTATGGATGGTATGTAGTGATGGTCGTGCTAAAAGGTATGCTAAATAGTTTAAAAGTATGTAGTAATGGTCGTGTGTTTGTTTCCATTTATGAGTTTAACCAGTGAAATATCAATCAACATACACTATCATAACTAGATGCACGGATGGACAGGGAACGACCATTATTCAAAGGAACATGTACTGATGGTTTCACACGATAATCTCTTGTGGCCATCCCTACGTTGTTTGCATTATTTTATGGCAAACCATCCCGACATCCCTTTACATTTTTGAAATGTGATTTTTTTTTTTATGTATTACTTGTATATCCTTAATCAATGAATACACATGTCCACACCCCGTGTCCACAAAGCTGAATATCTGCATGTGCAAACCCAATCTGGATATAAAGCTTTTGCTTGTTTTCTATTGTGACCTGTAAGATGAGATTGTAACATGATCTTGTGCATTATATTTTGTTTTTCATTCCCAGAATATGATCAGAAACCCATGTTGTGAGGCCATGGTCAGGGTTTCAAGTGGTGTTGTTATCATTCCCCCCACGCCTCCGGTACGCAGCCATTCACTAACGAGCCCTTCTTGTGCCATTTCCCTGTTTTTGCTTCTTCATTCCACCAGCCCTTCCCCCGACCCCCTCTTGTAAAGCATTTTTCCGTTATTAGGATAAATCTCACCTCTTTCTCTTTCTGTCATACCATTCTTTTATTATATGCTTATGTGGAGATTACACTGCATTGGAATTTATCTTATTGGTGAATCATAAATTGTAATCCCTTCTGATGTTCCTAGCAAGGCCCTGCAATGATACAGGCCAACAAATGATTGGGCGTTTGCACCAATGAATTGGCTTTTGCCCTGGTGTGCAGCGGTCTGCTCGGTAGCTTCCACGTTTAATTTATTTATAAATGAGAACAGGCAAGGTAAAACATGACTGGCATTTGTTAATGCATGCATGTCACATGCATGTTCTATTGTTTACACCGTAAACATTAAGATAACCCAAGGATCATGGTTCAACACGTGTCCCTTGGCAATTCAGTGCTGACATGTTTATTCATCAGTCTATCAACACCTGAATGATGAAGGAACCCGGCTGGAATTCTCAACGACGACTGCAATAGCTTTTATATGTCGTACCTTGAAGTTACTGCTGTGATGTCATGTGCTGTCAATCCTGGGGTGTGTGTGTGTGCGCATGCGTGCACACACGATACCCTAATGCAATTTAGCACCACAGTCAATTCCGTTTGTGAGAAGGTCGAATGCCACAATTCTGTTTGCTTCCAAATTTTGCGTCCCCCACCCCTTGCTCTCTGAACTCGGCCTACCCCGTCATACACAACTGCTCCTGGACTCTGCGTGTCTTTTGCACCTGAGAAGGTGGAGAAGTTTATGTCAACCCTTGACTGATTCTTGAACTGGACCAGATGGCATCAGCTCACATGTCCTGAAAACCTGATCTGCTGCTCCTGCATTTCCTCTTTCCCTGCCCTTTTCACCCTGTCATTTGTGCCTGGTCATCTTCCATCTGCTTAGAAATCCTCCAACATCACTGAACTACATAAAAAAAAGGTACTAAAACGGATCCCTTTAACTGCAGACCTCTCGGTTTACTTCCAATCATCCGCAAGATCATGGAATCTATCAGTCGTTGATATCAAATCCTTCCTTTTCTCCAACCTCATCTCAGATCACCAATTCGATTCAGACCAGGTCACTCCACCTTGGACATGCTGCTTCTACTCACCCAACAATGGATGGAGGTGCTCAGTGTCAGAGATGAGACCAGGGCCGTCTCTCTGGACCTAACTTGAGCTTTTTATACAGTCTGGCATCCTGCCTTGCTCTCCAAACTCTGCCAATGGAATCCAAGGCAAACTCCGCACATGGCTTGCTGACTTCCCCTACTCTCGTAGCCAACGTGTGGAACTCAACGGAATCCTTCGCATCTCGTCTCCCTGTCAAGGCTGTAATGCTCCAAGTCAGTGTTCTGACCCAGTCCTATTCCTAATCGTCATCAATGATCTCTGACTCTCTGGAAAATCCCTTTTATCTATTTGTTGATGACTCTACCCTCTGCTATGACGTCCCTCATCCTTCAGACAGGCAGGCTGCAGCTACTTCCATCTCTTCAAACATTAAAAAAAATCACAGATGGTCAACCACTTGGAATATATCTTTCAATCCTGGCAAATCTCATTCTCTCACTATCCCTCTCTGAAAGGACCGTGTGACACCACATTTCAAAGTTGGCCTCTAAAGCAAGTAGGCGACCAGGCATCCTGTGTCGTACAAATTTGGCACAGCTCAATTCCTGTCCATCTTTCAGGCCTTCATCTGCAGCTTGATGGAGTACTGCTTTCCCCTCTGGGCTGCTCCCCTACCTCACACCTTGCTCAGTTTGATGCTGTGGAGATCAAGGCCTTCAAAATCATTGGAATGTCCTGCAATGAAGCCGAGTCCATGGGCCGATCACTTTGCCATTGCAGACAGGTCGATGGTCTCTGTCTTCTACCACCTCCTCTCTGGTCTTGCACCCTCTGCTCTTTCCATGCCTTATCCCCCCCCTCTCCCCCCCACACGTTTCTGCCTCTGCAGGGCACACGTACGTGGTCCGCCATCAACCCCCTTCTGATGAAATTCCCAAAATCCAGAATCACTGCTCGCCTCCACTCATTTCTTCCTCTTGTTATTTTTCCCACCTGTGGCATCAACTTCCACAATCTGTTCAAAGTCTTCAAGACGGCTGTTCTCACTCTTCACTCTGGGTCTTCAAGACAGCTGTTCGTCACAATCTCAGATCACCTCCACCCTCTCGTCAGTCATCTTCATGTGCATCTTCCCAATCATTTCCATCTCCTTAATTATCTCGATCTTCTGTGTCATCTTCATGTGCATCTTCTTTATCATCTCCATCTCTTCAATCGTCTTCATTTCTGTCACCTACTCCATCTCCTCAATCTGCTGTCTCTTCTTTCTTCTCTCTACATTTTGAAATCCCTTTGGAGTTACTCTTGTTCTCCTGATGACATATCTTATCTTTGCATAAACTCATCATAAACTTTTATCTGTGCATCACTTTTACTCAAACGTACTGTTGGTAGTCAGGTGTACTTTTTGGTTCACGAAAAAAGTGAAAAAGTATTTTCATGAAAAAAATAAGTGACCACTATATTCGTTATTGTTGTGTCTGTCTGTCTGTCTGTCTGTCTGTCTGTCTGTCTGTCCCGAGCAGAGCTCCGTGGATTTTGATCCGATCCTGATAAAATTTTGGTGGGAGGTTTATATCATGATCTAGTTGTGTTTTCTTGAAAATGGGTGTGGTACGCCCATTATGGGCGGAGCCACGCCCAAAAAATGTGTTTTTAGGGGGTAGCCGATTTCAATTTGCATCTTCTCCAAGGGGGTTTGTCGAATCTGACGGGTTTCGGTACTTGGTTAACCCAATGGCACCTGCATAGCCCCACGGACCTTGATTTTTTTTTTCATTTTCGTCCCAAGGTCAAGGCCACAAGGTCATGAACTTAGAAAATTGCGAATTATGTTTTTACGGGGTAGCCAATTTCAATTTGCATATTCTCCGAGGGGGTTTGTCGAATCTGGCAGGCGTTCCGGTATTTGGTTAGCCCAATGGCACCTGCATAGCCCCACAGAGCTCGATTTTTCATTTTCGTCCCAAGGTCACGAACTTAGAAAATTGCGAATTTTGACATAAAAATCCATCTTCTCCGAGGGGGTTGTCGAATCTGGCAGGCGTTCCGGTATTTGGTTAGCCCAATGGCACCTGCATAGCCCCACGGAGCTTGATTTTTCATTTTCTTCCCAAGGTCAAGGTCACAAGCTCACGAACTTAGAAAATTGCGAATTTTGACATAAAAATCATACGACCGCCCAAACTTTGAGATCTGGGATGATAATATTTTTTATGCATAATCTTGAGGTCATTCCCCACCTAAAGTCTTTAAACTATTTTGCTCCATCTCGAACACCTTGCCTGTGGCGCCCCCTTCAAGTTTGTTTTTACGCTGATTTCATCAAAGTATGGATAATCCGAGGAGTGCGAAATACCATAAAGCCTATATGATGTTATATTGTTCCTGGAATGTTCCAGAGGAATTTTTGCACCAAAGGTCATAATCCTTGACCTTTGACCTTTAAAGTTCACAAAGGTCAAATTTTCAAAGTTGTGGGAATCGAACCGGGTTTTCGACCTTCTTTGATGAACTAACTCCAATGGGCTATAACACGTATCCTGTTTTCTTATTTTAATGTCCACAACATTGTTTTGTGACCTGTTAAGGTTATGCAAAGGTCAAATTTTTAGTTGTTGAACGAAACCGGGTTTTCGACATTTTGCAGCTAATAACCTGTCACTCGTACCACATCATGTTGATCATTTTTATAACTTGGTCAAACATTATCACATTGTCTCATCCTTGACTTCTGAAGCAATCTAAATAGTCAAATACCGCTCGTAAACCATCGTCGTCTTCAGAATTGTATAACATTGCGAGTGATATTAATGTCATTGCATGTTTTTTCTGTTCATCGTATTGATGCTTGTGAAACAACCCATTTTTACATTTTTGTCTGGATCACACAAATGTGAAAGATGTAAATGAATGCATAGAAGCTTAAAAATGATGCAATTGTAAACTAGTATAAACATAAACCTTGTTGAATGAAAATTTTCTGAACATTACAATGTCTCCATTATTCATGAAGTACTCCTGTATCATATTGTGAACTTACACAGGCCTTCATTATTGCGTATTTACACAATAATCCGATTGTAAAAGAAAAAGAAAAAAAACTTTTATTTATTTATTTCGAGACTGATCAATGGAGAGATTTTGCCAACAGCAGGAATAACTTTTGGGTTTTTCCTCCGAGATGAACTTGTTGACCTTTCTTTGTTTTATGAAGAATCAGTCTTTGTTAGGTTTAGATGTGTGATTTAATGGCAAAATAATGAAATGTGACTTCCTCCTTCAGCCTGATGAGCTGAAGTTGTTTGGCAATATCGTGTTTATCAACCTCTGTTCCTGGCTTCTTCCTCACCCCTGCTACTCTCCCCCCCCCCTACACACAGCTCCTTGTAGGTCACAACGGATATCAGGAGGCTGGATATAGACGAGCGTGTTTGTGGTGAGCATGCACATGCATGGTAGCAGGACGGGGAGTACACCATCTATTGAAGGGGCTTGCCGGTCTGGCTCTACCATTGTTGTTACACTGGGGCCTCCTGCTGAGAGCAGTCAGACGACAGTTGTTGCTTCAACAGCTGCTACATCGTGGCCTGCTTTGTCACTGGAGGGATCCGTTATAGGTGGTGAGGGTGAGCAGTATGGTTGGACTGGTGAGCAAGTAACGTGTGATTTCGAACAACCAGCTGCGGTAGCTCATCAAGTGAGTAATTCTGGAGACAAGCCGATAAGGGATAGTAAGGTAGGTGAAGATGGGCACTGGAGACCAGAGACTTTTCCATGTGGCGGTGTGGGTGATGGAGATGGCCTGGTCACCGTTACCATCCTGACGAATTGCAGCGAGGAAGGGTCAGGTGAGGCTTTTGCAAACAGTGTTCTACAACTGCAGGATGATGCCAGCACAGAGACTGTGTCCAGCGGACATGCTCTCCAGCAGGATCGATCCATCAAATCTAGGGGCCCGGGCCAGCTTGGAGGTGCGACCGAAATGGACAGTGACAGCAGGGGCCGCATGCATCGCAGTAAATCCACCGGAGGCTTCCTTGATGGGCTGTTTGGTTGCCTGAAACCTGTTTGGAGCATCCTGGGTAAGGCATACTCCACAGAGTACAAGCTGCAACAGCAAGGTGAGGTCCTCATGCAAAGACATGTCTGTCTGTCTGTCTGTTATCATTGTCAGAGGAAAATGCAGTCCGTGGAGTGCATGAGCTGATGAGGTGTAATTAGGGTGTTGAATCTATAACAGGGGAAAAATTATTTTGACACCTAATACATTTTTTGCTCACCTGGAACATAGTTCAGGTGAGCTTATGGGATGGCACATCATTATTCTGTCTGTCCATCTGTCCATCCGTAAACACTTGCAACTTCTTCTCTGAAATTGCTGATGTGATTGTGACAAAACTTGGCTTAAATTATATTTGGTGTGGTAGAACTCAAGTTTGTTCATGGCATCCTCTCCCTCCACCTATAAGTTGGTCATCGCAGGTTTAAAGGTCCCAAAAGTACTTGAATTTCGATCGAGTTTGGCCGCCATTTTGAATTACAGGAAAATCTTTAACAATCTTCTCAAACTGCTTAACTGATCGATGCAAAACTTTAAATTTGTGATCGACTTCTCATGCAAAACATAAATTGTTGACAATGATGTCATCGATCATGTGGTATGGCAGCCATATTGGATCATAAGAATACCTTTAAAATCTTCTTTTTTGAAACCGCTAAACTGATTGATGTGAAACTTTAACTTTGTGATCGATTTTCCCATGCAAAACATTATTTGTTAACAATGACGTCGTTGTAATATTGAGTCATAAGAAAACCTTTTTTAAATTATCCCTGAAACCATGTAACTGATCATTGCGAAGCTTTACTTATGTGATCGACTTCCGATGGGAATGTTTGATTGAAATAAGCTGATCCAAAACACAATATGGCTGCCAGTGATGCCTTTGTACAGAAAGTGTGCAATATCTCAAAAATATGAATTATAGACAGTTTGGAGTTGCACCTTATCGAATAGGGCTAATTTCCACACAATAGGAAGTGAATCATCACGCCGAAAGTGGCCGATATCTTGAAAACTAAGGCTCATAGACAGCAGGGAGTCATACGACTGTGAACATCATGTCAATACTACCTGACCTAAAATGTGTATTCCAAATCCAGCTCATATTTTTACCCTGATCCATCTGTCAGTCCATTTTTTGGCAACCAGCCAGGTGATCTGCAGAACTATTAGTCCTCCGTTTTTAAAAGCATTTTGTGAAAGAATTTTGAAAGGTGAAAATTATTTTTGCATTTTGTAGGAAAGAGTGCGAAGGTCATCAGAACAACCAATGTTCTTGTCTTGTTGATTGATGTTATTTGTTTTGGTTATATTGTGTTTTCGCATTTGATTTGCAGAAATTATTTATTATTTCACATTTTGTCACATTCTAATGTACTTTGTCCTGTTGGTGGAGTTTTAAGGTTTTTGGGTTTGAGGAAATCTTTACCTTATTGGGGAAGGGGGTACTTTTTGCCCACAAATTTCTTTTTTAGTTGGGAGCTTGGTGTTTAACCTGTTTGCGACGTATGTTCTCAAAATTCAATTCTTCTTCGTCGTTTTCCTCCGTATGCATAAGTAAATGTTGGTGGTGTTGTTTAGTCTGTGTGAATTGAACAACCATGATTGTACCGACTGAGTCATATTGTTACCTTCTTTGCTTACACAGTCGAGCCTTGTGGAATTGAGTACACTGACCGGCTCAGTGCATAACAGGACACAAAAGGAACAGTGGATGACAGGCAAAAGGAACAGGAGAGAGGGGGAAACACCAACAGCAAAGTTGAAGGCCAAGACAGAGGAAGGCGGGCAAACTAAGGCTTGGCCTCGATGAGGACTATTCAGTCCGTGCCAGTAGCCTTCAACATTAAAAAAAAAAAAAAAAAAACAATTGGTGTAGGGAGGAATGAGAGACAGGACCATGGGGTGGACAAGATGGATACAGAAGGAAACTCTCATGAGGGAAAACTGGAAAGTTGGAGGGAGGAATTGGGGTGGGGGAGGGAGGAAGTTAACGAGGGTAGAAAAGATCATGGTTCTGGATGGGTATTATCCGACATGGTGGGGAACAGCTGTCTTGAAGACCTGGAGGGAAGAATGAGGTTGAAGATGATGTGGAAGTTGATGAAAAAAGAGGAACAAATGAGTGTAGGTGAGCAGTGATCTTGTATTTAGCTGAACTGAACACTATCTTTGTGACACAATAACTAAGTTACGAGGTTAGCGATTATTGTATTTCACTTTGGCGCTGGACATGGCAAGCTAAAATGAGCTTGTGATTGAAAAATCAAAGGAATTTTGCATTTTACCAGCAGGATTATAACAGGATTTCCGTTGGAATGTGTGCCTTTTCGAGGTACCTCCCGCCCATGATGTCTCTGTGTGGTCCCGTCCCACTATGGTGGCAGACAAGTGGGACGTACCTTTTGAGGAGATCTCGGAGCTGCAGTGGCTGGGCAGCGGAGCTCAGGGTGCCGTGTTCCTCGGAAAGTTTCATTCTGAAAATGTTGCAATCAAGAAAGTCCGAGAGCTGAAGGAAACTGACATCAAACACCTGCGGAAGCTGAAACACCCCAACATAATTGGTTTCAGGTAATTGAACTTTGTGAAAAAGGAATTGCAATGGATATTAATTCCCCAACTCAGGATATCTTTCTCATCATTGCTAATGAGGTACCTGTAATCGGCATCATCACTCGTAGAATGTCGACACCGGTGTCACATATGTGTCAGATACATAACAAGATACGGTGTCACTCGATGGATACAGGAGGAAATAATTCTGAAATCATGAGCCTCGATTTCCCAATGTTAAGTACCTTATTGTGTTGCAAAAACTGTAATTGATGTCTTTTAAGCTATGTGCATCTGCCGTGATTAAGTGTATTCGGTGGCATTTTCAAAAAGCACTCATCTCCGCACAAAGGTGACTGCACACCCGTAAATGCTGATTGGTCTGCATAAATGAACAGTCGTGAACCGTATAGCCACTGCACCCGTTCTAAGGGTGTTTGTTTAAACTTTGTTATTCATTGAAATCATTTAACTTGCAATTGTTTTTTCCATGGTGTACACATGCTGCGCGTTCTATCTTTCATCTGAATAGCTTTATTTGAAGTTATTGAAACACATTGAAGCAATTTGCAAGCAATGATCGCAGGTCAGGCGAACGCTAAAACGGGAGGAAAGGTTTATAAAATTCCTGTCAATTGTACATCGTTTGATCCGCGTGATGTGCTTGCGTGTCCGTGGCAGAGGGGTCTGCACGCAGGCTCCGTGCTATTGCATCATAATGGAGTACTGCGCACAGGGACAACTGTTTGAGGTCCTTCGAGTCGGAAGGCCCGTAACGCCGAGGCTTCTCGTCGAGTGGACTACGGGGATCGCCAGTGGCATGCATTACTTGCACCTGCACAAGATCATCCATCGAGACCTCAAGTCTCCCAAGTGAGTTTGGGCTTACGATTGCATATTCTGTTACGTGATTGGTGCTGTGGGCTTCAGTGATCGGGAGCAGTGGAAGACAACTTCGAGAGAAAGCTTCACCCTTGAAGTTCTTGACGATGCAATGTAACTCCTGTGGGTGAAAGGGGGGGGAGTTGGGTTGGGGGTGGTTGGGGAGAAAATCACAATTGTTTCCATTGTTCACCTGAGAAAACCACTTCTCAATAAAGAATCTTGAAGGACAGTTTGGAACAATCTATTTATTATATCCTCAAAAAGGTGTAATGTTTGACTCCAACCCCCTCAACTTTCCTATCTTCCCATCCACTTACTGCTGTTTCCTCCCACCTTCTTCCTGTTCTTCTCACTCCTCAAACCTCGTCTTACATTGTCCGGTTTGTTGATGTGAGACGTGTCCATGTCAGTGTGCTGGTAACAGAACAGGACGTGGTGAAAATCTCAGACTTCGGAACATCCAAGGAACTTAATGACAAGAGTACCAAGATGTCCTTCGCAGGGACAGTGGCCTGGATGGCTCCCGAGGTCATTCGCAACGAGCCAGTGTCTGAGAAAGTGGATATTTGGTACAAAATGAGATGTTTTGTCCATCTTTATTTCTGTATTCTTTCAATATTTTAAACCATACTCATCTGCATTATTATTATTATTATTTATTTATTTTTGCACTACCTCTCCCCCATCGTTTTGATTATTTTTAGTCTCTGTTTCAATGCTACCTTTCCTCCTGTTTCACCATTGGTATGATGATAATCATGGTGCAACCACTTGGCTCGCTTTCAGGTCCTTTGGTGTGGTTCTATGGGAGCTACTCACTGGCGAGGTTCCTTACAAGGACGTGGACTCCTCTGCTATTATCTGGGGCGTTGGAAGCAACAGCTTGCACCTGCCAGTCCCATCTACCTGTCCAGATGGTTTTAAACTGCTGCTGCGCCAGTGCTGGTACGTCTCAACACTCTTGAACCTCATGGGGCTGCACAGTTTACCCAGCATTCTTCGAGTTGCTGAATAAGCTGCCTTCAAAATAATGTGCAGCTCGTTGGTCACAGGTCTCGGTAGTCTCAACGGAATTGCACCGACTGCCTTTCATCACATTATTTTATTCAAATAAACTGGAAAGGTCACGTAATGACACATTGAGTAAATAAGAAGGGATATTTTGAGAGCAGCAGATTCATATTTTGCTCTAGAATGACCTGTCACATATATAGTACTGTGTTGATTTGTTCATCGTGTTCTAATGTCCTCGTGAATCATGCAAAAGTACAATGATATCTCCCACTGTCCTTGTCCTGCAAGTAATATATGTCAAGCTCATCGGTGAGCCTGAGTCAGTGTCGGATGAAACCACCTGGCCATGCAATGAAGAACACACAACAGAGCAATGTGTTTGAAAATAAACCAGTCGTTTTGTGACCTCTTCTGAGCAATACAAAGGTACCTGACCTTTGTCCTTGGCTAATTCAGGACAATTCTGTATTGTTGTCCTCCATAAGAACCTGAGTTGGTTCTCCATCTAACACGGCGATGAGTGATGACCAGTGTTGGGCACCAATAACCAAAAGTTAACTTCGATAACGATAATCCGATAACCCCAATTTTTAAGTCCGATAACGATAATCCGTTAATTATAATACAAAGTTCTCGGAAGTTAACGATAATCCGAAAATGATAACTACTTTTTAACAAGAATTCAAAAAAACAAGGAAAAAGCTTCGAAACCCATAGAAAAGGCTTATTTATGCTAAACCCAAGAATAAAATAAGCACTATGAATCTTTTTAGAATCTATGACACTATGTGCTGGTTGCCCTTGAGGAAGACCAACTTCTCAAAGTTAGGCCCAGCTGACAGTCTTGACCTCTTGGGCCTCAGGATGTCCTTGCCGAGAGAGAATAGCCGTTCCACTGCGGCAGAGGATGGAATTGGGGTGTTGTACTTCAGGAAGAGGTTGGTGAGGATCTCCTCCCCCATGAAGTCAGAGTCGACCATGCTCTCCTTCCCATCAATGTCCAGCCAGGTGTCGACAAGTTTCTTGGCCTTCTGCAAGACACTGGTATGTGAGCCAGCGGCCGTCCACCCAGCGAAGAGGTCGTCATGCATGCTGCTGTCGTCGGAGCTGGTGGTGTTGCCGTTCCGGTCCCTCATGACCCTCGGTGCTCTCTCGACCTCGTCCTCCAAGGCAGCCTTGACAGAGACCGTTAGGTTTCTGTCGAACCTGTGCAGCCAGTGGAGCCGGAACTTTGGATGGAAGGCAGCTGCCAGCTGGCAGTCCCGGTCGTTCAGGTAGTAGTTGAACCTGGTGGCGATGGCTGCTACCAGGACGTCGACCAGTGGCTTGCAGACGGCAAAGCTGTTCCTCATGTTCCTGAGCTTCGTGAGGGTGATGGCCACTGTGGGAAGGAGGGTTCCAAGGTAGGCGTTCTTCTCTCCCTGGATGGTGTCAAGGGTGATAGCCACATGGGACCTTCTTGGCGGGCAGCTCGGGGGTGGCGGAGCCAGAGCTGCGCACGCTGCTGTTGCCGGAGGTGTGGTGGTGGCGCTTGCCACGGCCAGAGCCAGCCTTGATCTCCTCCTCAAACTGGATAGCTACGGATGGGTGGGTCCTCTTGATGTGGGACTTCAAATTATTAAGGCTGGTGACATGGCCTCTAACAATTTTCTTGGTCGGGTGGCATTTTTGGCACTCAAAATAGAGTACCTTTTCCTTGTCCTTATCCTGACGGCTGAGCTTGAAGTAGCGCTCCAGGTGGGGCCAGGGGTTTTGGAAAGGCTCCTGGTCCTGGCTGCCAGATGGCTGAGAAGTTTCCGCCACAGACAGAGAGTCAGATTGGGACTCAGAAGTTCCTGAGACAGAGGCTATCTCAATGTCGAGAACTTCTTCTTGGTGTTCCATGGTTGTAGACTGTAGTCTTGTAAGTTGCAAAGAATGCTTGGTAACTGGTAAGCAAGAACTGAACGCTGTCAAGTTGACGATGATACTGAAGAACCTGAAAAAAAAGTAAAACGCTAAAAATGCTATCGGAGAAAAAATTATCGGACTAAAAAAATCTAGTTATCGGAAGTTAACTGGTCCGATAACGATAAATGGAAGTTAACTTCCGATAATAGTCCGATTAAAAAGTTAACTTCGATAATTATCGCTTTTGTGCCCAACACTGGTGATGACCTCTCCGGAAGGGTTATACTGCATGAAGGGATTTAAATCAAGTTGCAGCTGGTGCCACAGAATCACCCTTTGGGCATCACTCATCACATCCTGATTGAAATGGCAGACTGTGACCAACAGGGCCAATACCGAAGACCAGAGGACATGCAATATTTGCAATTTTTCCACTTAGCTGGCACACAACGGCCTACTCTTTTCAAAAGACACGATGGGATCTTTAATGCCTGTGGGAGTACTGCCAGATGGGACCATCAGCTTGATGGTTAAGAAGGCATATTTAACTCTGCCACCAAAGGTGGACTGAAGTTATGTATTCAACCCTGTCTGTCTGTCTGTCTGTGACCAGGATATCTCAAAAAGTTTTGGACGGATTTGGACGAAACTTGGTCGACAGGTTTTGTGTGTGACAAGGACAAATTGATTTGATTTTGGTGATGATCTGGATCTGGATCTGGATATGAGAATTTTTCAAATTTTTAAGTGATTCTCACCATTGAGAGATGGGGCCAAAAACGATACATAGCATGATGTATCAAAACGTTATGGATGGATTATGACAACACTAGGTGGATGCGTTGGGTAGGTGACAATAACAAGCCAATTAGATATTGGTTCAGGTCCAGATGCAGATCTGGCCTGTCAGTGGGATACAAAACTTAAACTGTTTAGCCTGAAGGAGGTATTGTTACGAATTTGGAAGCTTACTGCACTCAGCATGCAGGTCCTATAGAACAGTTATATCGGTATGTGTTTTTAGTTAGGGTCCCCGTCCTGTGTCTAATGGGTGATTAAATGTACATGCGCTGTGCGTCATTTTGATAGTTAGGGTTTTCTTTTATTTTTACACCACCACCAACTACAACAACACGCCTGCACCTCGCTTCCTCACACCGACGCCATTGTCTGCGTGCGTGTCAGCACGTACGTGGGCCAATCGACGGACTTGCCGCTCATTTTGGCCAGTGACAGGGCGACGAGCGATTCTGCATGCCAAAACCGTCCAGTAAGGGAGAGCGGGGAGGGCGGAGGTGTCTCCCCCCCCCCCCCCCGAGACAGGGTGAATAAGGATGTGGCGCGATCGGACGATAGAGAAAGCTGGAGAGCCACCATCCCCCACAAGAACCGCAATGGTTGCGCGCCGTGTCTCAGTCGGTGAACTATGACCATCGAGCCGGCAAGATTGTAATCATTCTGACGGGCAGGTGGAGCAAGTGTGGAGTTATCAGCCATTGCTTAGGCGTTAAACTCAAAGACGTGGGGAAGTGGCCGAGAAACCTCCTGCGTTCTCGACGATTTGGGATACAGAGGAGAGGTTTGGTTGTCGGCACGAGCACTGAGCGGAGCTCGGGAGGCTGCTCGTGGCTCGCTGGTGTCTGGATTTAGCTCGCCTCTCGCTGGTGCCCGGTTCGAATCAGCTCGAAGACCACACGAGGTGGACAGGAACGAGGCAGGCTCTGGTCTTCAGCTCGCCTTTCCTCCGAACTGGAGGCCTCAATAAAGGCTATGGCCACCGTTTTGTGTGTGTGTGTGTGTGTGTGTGTGTGTGTGTGTGTGTGTGTGTGTGTGTGTGTGTGTGTTTGTGTGTGTGTCGCCAGTCTTGTAAGTAATAAATTGTTAACTACCTTGCTGTACATATGTGCATCTCTTTAGTTGGATAACTCTGCCTTCTTGTGTGCTTCCCTCCTTCCCCCATTATAAATAAACCCATGTGTTAAATGTATCAGTTCGTTGCTGTGTTTCCTTCCATTGGCTTAGCGTAATGTGCGTTGGAGAATTAGCAAGGCTGTTGTTGCCGCCGTAAGGGGACATTTGGACCGACGGATCTCGGTGATCATCTGCTCGGGTCGCACACGGTTCGAGCACGCTAGCGGCTCGTTCCGTATGAGCGCTGCCGAGGGTGTGAATACTCGGTAAACTCGCAACGTGGAGCTCTAGGTACTTTGAAGATTGGCAAATAACCCTGTACCACGTGGTGTAATTGTTGACGATTCATGGTCCGGTAAGGGACCGTACTTGTCGGAGTTTTCCGAAAGGTACGATCTAAATTCCGGGTGTTCGGTGTAGCTGACTCTACTGCTCCATCTTGCGGTCGTGCTCGTCGCCGACGCCCGGCCCGCAACAGTATACGCTCTACCTAGTGCCTTTCTTGCCTCTGACGCAACACATCGCTTGCTGAGAACCATAATGAGTTTGTGGAGTTTGTAGTTTAATTGTTTCATTTTATTGGTGAAACATAACTTGTTATTCAGACTATCCCAATAAGACAGATCATTGACACTGGTTCAACGGCAACTTCTAAGGGAGCAAGCGGTAACGAGAAGCATCCTCATGGTGATGTTTGTGATGGTGTCTTGCTGGGTTTTATGTTTACTTTGTGCAGGATGAGTAAGCCCAGAAACCGTCCATCCTTCCGCCAGGCTCTGCTTCATCTCGATATCGCGGCCGCAGATGTTCTCTCGACGGCACAGGAAACTTATTTCAAATCTCAGGTGGGAATCTGAGTTGTTTAAAATGCTGGATGGAATCTATAGAACGTTGATCGAGGCATGTTCACTGCCATGGGAAGCAAGTAGAAGCTGATGTTTCGGGCGCTATTGATGAAGGATTGACATCCGAAACGTCAGCTTCTCCTTGCTTCCCACGACGGTGAATATACCTCGATCAACTTGCTGTTGAATCCATCTATTGTTTTACTTGTGCACTGATGCAGATAAACACAAGCGTTCATGATCAAGACTATTTTCCCACATTCGTTTAACATGCTCATTTGCATTTCCTTCATACAGCTTGAGGAACTGACAAAATAGGCTCTCATTAAGTTCTGCGTTTAATCAGTTCACCCTATGTTTAACCTTTGCTAATAATGATGATCGGCCATCTTGAGGCTTCATTCACATCTGCCTTGAGCAGACCGAGTGGAGGGAAGAGGTGAAGAGCCACTTTGAGAAGATCAAGAGCGAAGGAACTTGCATTCACCGGCTGGACGAGGAACTTATTCACAGGCGAAGGGAAGAACTCAGGTTAGTGTTTCACTAAACCTGTTTCGTTAGTTAAAAATGACATTATTTCCTTTGTTTCTTCTTGTACCTTTGTTATTTGGTGAAAATATTTTTTTTTTGCAAGTACGTTGGTCTGTCGCGTTTTTTTTCTACTTTACTTTGCATCCACATAAATCTGGATGCTGTGCTGTACTATCTGGGTGCTGTGCTGCCTTCACTGCTTTCACATGTGATGTAATTCCTTAATTACCTGAAAAGACAATTCAAATCGGTTTCAGATGAAGAAATTGCTGTCTAGCTCAGAAGCAACAATAAATTGCTCCATCTCAGGTGGTCAGAGCTTTCCCCGCCAGCTTTGGAAAATGCCACACATCTCCATTACCACTCCTTGGTGTATACTAATCTCTTTTCTTTATTTCTCTCAAACCCTTACTTCCATATCCTCCCCCTTAAAAAATATGAGATGTAGGCTTATGGAAGAGTGAGTTGACAGAGGGTAAAAAGATGTGCGTGCACGTACACGAACGAACACAAAGGAAAACGAGAGACCCCACCCACAGTAACTCACAAATAAGAGGGTTGGTTTATGTCGAGCTAATGAGGGATTGAAAAGATCATGGGAAGGGATGGGAGATGATACGAGATGGTGGTGCTCTGTCTGCTTTGGAAGTCCTGGAGGGAAGATGGAAATTAAACCATCTCCAGAAAGAAGTTCCTCAGCAAAAGAAGTTCCATGGCACCTCAGCAAAAGCTTTCTGCGACTCATTGGGACTGACTCAATCGGTCAACTTCCCGACCCGGATCTCAACCAATGGTACTCCATCTCTTCTGGATCTGATTTTGACAAATTTCCCTGACAATATCTGCTCTTCTTCCTCTGCTCCAATTGGTTCTTCTGACCACGTCCTTGTTAAAGTGGACATCTCTCTGGCTGTTATCAGAGAACCACCTCACCGCCGTCGAGTCTGGCATTTCACTCAAGCCGACTGGCAGGGTCTCCGAGCAGCCATCAAACTTACAGACTGGTCTCCTATCACTACTTTCTCAAACATCAACTCATCCTGGGAATTCTTTCAAAGAAACTTGCTCTCCCTCATGCACAGATTTATCCCCTCTCGTGTTCAGTTGTCTTACCCTTCCTTCCGCCCTTGGTTTACTGAAGCTTGTGGCGAGGCAGTTGTCCTGAAACAACTTGCCTTTGCCTCATGGAAAGCAAACCCAACTGAGGGCAATCTCAGTTCTTTCCACAAAGCTCGGAACAAGTGTGTATCTACCCTCAGGAGAGCCAGAAAACAACATCTTTCTCATCTGAAGTCTGAACTCTCAAACCTCTCTCCCTCCTCAAAATCCTGGTGGCGTTTAATCAAATCTGTTTCTGGTGTATGTTCCCCCTCCATCCCCTCCCTTACCTCAAATGGCCGCACTGCTGATTCCACACGTGATAAAGCTGAATGTCTAAACTCGGTGTTTGCAGCTAAATCTTGTGTCCTAAACCCATCACTATCTCTACCCACTTTACCCAGTCGCACCCAACTGTCCCTGGACTCTGTATCCTTTTCTCCTGACAAGGTGGAGAGCTTGCTTTCAAACCTCGAGTCAGATTCTGCAACCGGTCCAGACGGCATCAGCCCACGTGTCCTCAAAGCCTGCTCTTCTGCTCTTGCTCACCCTCTCTCTGTTCTATTCACCCTCTCATTTGCCCAAGGTCATCTGCCATCTGCTTGGAAATCTGCTAACATCACTGCCCTGCATAAAAAGGTGCAAAAACAGATCCCTATAACTACAGACCAATCAGCCTTCTCCCAATCATCAGCAAGGTGATGGAATCCATCATCGCCTCAGATATGAAATCCTTCGTCTTCTCCAATGGCTTGATTTCCAATCATCAATTTGGTTTCAGACCAGGTCACTCTACCCTGGATATGCTGCTTCTGCTCTCCCATCAATGGATGGAGGTCCTCAATGCCAGACAGGAAATCCGAGCCGTATCCCTAGACATATCACGTGCTTTTGACACAGTCTGGCACCCTGCCCTACTCACCAAACTCTCTTCCCATGGTATTCAAGGCCATCTCCACTCATGGCTCGCAGACTTCCTCTCCTGTCGCAGTCAACGTGTGGCCCTAAATGGAGTTCTTTCATCCCCTCTTCCTGTGCAGGCTGGAGTTCCTCAAGGTAGCGTTCTGGGCCCTGTTCTTTTTCTGGTTTTCATCAATGATCTCTCGGACTCTGGAAAATCCTCTATTTCTCTTTGCCGACGACTCCACCCTCTGCCGTACCATCTGTCATCCCTCAGACCGGCAAGCAGCAGCTTCTTCACTCACTGCAGATCTGGATAAAATCACAAACTGGTCCAACACGTGGAACATGTCTTTCAATCCAGACAAATCTCACACTCTCACTGTCTCTTCGAAAGGACCGTTTACAAAACCCCCCCATCCACTTTCTCAACAATCCTTTGGAAGAAGTCTTTTCTTTCAAGCTTCTAGGTCTCACTATCTGCCATGACCTTTCCTGGGAAAGTCACATTTCCAACCTCGCCTCAAAAGCCAGTCGCCGACTGGGAATCCTCCATCGTGCTAAGTCCTTCCTCGGCCCTCTTGAGCTCCTGACCACTTACAAAGCTTTTGTCCGTAGCCTGATGGAGTACTGCTCTCCCCTCTGGGCTGGTGCTCCTGCCTCCCACCTTTCTCGGCTTCACGCTGTCGAAACCAGGGCATTTAAGATCATCGGCATCTCCCGCAATGAAGCTGAGTCTTTGGGCCTCTCACTCAATCACCGCAGGTTGGTCGGTGGTCTTTCTGTCTTCTACCGACTCCTCTCCAGCCTCGCCCCCTGCTCTCTCTGTGATTTGTCCCCACCACATTTCCACAGGGCGCTCAAGGTCCGCCAACAACCCCCTTCTGGTAAAACTACCAAAATCACGAATCACTGCTCATCTTCACTCTTTCATTCCTCTTTTTTCCCGCCTTTGGAATAAACTTCCTCACTCTATTCTTTCCCATTCTTCCCTCCAGGCTTTCAAAACAGCTGTTCACCACCACCTCTTATCTTCCCCCATCCAAATCCTCGATCTTTTCTACCCCCGATAATCCACCCAAGCCCACTTCCTTCATTTCTCCTACTTTCCTTCCTGAAAGTCCCTGAAATGTCCATCTTCTCTTCGCCATGTTCCCCATCCCATCCCCATCCCTCTCCCTTCCACAGTTCACCTAATGTGTCTGTTCCCCACTGTTTTGTCCCTTCCACTCCCGCCCCTCTTGTCTCATGCCTCCTTGCTGTGAGTTGTGTGTTGGCTCTCATACGAGCCTCGACCAAGGTGTACAAAAAAAAAAAAAAGTTCCACAAACTGGAGAAAATAGGAACAACATTGTGGAGGTGCATGCAGTAAACCTGGATTTTCGGAGTTTTATTGGAACGACATCATGACGTATCCATCTTGGAGGAGCTGGGATGGATCATGGATCTGAGGACTGAGAGAGGGGACGGAGAAAGACTGGGAGAGAGGTGGGAAAACAGATGCCACTGGCCTGTCTGTGATGTGAAAGTTACAGGCCTTGTGCTTCGGTCTCATTGCTGAAGATGTCATTAATATTGAATACTTTTGATTCCATACAATGTACAACATATGTGACTGGGGCCCTAGCCCAATAGGGAAATGAATACTCCATGGAGCAATGCAGAAATGCCTGTTGACTGTGAGCTGTTCTGATTTTTGAAGTATTGAGTTGGAATGACAGAGGATTGCTCCTTTGAGGTGAGCTTTGGAGACCAACTTTTCTATGGGGTTAGCACAAGAGAAGTCCTAACTTATAGTGCGGCCTTGATGTTTGAGACTTAACTTCTTACATTGGCTCCCCATGGAAATATATAGCGCCTATAGAAAGTCTTCATCCCCTTTCAAAATTTTCACTTTTGTTCCCTTATAGCCTGGAATTAAATTGCCTTAAATCAGACTTTTTCTACCTTTACTTACACATCGTAACCCACAACTTCCAAGGGAAAAACAAATTCTACAAATTTCAGAAAATTAATTAAAAATACAAAACTAGAATGTCTTGGTCAGATAAGTGTCAGCCCCCCTTATAATAGCAATTGTAAATTAGCTCAGGAGTAACCAATCACCTTCAAAATCACACACCAGGTTAATTGGCCTCCACCTGTGTAAAATTGTGGTGATTCTGATTATTTCAGAATAAAATCAGCTGTTCCTGTAGGTTTCCTCTGCTGGGTAGTGATTTTCACAGCAAAGACTCAACCACCAAAGGAGCTTTCAAAATCCATCCAGAATAAAGTTTATGGAAAGGCACAGATCAGGGGATGGGTATAAAAATATTTCAAAGGACTTGAATATCCTTTGGAGCACAGTCAAGACAATCATTAAGAAGTGGAAAGCGTATGGTACCACCAAGACCCTGCCTAGATCAGGCCGTCCCTCTAAACTGGATGACCGAGCAAGGAGGAGACTGATCAGAGAGGCAACCACGATGCCAATGGTAACTTTGAAAGAGCTACATGCCTTTTTGGGAATAACTGATCACTGTGTGCATGTGACAACAATATCACAAGCACTCCACAAATCTGGCCTGTACGGTAGGGTGGCAGGAAGGAAGCCATAACTCAAAAAAGCCCACCTTGAGTCTCATTTGGTGTCTGCAAAAAAACACTCCAGAGATTCTGAAGCCATGTGGAAAATAGTTTTGTGGTGTGATGAAACCAAGATGGAACTTTTTGGCTGAAATGCAAAAATACGTTTGGTGCAAACCCAACACAGCACATCACCCAAAGAACACCATTCCTACTGTGAAGCATGGTGGTGGCAGCATCATGCTATGGGGATGTTTCTCATCAACAGAGACTGGGGTACTTGTCAGGATAGAAGGGAAATTGGATGGAGAAAAATACAGAAAAATCCAAGAGGAAAACCTGCTGCCCTTTGAAGAAAACTGAAATTGGGACAGAAGTTCACCTTTCAGCATACCAACGACTCAAAACACACAGCCAAAGCTGCACTGGAGTGGCTAAGAAACAAAAAGATGAATGTCCTTGAGCGGCCCATTCAGAGCCCCCAAATAAATCCAATTGTAAATCTGTGGCATGACTTGAAGATTGCTGTCCATAAAAGCCCCCCCCCCACTCATCTTCACTGAGCTTGAACAGTTTTGTACAGAAGAATGGGAAACTATTGCCCAATTCAAGGTGTGTAAAGTTGGTTTAGACCTTTCTCAACAGACTCACAGCTGTAATTGCTGTCAAAGGTACTTCCACCAAGCATTAACAGAGGGGGGTGGACACTTATCCAACCAAGATATTCTAGTTTTGTATTTTTAATTAATTTTGTGAAATTTGTACAATTTGTTTTTCACTTGGAAGTTATGGGTTACGATGTGTAAATAAAGGTGGAAAAAGTCGATTTAATGCAATTTAATTCCAGATTATAAGGAAACAAAAGGTGAAATTTTGAAAGGGGTTGCAGACTTTCTATCGGCACTGTGTAGGTGTGTTTGTTTGATGTCCTCCTGGAGTGACAGGGTGGCGTTTGAGAGTTGCTGGGATAGAAATACATGTTCCATTTGTTAGCTCAGCATTTAATCAATTTCACATTTGCATCGATTGATGCAGCCTGCTGTCTGCCTGTCAGTTGGATGGGGGTACTATACTGTATAATGCAATGTTCTTGGTGGGAAGGTAACCCTTTGTGCTGCAAGCAGCAAGCTTGGCTAGCAGAGCAGGATGCCAGGTATTGATTGCTTGAGATATGTCGAGGGATACGGACCTGTCCTCTTGCTTGAGATTTAGGGCTTCTGATCATGGCTGAGAGAGAAGCAGCATGTCCATAAGTGAGTGATGGGATGAAATGCACACTTCTTTTTTTTTTGTATTCACAATGTCGAGGGTCGTGTAAGAGCTAACACACAGAATGTACAACAAGGGGAGCAGGAGACAAGCGGGGTGGGAGAGAGAAGCACAAAACAGTGTGGAACGGAGACATTATGAGATCTGTGGAAGGGTGAGGGACTGGGTGGGGTACACAGGTTAAATAAGACGAACACGACAGGGACTTTCAGGTCCTTACACGACAGGGACTTTCAGGTCCTTACACGACAGGGACTTTCATGTCCTTACACGACAAGGACTTTCAGGTCTTTACACGACAGGGACTTTCAGGTCCTTACACGACAGGGACTTTCAGGTCCTTACACGACAGGGACTTTCAGGTCCTTACACGACAGGGACTTTCAGGTCTTTACACGACAGGGACTTTCAGGTCCTTACACGACAGGGACTTTCAGGTCCTTACACGACAGGGACTTTCAGTTCCTTACACGACAGGGACTTTCAGGTCCTTACACGACAGGAACTTTCAGGTCCTTACACGACAGGGACTTTCAGGTCCTCACACGACAGGGACTTTCAGGTCCTCACACGACAGGGACTTTCAGGTCCTCACACGACAGGGACTTTCAGGTCCTCACACGACAGGGACTTTCAGGTCCTTACACGACAGGGACTTTCAGGTCCTTACACGACAGGGACTTTCAGGTCCTTACACGACAGGGACTTTCAGGTCCTTACACGACAGGGACTTTCAGGTCCTTACACGACAGGGACTTTCAGGTCCTTACACGACAGGGACTTTCAGGTCCTTACACGACAGGGACTTTCAGGTCCTTACACGACAGGGACTTTCAGGTCCTTACACGACAGGGACTTTCAGGTCCTTACACGACAGGGACTTTCAGGTCCTTACACGACAGGGACTTTCAGGTCCTTACACGACAGGGACTTCCAGGAAGGAAAGCAGGGAATTTGAAGGAGATGGGTTTGGGGTGAATTAACGGGGGGAGAAGAGATTGTTGTTTTGGATGGAAGAAGAAAGATGGTGGTGAACAGCTGTTTCTTCTTCCTCTTCTCCTTCTTCTCCTTCTTCTTCTCCTCCTCCTTCCCCTCCTTCCCCTCCTCCTTACCCTCGTCCTCCTCCTCCTGGTAGCCATCCTTTTGTTGGGGCACGACGATGCCGCTGATGCTGTGCCCCGATATCAGTACACTGGTACTCATTTTGCCGACCTCGGAAGGATGACAGGCTGAACCCCACCTGGTGTTAATTCAGTGGCCAACGGGGCTCAAACTCTGGACCCAAAGATCCCAAGCCAGCCTCCCTCACCATTAAGCCAACACCAGGCTTTAAATCCATACTGATTTTTTTTCTGAAATCCTTAATGGTCATAAAGACATCAGGCTGTTTGTAAAAAGGAAAGACTTGAAGTCAGCAGCGATGATTTATTCAATGAATTTTTTTATAATGGGAAGTTAGCTGAGTGTTCTGTCATTAAAGCATCTGTTTTTGCATCATTATTGTTAACTAGCAAATACCCCCTGTCATTTCGCTGACTGGAATAGTAAGAGGGGGGAGAGGGAGATGGGGGAGAGTGAAGAGGGGTAGGGGAAGGAAAGGCAGCGTGAGGTGAGAGGAAGGGAAGGCAGATGTGCAGTGGAGCATAAATTAAGATTCATTCTCTCATCAAAATTATTCCAAACACCACGCACATATATCTGGAGATAAACTCCTGTCTAGCCATAAACACCGCCTGGACACGTCTGGAGACAGACACCGCAGGGATGCATCCGGAGCCAAGCTGTCCGCAGACAAACTCCCGTCCAGACATAAACACTGTCCGGAAACAAACACTGCCCAGACATGTCCGGAGACAAACACCACCCGGACATAACCACTGTCCAGGCACGTATGGAGTTAACCACTGTCCAGACATAACCACCATCTGGATATGTCCAGAGGGAGAGAGACAGAGAGAAAGAAAAGGGGAGAGTGGAAGGGGATGGGGGGGGGCGGGTTCTGGCAGATGTGGCTTCCAGTTTAACAGCACACATATTGACAAATCACCCTGCCTGCGAAACACCAGGATGTCAAGTTTATAGCTGGGCTCGAATTCTAACCCAGGCTTGACAGCTTAGAGCGAGCACGTGTGCTTCGGATATCCTGCCATGATGTTAACAAAACGTTTCATTTGTTGTATTTCTATTCAACTTTGCCAAAGTGACCACAGAACAACGCGGGTCCATCGCAGACAAGTTGCCCCTGAACATTGTTCAAATCGATTGATTGTACAGTATCCAGTGACAATGCGAATATTGTAGAGCGCTCGCTAAGTGGCTTAAGCACTCCAACGAAATGGTTGATGCGAAACGGCTCTCTTGGCACATGGATAGCAATCACCAAACCATATTAAACATACACCTCTTGGAGACACCTGAAATGTCAAATACAGTAAGTCCTCGCTTTTCGCAAGGGTTGCGTTCCTGGAAAACCTTATGATAAGCGAAACTGTGTTAAACAAAACATATTTTCCCATAGAAACCAATGTGTTAAAGGGGGGATGTGTTTTTGGCTCGGAACTTTTTGGACATAAACACAAATAAACAAAACACACTCCTCGAGTAGTGGCGACTTACCCCGAGGCTGGAGGAACGGAGTTGATTGCGGTGGACAAGTCACACTTGCGGAGTGGCAGAATCGTCCCCCTCTTCACTTGACACTGTGCTGTCACTTTCTTCACCAGCGGGAACGGTCTCTTGGCAGCTGGTTGAAGGAGCATCCTGGATGGTGGATGGAGTTGGTGCTGCATCTTTTGGCTTGAAAAATGCATGGAGAGTGGGCTGGATGGCTTTCTTTTTCTTTGCTGCATAAAGTTCCTTGTAGCAACAAAGGGCATCATAAACAACACTGCTAAAATCAGTGCTCCTTTCAAGATTTGGATCTTGCTTGATAACAAATTCTATGGCACTTTCAAACGAGCTGAGGATTTGGCTGAGGTTTTTCATGGTGAGATGCTCGGATGAAGGTGTCACAGCATCTTCTTCTTCCTTAAGAGCCCACTGCTGTTCCAACTCCATAAGATCTTCATTGCTTAAGGGTTCTGCATGAGATTCCAGTAAGTCATCCACGTCCTCTTCGTCAACCTCTTCAAAACCAGCCTCCTGCGCCAGGTCTACAATTTGACTTGTAATCAACGGAACATCAGCAAACCCCGTGAAATTGTGGACACACTCAGGCCACACTTTCTTCCACACAGCGTTCATTGTGGAGGCACTCACCTCCGCCCATGAATCCTTAATGTTTTCCAAAGCCATTTTTATGTTGTATGTTCGCCAAAACTCCTTGATTGATAGCTTGTCCTTATCAGTTTTTTTGATAAGCTGCAGCATGGTATGCTTAACATAATAGGCTTTAAAAGCAGCAATAACTCCCTGATCCATAGGCTATAAAGGTGAGGTAGTATTTGGTGGTAAAAATACTACATGCACGTTTTCACACCAGTCTTCCATTTGCTGAGGATGGGCAGGAGCATTGTCTACAAGCAGCAAAGATTTGTTGTCAATGTTGTTCTCCTTGGAGTACTTCTCAACATGATTGGAGAAGTAATTGATCACATAATCGTGGGTCAATGCCCTAACAAACTACGCGCTTTTTCTTGTATCACAGCAAGAGATAAAGGCATGCGACGTTTCGTTTGATCTTCTATCCACACACATAATAAACGCTCCATGTTGTGCATAGCACCATCTCTCATTCTCGTTAGTGTCGTTGCACTCGAACTGGTCGCAATCTATGATATTTTCTTTATCTTTGCCAAACTTTGAACGATCGAATGTACAGTCGATGCAGCGATTGCATGCGCGCGGCCGATTTCCGTTGTCCCTTCACCTCGTTCATGTCTTTTAATTATATCCAATTTCACCTTCAATGTGACAGCCTTTCGTTGTATCTTGAAACGAGGTGTGCTCGGCAAAAGACTTGCGGGTCGCTTGGGATTCATACTGGAAGGTATGCAGGCGAGCGTGAAGAGAATATGTACAGTACAGCGTACAGTACATGCGCAGTAAAGTGAAAGTGTGTTTATGCGCATCCTGTGTGATTGTTGTTTTTTGCAGGCAGTTTGAAACTTTTTTTTGCGTTTTTCCTTGCAATGACATTACGATAGGCATAAAATGTTTGCGATAATTGAAAAATTGGTCATTAAAACTAAATTCCGAATAATCGAAACTACGATATGTGAACTTCCGGTTAGCGAGGACTTACTGTATGTCCAAATTTGACAAATTAAGACTTTTTTTTAGCAGTTGGAACTGCTGCTCACTTCAATTCTGGAGCTAAAAATTTGTAATTCAGCCTCATTTAAGGGATTCTCAAGGTTATGGCATGTGCGGAAATGAACTAAAGTCACGAATGCTGTCGTCTCTGGGTGTTTATAAACATTGCACTGAATCCAGTGATTTGTAGGTATGATCAGCTGGTAGATGATATATGCATGTATGTATGTATGCATGTATATATATATATATATATATATATATATATATATATATATATATATATATATATATATATATATATATATATATATATATATATATATATATATATATATATATATATATATATATATATATATATATATATAACATTCGACGATACATGTGAGGAAAGTGGGGAAAAAAATGAATTTTATGGCAAAGAAATCATTGCGGCCTGTTCCAAGTCAAGGCATGATTGAGCAAGTCAAAAAACATGGCGGCTTCAGACCCCAGCGAGGTAACCCAGGATGCGCCTTAAGACCCCATGGAGAGCGAGCTGGCCGAGGATGCGCCTGCTAAAGGATCTAATTAAATAAAGGCTATTAATTATCTTCAAAAGGGGTGTAAATTAATTATCCCAAACACCCAATTTTACTCATGCACTCCTTTGGAATTCCTTTCGTATGCATGCAACATTTTAGGCCGCAAGGTTTCATGGTTTTGGAGTTATGGAGGAGACACACCGACGCACTGACACGCACAAACAAACAAGCAAACACACACTGACATTTATTAGTACTCTGGATAGAAGTGATGTTGGCTAACTTCCAGGTAGATGGGAGATTAGGGTGTTCCACTTTTACAAAAGTAGTTGCTGGAATGAAGCACTATGTGCCTATCGATTGCACTAGTGAAGTTGGGTGATCGACCAAAGTTTGAAAATTTCCCCGCCTTTTTTGACCGCGGGTCGGCATTTTGAAATTTCACGAAAAATCCATATTTTTGGAAATAATATTGATTTTTGAATATTTTAAATAATATATTTCTCTGTGTTTAGATGGCCGAATGCACTTCAGTAGGCACCAGTATGATAGTAACTACCCGTAAATATTATTCACAACTTGTCCCAACATTTTGAGAAGGGGTTGCCATTTTGGAATTTCACTGAAAATCCCATATTTTGACAATTATTGCATGGCACATTGTTAGGCATTTACAGAATATCAGTTGTAGCGTTTTCATAAAGACATTATTAATGACAAATGAGAGCATGATCAATTAATTATGAGAACAACCAAATATGTTTTAAGGGACATGGTTTTCATATATTACAACATAACAATCTTGCAAACAAGTAACCACACAGATATTTTATAGAGAAGATATTGTTTGTTTTGTATAGTCTGGGTAAAGCTTCCTGTGCTCTTCCACGCACTGTAGCAATGCTTGACGTCGTTTCTCATCATTGCACATATGAATAAAGTCAGACATGAGCTTAATTCCTCTTTCAGCAAGATCATATACGACACGCAAAGAATTCCCACTTTCGCAAAATTTCCTGTAACTAGCGACCTTGTCCCACATAGCCACAGGAGCCCTGACCATTGGTCAGTCAAGGTTTATCTGCAAGTACACAAAGAATAATAATAAAAAAATTTCATTAGATATACACAAAATATACGATTTTCACTGAATTTCCAAAATGGCAACCCCTTCTCAAAATGTCGGGACAAGTTTGTGAATAATATTTACGGGTACTTGCTATCATAACGGTGCCTACTGAAGTGCATTCAGCCATCCAAACACAGAGAAATATATTATTTAAAATATTCAAAAATCAATATTATTTCCAAAAATATGGATTTTTCCTGAAATTTCAAAATGCCGGCCCGCGGTCAAAAAAGGCGGGAAAATTTTCAAACTTTGGTCGATCACCTCACTTCACTTGTGGAATCGATCGGCACATAGTGCTTCATTCCAGCAACTACTTTGGCAAAAGTGGAACACCCTAATGGGAGATGTTCAGAGAAGATGCACAAGTTGGGGGAGTGCAGACAAAGGGCAAGAGCATCAGTGCAACAATGACAATTCATGTTCACCATCGATAAAACTTACTCTATCTTCACGGTTGAGAAAGACCAGACACAAGGTTGAGCAGATGTTCTGTTATTTGGTGATAGTGTGATGGGTTGGGTACCAATATTTTGAGACAAACATTGAGTTGTGACATTCTGTTTTCTGTCAAACAGAGCCTGTGGTCACATCCTTTGAGGTAAGGGAAGGGAGGTGGGGAGTATGTGGCAGATAGAGTTTACAAGGCACCACCATGACTGACGAGGAGACCTGTTGGAGAGTCTAACCTTGAGATTAGCAAGATAATGTTGCCACAGAGATATAGGCTTGAACAAAAACTTGGTGGAGGGACAGGAGAGACTGGAAGGAAAGTTTGTCTTTCCCAAATCCAGAAGGCAGGGTGTACCATTACCAGACACGTGGGTTTGGATGTTCATGGTTTGGGTCATGTCTTTAGAGTTCCACAAAGCCTTATCAGAAAATCCATGGATGGTTGTTACAGAGCTGACGCCCAACCAGTTGGAATGGTTGCAATTGAAATTGCCACTGATGAGGGGCAGAGAGCTGGAATGGATGAGTTGATCCGTGTTAAAGAAAATAGTGGAATCTACAGTCATCATTCATTGGCATGGTACACCACAAGCCAGGTGTTGGCTTAGTGGTTAGGGTGGCGGCTTGGGATCCTAGGGTCCTGAGTTCAATCCCCGTTGGGCCGCTAAATTAATACACCAGGAGGTTGACTCGGCCTGTCATCCTTCTGAGGTCAGCAAAATTAGTACCAGTGCACTGGTAAGGGGGACACGGACACTGCATCAGCGGCATAGCCGCGTCCCAATCAATGATGCAACCAGCAGCCACAGGCTGCACTCGATAGAGAGAGATGGTACACCACACAGCCAAGTGTCAAGTGGTTGCAGAGGTGTATATGCAGCCACATGTGTTTCAGCAGGCTACGAGGGTTAAGGATGTTTCATGATGTGATTATCAGTACTTGCAACAAACAAGAATATTTAGACAGGCCAGATCCGTTGGTGTATTGTTCGTGTTTGAAGTTCTCACAGAGCTGGCAAAACATTGTGTACCATTAAAGAAACCGGAAACTGGATATTTACCCTTATTCTCCCAATTGCTTTCCTTCCTCATTTAAAAAAAAAAATCTACCCCAACCTTCCCGCCTCCTCCAACCTTCCCACTCTCCTCCAACCTTCTCGCTCTCCTCCAACCTTCCCGCTCTCCCTTTCTTCTGCAGGCAATATGTAAATGGTCTATCAGTGCACTGCACGATAGTCCATTAATATGCTGGAGGAAGTGTTATGTTGGGTTGTGCAATAATCCATTGAGACTGTGCAGGAATATATGGGTGTTCCAAAAAGACCCGGACAACTTTGGTTGTTGATATATTTGGAACCACAAATGATCCAATGACATCCTTTAGTTTCTATGATCGAGAAACTCAAAAAGTTTTGTGACACCACTAATGCACTTCAATGTGAGCTCTGTTTGTCAGGTGCAGGATATCAAGGTGGTACACGAGTTCTTGCCATGTTCGGCTCGGCATGTTTGCGTCAACCATTGTAGTGCAGCATATAACTGCAAAATACCCCTAGAATACTTTGGTTTGTGATGCAAGCATTAAATTTGGCACAAATACTCTCTTTGGTCAACTGTGTTAAAAAATGGTGCTGGCCACGAATGAAATCAAGATGGCGGCCATTTTCCAAGATGGCCGCCATCCAAATTGAAAAGTATTATTCTTAAAGCAAGTATTTGGATTAAAGATAATATTTTGAGTGTATACTTAGGTTTTAGGGGTCAAAGAATCTAATAGGAATGTTGTCTGGGCTCTAGTACATAATCAAATGATCAAAGCAAAGATGGCGTCCAAGATGGCTGCCATGAAATCTATAAATCCTAATATTTCAGGAACTGTGCTGAAGATATTTTCTTATTTTCATCAGAATATCCTATGATGCAAGCATGAAATTTAACATAAATGATCTCTCGTCTCCAAGGATCACTCTTTATGCAAAAATATTGCTCCTGCTGAAAATTAAAATGGCTGCCATTTTCAAGATGCCTGCTAAGCCGTATCTCCAGAAAAATCAAGCTGCTAATAATCATTTATCATTTCACAAAATTTAGTGGTAAAATACTTTTTTCTGATTTGTTGCATAAATGTTCACTTGTTTGTCATATATTGCAAAATTACCTGTCACAACAAAGATGGCGTCCAAGATGGCCGCCGTAAAACTTAAAAATATCTCATCAATGAATAAACATAGAAATACTAAGTACTATAAGTCGGCAAATAGGTAATAAAGATAATGGATTTCATTAGAATTATTACTTATTTTGTCAGATTGCATTTTAGAGGGTGGAGGAAAGCTTAACATAATTATAATGGTGATGTCAGTGCACAACCAGGGCACACTGGTGACATCACTGCTGTGTAACTCAGCATGGGGTTCAGTGTCAGCTGATCTAGCTTTACTAATGCTGTAGTAATAGACTAGTAGTTGTAGTATAGTTTAGTTTAGTGTCCCAAATGCTGTCTAACAGCCCCATATCCAGTAGCTAGTAAACAGTAGTTTGTAGTTACTAGATTTAGTTAGATAGCCGCGCCTGAATTGACAGGGTGTGCCAGCGCGGGAGAGCCGAGCCAAGGGTAAGGGGGCTATACATGACTTGCTCATGTAGTTACCCGAATGGTGTACAGATCACACGGGACTTAAATGACACTGGATGAATGATCGGACTCGGTGTAGGTCACCCGAACGTAGTCGTATCCCATACAGGAATGTGCGTTGATTAAGGTGGTAAAAGGATAAACCCTCAGCCTTAATCAAAATGGCAGATGCTAATCCAATTTTAGCCAAGAGGCAAACAGACTGGACTAGATGCTGTCTTTGCCAAAAAGACAAAAAGAATGAAGCCCTGACTTCCCCTCCTACCCATCATGTCCCAGAACATGATGGGTATACTATGCTAGCGACCAATATACCTCTATTCAATGAGATCAGTGCACTCCCATTTAGTTTAGACCCAGCTCGACTGAATGAGGGTGGAGGTATAGAGGCAACGCTGAGAAGGAATGAGGAAAAGTACCACATGAGTTGTCGGTTGTTATTTAATAACACTAAACTCGATCGTGCCAAGAAACGTCGATCCGACTCTCGTGGTAGTGAAACAGATGAAGGGCATGTGAAGCAGCGACGAACTAGCCATCAAGTATGTATTATGTGTGAAAAGACATCACCTGAATCTGACCTTCGGCAAGTTATGACCATGAACTTAGACAAGAGACTGCACGAGTGTGCTCAAACACTGAATGATGGCAGGTTGTTAGCAAAACTGGGTGGTGGAGATGCCATTGCCCAGGAACTAAAATACCATCGTGCCTGTTTCACTTCTCTGTACAACAGAGAGAGATACCATCTCAGAAGTCTTGAGAAAGACTCACATCAAACTAAGGAGGAACCAGATGTGTACCCACTGGTTCTTTCGGAATTGGTGAATTACATTGTTGAAACCAGTCTGAATTCAGACGGTCCCACAGTCTTCCCCCTTGCAGATATTTACCAGTTATACCAACAACGTCTGGCATAACTGGCTGTTGATACTCCCACTGTCAATGCCACCAGATTAAAGGATAAATTATTGGCTGAAATCCCTGAGCTTGAAGCTCACAAAAAAGGAAGAGGTGTGCTTTTAGCATTCCAGAAAGATGTGGCTTTGTCACTGTCAAAAGCATCAGAATACTCTGATGCACTTGTGATGGCTAAAGCTGCAAAAATCTTGAGATGAGACATACTAGACCATCAATCAAGATTTGATGGCACATTTCCTGAAGGCTGTGTTAAAGATGCTATACCACCCATTCTCCTACAATTCGTCGGGATGGTTGAACATGGAGCAGACATCAAATCACAGCTCAGATTTGAGGCTTCAAAGTCTGACCAGGCCATTTCCCAGCTGCTGCAGTATAACTGATATTCCCGATACAAAGAGGGAGCAGCAACACACAGACACTCCAAAGACAGAGAAACACCATTCCCAGTGTGGGTCTCTCTATCTTTGCCAAAACCAGGAAGAGAAGCCTGGTAGAAATGCTGCATGAGCATGGCCTCAGCATCTCCTATGACGACTAACCGTCCATGGTTGATTTTCCCTTTGCAAAATGGGAAGAATTTTTCTGTCCATATATGAACCATATCTGTCAAGTTAGTAAACCTTAAAAAAAAATAAAATCTTGATTTTGTTCCAAATGCTAGTTCGTGAACAATGGTTTATAGCTATTGTGGCAGCCATCTTGGACTCCCATCTTTGTTTCAGCAGTATGCATGGGAACTAGGAATCTAAAACCATGTCCACCTAATTAGTTGATCCCAAAAACCTAGGTATAGATCCAAAAATTATGAGTCTATGTCTATTATTTCCTGAAATATGAGCATTGTTTTGGTTTTGCGGCAGACATCTTGGATGCCATCTTTGTTACAACCATGCTGTGAGGTGTTACATTACAAAGAATAATCATGCTAAAATCTTAGACACAAAAAACTTTGGTTTACACCCTTAATGTTGTGTTTTGTTTCAAATATTTAGCTGCAGAAGAGGAATTTTCTGTGCATATGGTGGCCATCTTGAAAAATGGTCGCCATCTTGGAATTTTGCGTGTCCAGCACCTTTTTTGAAAAAAGTGGACCTCAAAGAGTATTTGTGCCAAATTTCATGCTTGCATCACAAACCGAAGTATTTTTGCAGTTATCTGCTGCACTATTGTGCATGCAGTTGTGTTCCGAGAACGAAGACCCTGCAGGTTTGCCACTTTGGTGTTGTCGACAACATCTTTGACACCCACACAGAAAAAAAAATCAAGGGGGGTTATGTCTGGTGTTCGTGAGGGCTAGGCGGTTGGTCCGTCTCGGCCAATCCAGCGACCTGGAAATTTTTCATTCAGGACGGCTCGAATGACTAAGGCCCAATGAGGGAGCACCAACCTGTTGAAAAATGATATCAGGTTGCAGGTCTTCAATCTGTGGGAAGGCGAATCTTTTCAACATGTTCATGTAAATTGTTGAGGTCATTGTATCCTCTGCAAAGAAAAGTGGACCCACCAAGCTGTCATGGAGAAGGCCACACCACACATTGACCTTTGGACTGTCTTTGGACTTTGGGGGTTTTCAGAGCCCCAGATCCTCAAATTGTGTCGGATGACCTGCCCCGATACATGAAAGCAAGGTTTGTCTGTGAACATGACCTGTTTCAGGTAATCTTCATCATCCTCTATACGACTGAGCATTTCCAGTGCAAACGCCTTGCGTTTGGGTCCATAATTTGGTTTGAGTTCCTGCAGGATCTGCACCTTTTTCGGCATAAAGCTTCAGTCTTTCATGCAAAATCCTTTGTCCAGTCCTGGTTGGTAGTCTCAGTTCTCTGGATGCGCATCAAATCGATTTATTGGGACTTTGTTGAAATGGTTCACACACTCGTTCAACATCTGCTGCACTTGTGTTTGCTCGACCGGTACTTTTGTGTTTCTGACAACTTCCAATCTCCTTAAACTCCTTGTACCACTCTCTGATATGAGTCTGCGTTGGCGGATTCCTTCTATACCTTGTATGGAAATTATGCTGAAATTGCATGTAGGATCTCATCAAGACGAGATCCAACGCACTGAGCTTTCTCCTGTGGAGTCGCCATTTTCTTTTACATTAAACCACCAAACCTGAAAATAAAGAAAACTTTATGAGGTTCTGTATCATATAAAACAAAGGGTATTGTTTTATCATTTGTGGTATGAAATATATTAAGAATCAAAGTTTTTGTTTTTTTGGAACACCCTGTATGTGTATTGCTGAGAGAGAGTAGAATGGTTTGTGATGGGAAAATCTCCATAGGCATGCACTTGACATCCGTGAGCATTATGAGCGCAAGCTGGAACGTGCCAACAACCTTTACATGGAGCTCAGCGCCGTGATGCTGCAGCTTGAGGCCTGGGAGAAAGATCTTGTACGGTAAGATAGTGGTTTCCTTGAGTCTCACCGAATCAGTGATATCCTCTTGCTCTGCCTTCTCTTGCTCTGCAGCCTCATGGGGCTACCAAAGGAGTAACAGGCCAGGAATGGACTAATGAGGTTTGGTAATCATTCGAACATTAAACAGATTTGGAACAGGCCATGGCCCTGGTTTCCAAAGGCTTACTTACTCCTGTGATGGGATCTTCAACTATGCACACAGATGAATAAGTACGAGTATACATTTACGGAATGGCCGTGGGAATAGAATCAATTGGTTGCTGGTTGGTTGTTGGTTGCTCGGTGTCTTTCACGAAGAGTAGGTGAGTTATCACCGGCACCCTGAACAAATGACTAATTCCTGGCTGCCCTGACTCTCGCCGATGGACACTTGGAAAGTGTAGCGAGCACGCAAAATGCCTCGCAATATAAGGGAGGCCTTCACCCTGCAATGGATTTGAAATAGGCTGGTGTGAATGTTGATGAATGATTTTATATTTGTGGCCTTCTATTTGTGGCCTACATGTTTATTAAATTTAAATATATTCATTAGTTGTGGAGTCACAAATTTGTGCACCATCAGTCATTGCCATGATGTGAATTTCAATCGGCGAGTGCCACCTTTTTTTATACAACTCGAGGGTTTTGATAACCTCGAGGGCAAGCGGTTAGGCGTGCAAAAGTTTATGCAAATCAACACTTGAGTGTGCCATCGGCCATTGTGCAAATGGCACGCAGCGCTGTCGAGTGGTGGAGGCAACGTTCGAGTGTCATTTACCCATTGGGTGATGATGCAATCAAGTTGGTGTTGATTTTCATGATGTATGTCTGTATAAAATGTGTACACTATGTATATGTGCATATAGACGTTGTGTCGCTGCCTGAAAGTGTCTATATGTGTTTTTCTGGGGTTTTTTTTTTCACTGAGAACAGAGTTAGGTCCTTGTCATAATTTGATGTGATAGCGGGGATGTACGATCTGCAGGAGGGAACAGGAGCTTGAAAAGCGATGTCCAGGTACATACAAGCGAGCGACCTTGCGCCATTCCATCCACTCTTGTGCTGTGGAGCGTCTTGTGAAGAAAAAACAATGGGCTTCAAGGCCTGGGCAGCAGCATCACAGGTACATTGGGGATATGGCTTTATGGCATGCTTGGATGCATTCTGTTGTTTGCTCGTTCATATCTCAGATAAATACGAGGGTGAGTCAAATTATGTTGCTTTGCTCTCCTTGGCTCTTTTCTTTGAGTCCCCACAGATACATACTGCCGGTCATTTTTCAACATTAAGCCTGCAGCATAGAATTCGCATAACCACACTCGGACAGCCTTCTTGACATATGCGGCGTAAAATGCTTGCCATGTAGTGTCCTTCAGGGACTCAAATGGGTGGTAGTCTGATGGGGAAATTCACGGGCTGTACGGGGAGGGTATGGGACAACTTCCATCTTAAATTTGGTGATGATGCCTCCTGTCGTACGGCTGGTGTGAGGTCTGGTATTGTCCTGTTGCAGTAATGTAACACACCCCTGGACAGGAGACTGGGATGTTGTCTGTGAATTTCGTTTCAGAATTTCTGGAGCTGGTGTTCTTGGAAGGAAATCAAAAGGGGACCATTCATGTCACAGAATACCATCAGCACGATTTTAGCAAAACGCTGCTGGACCCTAAACATTTTTAGAGGAGATGTTGGATGCTTCCACTCTATTTTATCTCTTCGATTAAGGTTTTATCGGAATATCCACATCTCCTCAGTTACAATAGCAGAGAGGAAGTTACCCCCCTTGGTTGTTATCTCCATTTGTGGGTTTCAGGTGGTGGGAGAAGTTCTCCCAGAACTCAAAATCTCCACCTCCTTTATTGGTAAAGGATCATGATTCATGAACCAAACTGAAACGTCGTTGTCATAGCCTCGTTCCAAGGGATCTTTTCAAAATCTTCACTGAATCTCTGACAGCCTCCATTTACAGCTCGTTTGGAGTGATATTCCCGGGAATGATTTTTAAATACTCAGCAAGGGTTTTCTTTATCATTACTGTAGCTCCGACTATCACTGGTACAATTTCCACATCCTCTTGACCTCATTTTTCAGATCCTAATATTTGTTCTGGGACCGGGATGTTGAAATGTTTACAGATGTGCCAGTGGATTGCTCTGCAGACACTGTCATGTATTTCTGTGTACAGCTGTTCTGTCATGAGTGTTTTGTTTTTTTTACATCCCAAAAGTAGGTGGCTGGTATTTTCTGTTTCTACCCCACAATACCTGCATTTGTCCAATTGGCTCATTCCCATCATTTTCTTAAAGGCATTAGTTTAGTGTCCTTGGTCTTGGGCATTGATGACCCCTTCATTTACCCCCCTTAATTATGGAAACACTCGAGTAAGGTTATCCTGGTTTCCAAACGCTGGCCCTTATGGGTATCTGTGAGTATTTGGGGCACCCATCTACGTGACACCTTTCAAAAATTTAGTTTGACATGGACAATCGTGTGCATGCGGTCCCGTGGCTGATATAAATTTCATTGGCAATGTCATTTCCGTCATGCCTTGATCACTACAGATTAGTTCATTCACATGGGAGATGTTTTGTGTGGACATGTCATCTGCAGTCAACGAGAACACTGTTCACACGCACACTTTGTCTTCCTTCTCCAAGCTTTTCTGTACATTCCAGACCTGTACCTCGTACTGTACACTCATTCATCTGCACATTTCAATTACATTCATGCCTCAGCCCACGGAAAATGGATAATTGTTCATTGTTCTTCTCACGGCGTCGCCGTTTGTAAAACTTTCCAACGGCACCGCCATCCTGATCATATGACTCAGAGTTGCCAATCTGAAAACAGTTGATCACACCATGAGCACACTATGCAAGGGTGCCATCATACATTGCTGGATGGAGACAGGTGTGCATGTAATCGGCAGGTGTCATTGGAATGAAAAATGATGTCATTTATTGACTCACACTCGTATGATTATTTTTTTGTGCACTGTTGTCTCTTCTTTTCACAGCTTACCAAAATATATAAGCTGATGTGTTCCAACTAACCCTGTTTCTGAACATGCATTCCATTGATACATTTCTAATATGGTGCAAACATTGTACATGTGGCATTACACCAGGAAACTGTTTGGATGAATCTTTGTTTGGATCTAAACAAACAAGTGAAATCAATGGAGTGAGGTGTTAATTGAGAAATAACTGTGTGCTCATGTTTCAGGCCTGACCTTCCCAACTCCGAGCTCATCCCAGGAAGTCTGAACCCGTGTCCCAGTCGCTCATTGGCTGCCATATTGGGGACCCCTGGTCACAAACTGTGCACACCCCCAGGCAAAACTCGCTATCGCAGCAAACGCCACCGCCGTGGGGGTAGTCGTGGCAGCACCAGTGACTTCAGCTGGCTTGGGGCAAGGCCTGAGGCCGAGGGGCTAGAGGCAGATATGCAAGCTTCCTTTGTCTCTCCAGGTGCCCCAAGGCCAGCAGACACACAGGGTTCAATGGTTTCCAAACCGGACATCATCTGTTCAACGCTGCAGGCCGATCGCACCGCATTGCTCTGTGGATTGACATCTGAGGCGTTGCCTGGTGACGAGGGCTCATGCGGGGGGAATGCTGGTGGCTACATGGACGCTGGAGCAGAGACAACAGGAAAGCCACCGATGGAAGGGACAACTTGGCTGCCTGAGCAGTCGAGGGTCAGAACATGAGGCGCACAACAAATAGACACCGAGCATTAGAGAGCCAAAGGAGGCTCTTCCTCTTCATCCAATTCCTCCTTCCCTGTTCTAATTCTCCTTCACTCTTTACCATTGGTGTCATGGAATCCGTTCATAGTTTAATGGTGATAAAGGAGGGAACATAGCAGAATGGGCAAACAGTTATTGTGTTGTCATTGGTTTTGTTGTCCCATAACCTTTATCTGCAGCTGTTATCTCATGTTATACCTGAGGTTGACAGTTAATGTTTTTGGTGAACTTTAGTGTGGTAATCATGATTGTGGGATGAGGACGTATCAATATGATGGGCATGGCTAAATATCAGTCATATGTTTTTTTTTTCTTTATACGGTGTCTTGAGTCACAAGCTTGTGGAGGAGCGAGAACACAGAACGGACGACGACGTAACATAACAAAAATAACAGCAGAAAGTTGGGGGGGGGAGAACACTCCTGCAGCAGGGAGACTTGGAAAAAAAAAAGGGATGTGGGTAATATGGATAAAGCCGCAAACTCTCCATTACAGAAGTGGAAGGAAAAACTGGAAATTTGGAAAGAGATGGGCCTGGGGAGGGTTAATAGGGGTAGAAAACACTATGGTTGTAGATGGGGATGTCCTGAGATGGTGGTGAACAGCTGTCTTGAAGCCTTACAGGGAATTGTCAGAATTGAAAGACACATTCCAAATGTTCTTTTTTGTGTACATAGTCGAGGCTCATGGAAGAGCGAGGACACTGAACAGATCTCCCCAGAAGGGAGAGCAGTACTCCATCAAGCTGCAGATGACGGTCTTGCAGATGGATAGGAGTTCAGGTGTGCCAACAAAGGACTTTGTATGATGGAGGATACACAGTCGACAGCTGACTTTCGAGGCAAACTTTGAAATGTGGTTTGCCCAAGAAAGATCA
This sequence comes from Eptatretus burgeri, assembly GCF_056783735.1. Taxonomy (NCBI): domain Eukaryota; kingdom Metazoa; phylum Chordata; class Myxini; order Myxiniformes; family Myxinidae; genus Eptatretus; species Eptatretus burgeri. The sequence continues at coordinate 6,575,244 of NC_140964.1, read as the reverse complement.
TGGCTGATAGTGAGACCCAGGAGTTTGAATGACTGAACTTCCTCAAGAGGATTGTTAAGAAAGTAGATAGGAGGGTTTGTTAGATGGTCCTTCGAGAGAGAGAGAGAGAGAGACAGAGACAGAGACAGAGATTTGTCAGGATTGAAAAACACATTCCAAGTGTTTAACCAGTTTGTGATGTTTCCAGGTCTGAAGAGAGCAAAGAGGCTGCGGCATGCCTGTCTTAAGGATGAGGGATGTCACCACAGAGGGTAGAGTCATCAGCAAATCGATAAAGAAGATTTCTAGAGTCAGAGAGATCGTTGATGAAGATAGGACTGGGCCCAGAACACTGCTTTGGGGCACTCCAGCCTTGACAGGGAGAGGAGATGAAAGGATTCCGTTGAGAGCCACATGTTGGCTGTGAGAGTAGAGGAAGTTAGGAAGCCATGTGCGGAGTTTGCCTTGGATAGAAATTTTAGATAGCAAGGTATGATGCCAGACTGTATCAAAAGCACGATATACAGTATGTCCAGAGAGATGGCCCTGAACTAATTTGACATTGAGGGCCTCCATCCATTGTTGGGTGAGTAGAAGCAGCATGTCCAAGGTAGAGTGACCTGGTCTGAAACCAAATTGATGATGAGGTGAGGTTGTTGGAGAAAAGGAAAGATTTTATGTCAACTGTGATGATGGATTCCATGACCTTGCTGATGATTGGAAGTAAGCTGATAGGTCTGGTGTGAAGGGGATCAGTTTGTACACCTTTTTCTGTAATGCGGTGATGGTGGATTTCCAAGCAGATGGAAGATGACCAAGCACAAATGACAGGGTGAAAAGGGCAAATAAAGGATGTACAAGAGCAGCAGAGCAGGTAAAGGACATGTGAGCTGATGCTTTCCGGTCCAGTAGCAGAGTCAGAGTTGAGGGTTGAAAGAACCTTCTCAGGTACAAAATACACAGAGTACAGGAGCAGTTGAGTATGGCAGGGAAGGATGTGTTCCAAGACCGAAGGGTTAGGGGACAAAATTTGGAAGCAAACACAGAATTGAGGCATTCGGCTTTCTCACGAGTGGAGTTGGCTGTGATGCCATTTGAAGAGAAGGGATGGAAGGGGAGTAGGTATTCCCAGGCAGAGTTAATATCAGGGTGGCGGATATTGGAGATCGGTACTGAAGTGAGATGGCTGCTTGCAGTCCCTGCCAGTTTGCTCGAGTGAACTGCTCGACTTGCCAGGGGGTGAGGTGACCTTCCCAGAATAACCAGAGAGATGTTGACTTTCACAAGCACATGATTGGATTAACCAATTGGAGCAGAGGAAAAATTGGAGTTATTAGCTGTGAAGTTTGCCATTAGAAGTCCAGAAGGGACAATTTGCCATTGACAAATTCAGACTGGAAAGGTCACAGATTGAGTCCGTTCCATGGAATCACAGATCATCCTTTGCTGCAGTGCAATGGCTGGTGAGAGAGGTACCAACACCCAGCTAATTGGCATGGTGATAATTGAAATCACCACATATGAGGAAGAGAGAGTTTGGATGAGTGGTTAAATGTTTGTCCATGTTGTCTGACAGAGATGCAAATGGAGTTGGCACTGTTAGAAGTATAGTACAACATCGAGACAAGGAGGGGAAGCCGCAGCCAAAGGTACTCTTGGGGTTTGGGAGGTGTAAGAGCAGTACATGGAGAGTAAAAAAATGGAGTTCTTGATGTACAGTACAACTCTGCCACCAGGACAGGGTTCAAGATTATCGAAGTGGAGAAGACAATAGCCAGGGAGTGACACTAAGGAGTCAGGGATGTCCTGTGGGAGGAAGGATTCAGTTAAACAGATGATTTATCAGCAGCGACCTGGATTGAAAGATCTGTCAGGTTGGAGCAGAGACCTCAGAAGTTGGAGGTCCACACATTTAGGGACAGGGGAGGAGGCATTGTTGGCAGTGTGCAGGAATGTAGAGGAACAAGGGGTGGGGGAAGGGGGAATCTGAGAGGGGTTGGGGTGGAGGGAAGCTGGGAGGGGGTGAGGTGAAGGGGAAGCAGAAAGGGGGACATGAGGTGGAGTGATGCTGAAGAGGGAAACAGAGAGAAGTGGTGTTGTTGGCAGGACCTGGGCATGTAGGAGTTGATGAGGGGGAAGGGCCTGACATGGATGGGTGTTTTACACTTAATGGACGTGAAGGGGAGTTGATGGTCATGTGTGGTTAACCTCTGAAAACCGGACTTCTCATGATTCCCAATTGAGATATGTTGTGGTTACACTTTAAACGTATATTGGGAATAATGAAATGTGATGGGCTTGGCTTTAGTATTCTGGCTACGGCATCTCATTGCAGATACAGCAAGACTCATCTGAAGAGGAGGGTGAGGTGGACAGTGAGATTGACTTTCCACGTCGGCAAAGGTACACAACTTATATTGGTGAGCAAAGGACAATGAGAACAGGAATGTACATGTTTCACCACGAGGTTAAGCCCCCAGCATTTACACACCCAACATTTGTGGTCCTTGGTTCAATTCAATGCAAACCTCGATTCCAGTATGAACTGCAGTTCTGGTTTTAGTACAGGGTGTATTTTTCCCTCCAATCAGTTGAGGGACAAATACGTTGTTTAGAACAGTGGACAGAAAGAGGCAGAGAGGTCGGTCAGTGCGTCTTAAAATACTGTTTATTTTGTGATGTGTGGTAGAACAAACATTTATGATGGGAAGTGGGGTGGAGAGGACGGGTGGAGGGGCAGTGCTTTAAAGTGGGTGGATTGAAGGGGCATGACTTTCATGTAACTGGTTATGTTAAAAGTGATAGATATGGCTTTTGTAAACTTATGGCGTGGCCAAAGCTGCAAATCCTCATTCTCCTCTGCTGGATTCCTTTAGTGATTTGGGCTTGTGTTTCCAGAGCTCATGGCTACGTGGCGGGTTTCCAGTCGTACTCTACTTTCAGCTCTGAAAATCTGTCCGCCTCTGATGATCTTGAAGAGGGAAACACCAGCGAGCATTCGGAACGTGGATGTGGCCTCGATACGGGCCTCAGGAAAGACACAGGCCCAAAAGGAGAGAAAGGCTGCCAGGCCACAGATAAGGATAGTGAAAAAGAGTATGGAGACCAAGGAGCTGGAACGCCTGAGATGATTTTGGAGATCTCAAGTCATTCGGATGGTTTGTCGGACAAAGAGAGCGCCGTGCGCAGGGTGCGAACACAGATCTGCCTGGGCCAACTCGCTCGTGGAGAACTGCATGCTCAGGTACACCCACGGGATGATTCAGGATACGTTGGTAAAAGTGACATTGAGTGTCAACGCATGACATGATGTATGTGTGATGTTGCAGCGTTCTGCCTTGTTTCGTGACTCAGCGTCGGAGAGTTCTGAGGGAGAGTGTTCGGACAACACCATCCGCACACTTCGTGCACGCGTGTGCAGCTGGTGATGTTTGTGCTCGGAATGCAAGATCATCCGGTGGCTTCCCTGATCCACACTATTTAATGGAGCGGTATCGCCACCATCGCAGCTCGGTGAATGAGACATTCGTGCCGAACGGTCATCATCGTCGACTCAAACAGAACGCCTTCCTGGCCTGTGAGGCAGATCGTGCTGAGTCATCAGTCGATTGCCGTTCATGAGAAGGTGAAGACATCTGATGAAAACCCTCAGAGTATGAAACCTTCATATGGCTATTGACTAAGTGCAGCTTATTTGATCGCTATTGATCCACTTACGAATGTTTGAGTCCAGTTCCTGCACAGTTTAGTTGATCTTTGGTCTCTCCAAAGTGCAGGTGTGATGAGTCGATGAAATGGATCTTTCTCTTGTGCTTTGGTGTGTTTTCCTTTGGTTTTATTCACTTTCATACTAGTCTATTTTAATGATGCTTTACATGGCATGGCTTTTGAGGTTCTTCCATCACACGACACAAAAGGAAACGGATTTATATTCAACTTATTGAAATCACTTGGGATGTTGTCACTTGGCTTGACCGCCATTTTTTCATCACCATTGTTCTATTCCAATCTTTTTCGTCATCACTTTAATGAAGCAAAGGCAAAGGGGCCAGTATAAAAAAATAATGTTGTTGCTGTTGTATGTTTGGTGGATTTTTTTTTTTTTAATTGCACTTCATCCGCAAAGTATTATTCCACTTTGTGGCCTGTTTGGGCCTCTCGTAAGATTCACTTGTATTCTCGCATTGACGGCTGCTCTGCAATGGCCAACGGCACTTGTTAGTTGTCCTTCGTCTCGGACGATGGTCCAGCTGTCAGAGGAGGCAGAAAATAATGCATCTTCAATCCACAGGCAGCTCTGGTCGGTGAGTGTGAACTTCCATAGTTTCAGTGTTCAGAACATTTCCCCATCTTTTACATCGTGCACAGGATGTGATCCTCCCCCCCCCACCCCTCTCCAAGTTTCTCCACATTCCTACACTCTGCCACGGAGCCACAGAGCTCCATCATCCGACGATGTGGTCACACACTTGTTAATCTGACGATGTGTTCACACTTGTTAATCTGACGATGTGTTCACACTTGTTAATCTGACGATGTGTTCACACTCTTGTTAATTTGAGGATGTGTTCACACTTTTGTTAATCTGACGATGTGTTCACACTCTTGTTAATCTGATGATGTGTTCACACTCTTGTTAATCTGATGATGTGTTCACACTCTTGTTATTTTGAGGATGTGTTCACACTTTTTGTTAATTTGAGGATGTGTTCACACTCTTGTTAATTTGAGGATGTTTTCACACTTTTGTTAATTTGAGGATGTGTTCACACTTGTTAATTTGAGGATGTGTTCACACTCTTGTTAATTTGAGGATGTTTTCACACTTTTGTTCATTTGAGGATGTGTTCACACTCTTGTTCATTTGACGATGTGTTCACACTCTTGTTAATCTGACGATGCGTTCACACTCTTGTTAGTTTGACAATGTGTTCACACTCTTGTTAGTTTGACAATGTGTTCACACTCGTTATTTTGACGATGTGTTCACACACCTTATTTTGACGATGTGTTCACTCTCGTTATTTTGACGATGTGTTCACACTCTTGGGAGCGTGTGTGGCTTCCATTTGAAATATTGACATGGTAACGACGTGCAAATGTCGAGATGATATTTCCATTTAATCATCTTGCAGTTTGTGTCTGAATTTTTGTTTTTCCACCACCTTTGAACTTGGATGTGCAATCATCATGACTTTTTATTCCAAAAAGACAAATGACATTCAAGGTACCATGTGAATTTTTCCAGGCACGATGATCGCCATATCAAATCAAAGTATTGCTTCGCATGTCCAAGTCGTAAGGCACAAGGACGCTGGCTTTTTGTGTCGTGTCTCATACGTGAAAATGATTATTTATTCGATGTTGCTGAAGTGTTAACATTTGCACTTGAATTTTATATGAAAAAATTTTTTAAACAAAATTAAATAGGATTCCATTTGCAATCGATTTTCGTGCATTTTACATTGCCATGCCCGTCGGTTCTGGCACTCAAGCTCGATGATTGATCAGGTTCCGGTAAATGGTCCCCGCCGATGATCGACCAGGTGTCGGTAAATATAGTCCCTGACAATGATCGATCAGGTGTCGGTAAACGGTCCCGACGATGATCGATCAGATGTAGGTAAATATTGTCCCCAACAATGATTGATCAGGTGTCAGGAAATGGTCCCTGACGATGATCAATCAGGTGTTGGTAAATGGTCCTCGACACTGTTCAATCAGGTGCCAATGTTCAATCAGGTGCTGGTAAATGGTCCTCGATGATGATCATTCAGGTGCCAGTAAATGGTCCCCGACGATGATCGATCAGATGTTGGTAAATATGGTCCCCGACAATGATCGATTAGGTGTTGGCAAATGGTCTTCGACGATGATGATCGATCAGGTGCCGTAAAATGTTCCTCGACGATGATCGATCAGGTGCCGTAAATGGTCCTGGACGGTGATCGATTCGGTGTTGGTAAATACTCCCGACAATGATCGATCAGGTTCCGGTAAACGTGGTCCCCAACAATGCGAAATGATCTTATGTCAGTAAATAGTTTAATGTTATGTTAAATGGTCCCTCATGATGTTAATTGGTCCCGTGGTGGTAAATGGTCCCCGACGATGGACACGATGGACGATGGAGTGGATATCCAAACTGCTCCAGGTTCACTGCATGAGTACGGGATGTTTGGTGCCATCAACTCTAACGATGCCCATTCTCCACAGGGTCTCTAAAGCAGGGATTTATTTTCCTCCTTTGACCCGACTCACACATCATGTGGATGAGCTCCTGGATCCATGTTGTGTCCTGGGAGATCCGAAGTGAAGATGCTGATGTTAGTCGTTTTCTTTAACCTGTGAGCAAAACCTTCTGGAGTCATTCCATGCTTTTAAATGAACTGCTGGTTGTTTTATTTTATTTTATTTATCCTGTACAATAAAGTTTGCCGGAGACCTTAAATTATGTAGTGAGGATATAATTTTCCAGTCGATCTGTAAGATTGTACATACAAAGTTCTATTTTATTTCTGAAAGCAAATCAAAAGTGTAAGGAATGCTTGTGCTGTGCACTTCATGAATGCGATGAGACACGATCAGCTTGTACCAATCAATAACACGATGGAATAAAAGACTCATTTCTTCACCAAATGGCTCGAACCTGCTGTTTTCCTTAGGATGAAGGATCATGGATGTGATGATAACTTATGCAATCGGAATGCCATGAAAATACTCCATTGCTAAGCCTGGTGTTGGCTTAACAGTTAAGGTGGCTTCGGGTCTTGAGTTTGAGCCCCTGTCCTTCCGTTAAATGACACCAGGTGGGTTGACTCAGCCTGTCATCCTTCCAAGGTGGGCAAAATGAGCTGACTGGATGTAGGGTGCACTGCATCAACGGCACAGCAATGCTCCCAGGAATGATGCAATCAGCAGCCAAAGGCTGCATACGAAACAACTCCATTGTATAGTTTAGCGTGGAAGAAAAGACGTCCGGGACATTCGGATTCCGAGTCGATTCTCTTTATCCTTATCCTTCCGGTTCATGCAGTACCGGAAATCCTCCGATCAACCAGAGCTCAAACAGATTTACATTTTCTCAAATAAAAGGCAAAATGATGCCTCTACAGTACTCCCCCACCTCATGCATTATTCTAAAGGAAGATGCAAATAAAATACATAATGTTGGAGAATAAGAGATGTGTACTGTCCATGTAAAAAAATAGAAGTCATCGTAAAGGGAAATGGTCAACAACAAAATGTACCCTCATCAATGTCGTGCAGGGAAGTGCAGAGTCGTATACGGTGGTAAGGGAATTGTTGTAGTAGGTGTCTGTGGGAAGGTTGGCTCTGGTGCTGCGTCAAGAAAACCTGGCTTGAAGTGATCTATGGAGACTGTATCATGTCCACCGTTAATATCGAGTATGAAAGTCTTATCGGAGCAGTGTAGAACTTTGTAAGGTCCGTCATATAGTTGCTGCAAGGGTTTCCAGACATGTCATGCTGCACGAATACGTGGAAGCACGTAGAAAATTCCTGGGGAATAAAAACCGGTGTTGCTCAGGAGGCCCTGCACGGTCGCTCAAGTTTGTTGGCATAGTTGGTGGCATCAGGCAAGATGCTGAGAAGAATTCTCCTGGGACGAAGTGTTGCATCGAAAACGATCTCTGCAGTGGAGCATCCAAAGTTGTCTTTTAGAGCAGCTTGCATGCCAAGCAGGGACCATAAGTATGACATCTGACCAGTCCGTGGAGTTTTCATGTGCTTTCAGGGAAGGCTTGAGTTGGTGGTGGAAATTCTCCACCATGCCATTCACTGCTGGATGGTAAGTGGTGGTTTGCAAGTGGTCGGTACCCAGGAGTTGAGTCAGCTTGTGAAATAGAGCCGATTCAAACTGTCTACCGTGATCCATAGTGATGGTTGATGGAACACCAAGACCTGTGAACCAGGTGAGGGCAAAAAGACCCTGATGATGGTCAGTGTGGTTATGTTAGCTGTTGTTGAAGCCTCCGTGCAATGGGTGAAGTGGTTAACAAAAGTCAGTAAATATCAGTGCCCATTTGATGGTGTTAGGGGACCGATAATATCGAAACGCCGATCTGGTGTTGAAAAGCTACTGAGTGGTGTGACAGTATGACCTTGTAGCATTGGCATTGAAGACATTGCTTGGCCCAACGGCGCATGTTGGTGTTGATGCGTGGCCAGACGTAGCGCATGGTGATGAGTCGCTGAGTTGCTTGAATACCCTGATGCGTGAGTGAGTGAAAAGTGTCAACGATTGTACGGCGTCATGCCGCAGGAACGAAAGGGTATGGTTGTTCCATTGATGTATCACACAAGAGAGTAGTGCTTGTCTCTGGGAGTGGTACCTCATGAAATGTGAGTAAAACGGCTGAAGATTGTCGAAGGTGGAGCTCTATGTCCTCCTATTGTGCTGCTGCAAGTGCATTAAAATTGATGGCCAATGTGCTGGTATAAGACGACGCCAATACCTCGATGCGTGAGAGAGCGTCGGCTCTAACAGTTAGCAATTCCTTTGATGTGCTGAATGCCATTGGTGAATTGCAAGAGATAACTGAGTTAATGAAGTAAAGTGTGCAATGAGAGTGAAGAGTCCGAATGGGTTGATTGAGCGAAAGTTAAAGGTTTGTGGTCAGTCAGGACAGAGAATTGTTTGGCCTTTAACAAGTGGTAGAAGTGCTTGATGGCAAGGTATACAGCGAATAATTCCTGCTGTACTTGCGCTCTGTTGGTTATAGCATTTTAGAGAAGGCCAGTGGTTGCCAGTCAGCATCGATGAAGTGGTGAAGGGCTACACCCATCGCGACTAGACGCGTTTACCATCAGGCATGTTGGCGCCTTTGGCTTTGGATGAATTAGGAGTGAGGCATTGGCCAGTGTGTCTTTGCTGGTGTGGAAGGCTGTCAAGGTTGGCTCGCCCATCAGAACACTTCAGGGTGCTTTCCAGCTGTAACTCATTCAGCGGCTGCAGTGTTGTGGCTGCATTTGGAATACATTGGTGGTAAAAGTTGATGAGGCCCTAAAACTTGCAGTTGACGTTGTGATGAAGGTAACAGGGAATTACAAATAGTGTGCACCTTCCCCTCGAGCGGACAGATGCCTGAGTAGTTAACACAGTGGCTGAGGAACTTCAACTCTTGTATGCCGAATATGCACTTTGTGGGATTGATGACGATGTTGAAGTCCTGCAAACGAGTGAAGAAGAGATGTTGGTGTTCCTGATGTTTTGTGGTTGCGCTATCGATTCAAATATCTATATCCACATAGCCGAAGCTTAATCCCGAGAGCACCTGATTGAAGAAACATTGAAAGGTTTGTGCGGTATTGCGTAAGTTGAATAGCATCTGATGGAATCCAAACAGGCTGAAAGGCATGGTGACTACTGTCTTTGGCATGTCATCTCGCTCCACGGGAATCTGATGGTCTGCACGGATGACGTCGACCTTGGAGAAGATTGTAGTGCCAAGGACTGCAGTGATAAAATCTTGAATGAGTGCAATGGGGTAACCGTCTGAAACAGTTGCGTTGTTTCAGCACCGTCAATCCCCACAAGAACGCCAATCCCCAGAAGAGTGAGATACCGTGTGTAGCGGTGAAGCCCAACTGCTGGATGATGGTCTGATCCCAGGTTGTAATATTTTGTCAAATTCCTAGCGGCCAATACGTAATTTCTTGTGTGCTAGCTGGCGAGCATGCGCAAAATCAGGGGGTTCCAGGTGCTCGGTGTGATGTGTGATCTGGTGTATGATGGGCTGAATTGTTGTTGATGGGTGCCTTATGGATGGGAGGTCATTAAGTACTTTCTGAAAAGTGCACGTGAGCATGGATGTAGACACGTGATATTGAGCGACGAAACTGGATGCTTTACCAAGAACACTTCGCTATGTTGAGGCATCTAATAGATGGCGATGTTTGATATCTACGGGGAGATTGAAATGACAAAAAAATCCACACCCAGAATGGAGTATGTGGTGTCAGCAATAGTAAACACCCACAAAAATGAGTGACGTAAACTCAAATCAGCTGGAGAAAACTCTCTCCAAAAGTAGCAATAGCACTGTTGGCAGCACGTAATGAACATTCCTGTCTTTTTCCATTATGCTCACCTCTGCTCCTGTATCCACAAAAAAAACCAAAGTCCACTAAGACGATCCATGAGGAAGAGAAGGTGACTGAAGTATGGCCTAGGTGAACTCGTCGCCATTATTTATGGGCCTCGGCATTTCCCTGTAGCCAGTACAAGCACGGTGCTCTACACTGATGCACCGAAGGGCACTTGCTACCAGCACCAATCTGGAGTGTTCACCGAAGGTGAAGGCGAATGGTAGCTCAAGGTGCAGCATTTCTCTCTGTTCCTTCAAGGGATACCCGAAGACAGGCATGGTTGGCGTTGCACACCATGGAGCTCGAGGATGAGCTTCTTAAGCTCCACCATTTCAGATTGCAGCTGTGCGACGTGCTGTGGTAGAAGTGTCACATGAGCCATGGTCGGTTTAACAGTGCCAATGAGATGATCGGCTAGATCCGCAGTGGTAGGTAGTGCCAGCTCTGCGTTAGTTGCAAGTATCACAACTCACAAAGAAGCGATTGGTCGAAAGTAGCATGGCGTCACCGAGAAGTTGCTACGTATGATGCAGTAATTGTGTGGTTATTTGTCTTTGGATATCTATACGGGCATGGCGAGACTTGCAGTACTAACGTTTGGCTTTGGCTATCTATAGGAGGTCTTGACTACTCTGTACATGGCAAGGGGATGAGGGAAGAATTCCAGACATAGAGCTAGAGCCATGGTAGTTCCCCCTCCCCCTGTTGCCCATGGTTCTATATTTTTTTTTGTGAGACCGAGTGTGGTCGTTGTGAGCTGTCTTCTGGGGAAGATAGTAATGGTTGTGACTGGTGTAATAATTGACATCATCCTACTTCCTTGTGTATGGGTCTTACTCGTGTTGTCTTAGCTATAGCTGCTTCAGGTGGTGAAGGAATAGCCTATATTTGCACTAGGTGCAGAACTAATGGTACCAGTTTGACATTGATTAACTTGTTTTCCTCTAAATGATGCTTTGGTTATAGACCACGCCTTATTAGTATTAATATAAAACTCAGTAATACTCTACCAATAGCCAGAGAGTGCTTGGAGATTTTATAGCCAGCACTCACTCGACACGTGCGTATTATGCAATAAATGATCATAGTGGACTATAAAGTCTTTTCTGATTTAGAGATATCCAAAATTTCCATGACATCTGCCTCACATGGTAAATTGTTAATGTTATGGCATGAGGCTAATTATAGTCGACTAAATATGAGACTATCTGAGGTTTATTCGGATTTTGAGTTTTGCTATTTAGATGGTAATGAGGTGTTTTCACGCTTTCCATCTATACTTCTGCTGTTTTTGTTTAATTTATTTGTTCCTAAAGACTATTGATAGTTCTGTTAAGCCTTTTTGTAAACATTGGGACACCAAGCCACCAAAATATCTCGTACGACAGTGGCAGCAAGCATGGATCACATATAAACAAACATGAGATCTCCACACAGGAGGAATTCCACTCAGGCTATAAACACTGTTACTCTATATCTTGAAATAAATAACATTTTGGAAATTCTCAATATATTGGCAATCATTTTATGAAGAAAATATTATTCACAATTTTGCAACAAAACCTCAATTGTGTCATTAAAACATAACACAAGAAGAAATAAAAACATTTAACCAAAAAAAAAGGAAAACAGAGCAATGAAATCTCAAAAAAAACAACCAAACAAGGTCGATATGACACCACATTACGATATCACAATATGACCACAATCTTCTTATGGATAACCTTCATGACATCTTTTGACATTTTACTTTTGTTGTGGGGTTGTGATGGAACGTCAAAAGATATTGTGATGCCAAACCAGAAAAGGATTGTGGTGTTGCATCATATTGTGGTGTCGCATCGTAATGTGGTATCGTTCCTATTTTGTTTAGTTGTGTTTTTTGAGATTTCATCCCTCTGTTTTTACATTTAAAAAAAAAAAAAATTGTTTTTCTTGTTTCTGCAATTTTTTTAAAGTAATGAAATGCCGAATGTTTTATATATTTTGTTATTTTGCTTTGGATTAAATCCATCAATATCATTAAATTTGGCTTACAATAACAAGCTGCAATGGTTTCTTAACGATACAGTTTTTTTTTCACTTTCCTCACTCATGTCATCAAATGCCTGATCATCATACCACCGAATCACTGGATATGTCGCAATGCTTCCAAACGCTTGGAGACACCAGTGTTTGTGCTTCTATTTCATTTCCACACATGCTATAACCTCGAGAATATTTTAACTTGAGCCGATTTTCAAAATTTAAACTGCGGTATTGACCTGTGGCCGTTCCTTATCAACAGTTTAGTTGGAGTGCTTAAGCCACTTGGTGAGTGCTCTACAAGCTGCTTGGATGTTCGTTTGCAAGCCCTGGTGACACACGGCAAAAGTACCCCACGATCTCTCTCCATAACACAATCAAAAATACATCGATCGACCACCTGTGTTGGCTCCGTAGTGTCATATGGTGCCAAGCCCTACTTTTCCTTATCAACAGATGAATGGAGGGGAGGGATGGGACAGAATGGATGGATGTACCAAACTGTTGTTTGTAAGCCATGGCAAGACAGAAGACTGCAGTGTAAATGACTTATCACAGCTGTTGTTGTTTTTAGATCCTCGTGGAGGATCTCTAAGTCTGACGTTGTTGTTGTTCTGCTTCTTCTTGTGGACTTTTTTGTTTCACAGCCTACAGTTTTCATCGAAACTTCCTAAAACTTGGCATATATATGTAAAAATACCCTGCGCAGACAGTAACCATCTCCGATTTTGAAAATTCCTCCGAGAAAAAAAAAGTCATGACGTCAAAATATCTCCGCTAATGGAAATCGCCGAAAAAATTATCTCCGAAACTGGGCAAGCTTTTTGAATTCTGTTTGCGGTAATCGAACAGGGCATTAGCAGAGATGAATTACCGCACATATGATGCATCACTATGACGTCATATCAACTTTTATGACGTCATTCCTATTTTTTGACTTTTTTGTTTCACAACCCAGAATTTTCATCGGATCTTCGTGAAACTTGCCATGTATATGCAGAAAGCCCACGCGCAGGCAGTAACCATATCCGATTTTGGAAATTCTTCCTAGAAAAAAAGTTGATGTCATAATATCGCCGCTAATGGAAATCGCCTATACCATTATCTCTGAAAATAGGCAAGCTGTTTGACTTTTTTTTGCGGGAATCAAGCCGGGCATTAGCACAGATAATTTAAGGCAAACCTGATACATCACAATGACGTCATATTCATTTTTATGACGTCATCATTAAGAGGACGAGGATCTTAGCTCATTTGAGCTTGTTGAAAATAAAATTACAAATTGACATTCAAGACAATGTGAGATGATAGTGAAAATGAAGTATATACTGTATATAAACGTGTGTTCCATTGTCTAAGTTAAATCTGACAATTTTTAAATGTAACTTTCACCTCGGAGCGGTCATGCTGAGTAACGCTCGGAGACTCACCCCCTGGTAGAGTACTTTAGAGGTTATTCGGGGAGAGTTGTTTCCAAAACCCAAGCTCATTGCTGATGCTACAGAGAATGTAATGGCAGATGAAGGAACAGCAGGTGGGAACTCATTCATTCATCATTCATTCCTTCCACCTCGTGTTCACTCTGTGAGATTGGATTATCGTGTGTTCATGAACAACTGTGGAACTTAATGTGAATCAACTTTCGATCCCTCCATCCATCACTTCTCTCCACCTACCCTTTCCCCCATCTCTTCATTTTTCCTCACTCACCCCTCTTCCAACTTTCACAAAGTGATAAACAATGGGTGGTTGTGAGAAGTTCCCACAGGTGGTTGTGTTGTGGTTTGGAGATAGTTATGTTGGGCTGTGGTGTTTGTGTTGTGCTTTGAGGCCGGAGTGTGCCGGTTGGGCGGATGGGCACTTTCTTGGTGGTCGGAGCTGCTTCTGGGTTTGATTCCGCGGTTTGAATTTTGGGATTCGGCTCGTGTTGAGAGATTCTGGGGCTTATTGCATCTTGGTTGTAAAATGTGTGCTGAAATTAAATAAAGGCACAAAACACTGGCGTCTCCAGGCATTTGTTAAGCATTGCAGCTGGGGTGCGATGAGCTATGGGGTTTCTTGGTCTGAGCCAGGTTTGATGGTTTTAACTCTGGGGTTGGGCTTGGTGGTGGGTCTGGTTGCTGGAGGGGTGCTCGTTTCTCTGGTTTGCTTGTTCTTCGGGCAGTGTGTGACCCCCTTGGAGAGATCCAGTTCCAGAGGGGGTAAGCAGCGTGGTTGCCGCAGTTCGAGTCACATACCTCAAGGGAAGCCCATGCTATAATCTCTTTAAAAATGGTACTTGCTGTTTGAAAGTGAAGGGTAGTTTTGCTATCCTGTTTGAACGTGCTGTTTTAACGTACCCCATTTTGTTCAATCCTGTACGAATGCCGGCAGATGGGACCATTACCCCCCCCCACCCCGCATCCCCTCAAGTCCCCCTCCCAAATGTAAGTCAAACCCCGAGCTGTTTGGCAAGAATGGCGGCAGCTTGGTCAAAACGGTCAGGCCAGAATGGCGGCAGCTTGGTCAAAGTGGTCAGGGCAGAATTGCAGCAGCTTGGTCAAATCCATCAATCCAGAGTGGCGGCAGCTTGGTCGAACCCGTCAGCCCAGAATGATGGCAGCTTTGTCAAAGCGGTCAGGCCAGAATGGCGGCAGCTTGGTCGAACCCATCAGGCGAGAATGGTGGCAGCTTGGTCAAAACAATCAGGTCAGGATGGCGGCAGCTTGGTCAAAGCAGTCAGGCCAGAATGGCGGCAGCTTGGTCGAACCCATCGGTCCAGAATGGAGGCAGCTTCGTTGAGCCCGTCGGTCCAGATTGGCGGCAGCTTGGAAGAATCTGTCCTGCCAGAATGGCGACAGCTTGGTCAAAAGGATCAGGCCAGGATGGCGGCAGCTTGGTCAAAACTGTTGGGCCAGAATGGCAGCAGTTTTGTCAAACCCGTCAGGCCAGATTGGCGGCAGCTTGGTCAAAACTGTTAGGCCAGAATGGCGGCAGCTTGGTCGAACCCGTCGGTCCAGAATGGCGGCAGCTTGTTCAGCTTCAGAACACCACAATCTGCTCATCGAAAATTAAACGAACATGGACACTTTAGGTCTTAGATGGACCTTTCTGTGAAATCTGACCCCCTCCGTCCCCTCACACCTGTGGATAGAACGACACCAGTCGATGGTGGATGCAAAATAACAGTGATACTTCATTCTCTTCAAAAGTGCCTCTGCTGTCGAAAGAGGGTTTTAACATTCAGGTCCTAACTGAAGGAGTTCCAACACGTGATTCCAAGGATGTCATGGTTATGAGGAATTGTGAGAGACCTGGTTACAAATCTCCACACGAGCAAGGCTGACTGCATATCCTGTGGAGTCCAGCAGACTGGGATAGTTGATGTCCGAATCAAAATGACGCCAACGGTGGGAGAGAGTGTATTTGTGGGACTGTGACGCGCAGTGTGCCCGACCGTGGGTGCCGTGTTTTCGGAACACCTTGAGAATATAAATGGTAAACGACGCATTTGTCAAAAATCAAAATGAATGACATGCGTGGTGAATGCAGAAAAGGACGTCTGTGACGTACTATCACGTGTGTGTTCGGTGTCAATACTTGTACAATGTGTTTTATGACGTCAGTTCCCTCTCCGACACATGTCGCTCCCGATTGGGAGTGGTAAGATGGTGGTCGCGCGGCGTTTCGATGCAGGCCGGAAGAGCTGTCGAGAGATCTTCGTCGAGATCGGTGCTCGACTCACACGTTTAATTATCGATTTGTATCTGGATTGTTAAAAGTTCACGCTTCATGAATCGTTTGCATCTATTATCAACCCAGATGTTTTTTAATGACTAAAGTGTTATTTTTGTGATTTAATTATTATCGCCCTTCAGGGTGAGCACGGCCATCCAATCGCTGCTTGCTCTTCTTCTTCTTCTTCTTCTTCTTCTTCATTTGGCTTTTGCTGCTCCTCTTCTTCGTTTTTGTGTTGACTTGGCGACTTCGCTTTGTCTCGACGGCCGAAGTATGGGATTCGGAGATATCAAGACCACGGAGGGTGTGAAGGCGCTGAACGAATACATGGCGGATAAGAGTTACATCGAGGGGTAATAATTCGGTTTGTGGTGGTTAGATGTGTGCCGTGAAGGAAAGCACGTGGTGAGCTGAGTACAGTGCGGTGCAGTACAGTACAGTACAGTACAGTGTATGCGTGGTTTTTCTTCCCGAACCGTTAAAATATTGAAACCTTAAAAGTGGAAATTGTAAAATTGTGACGTCCTTCTCGATTGCACTTGTATCCAGGGTCGAAACCTCGATGAGGGATTGATGGTTCGGATGGTTATCGGATCAGGTATTCAATAAGTTCAAGGAAAGGAATTCTTCATCAATCTATCTCTGTCTATACAAATATCTCTCCATCTGTCTCTGTCTATACAAATATCTCTCTATCTATCTCTGTCTATACAAATATCTCTCTATCTATCTCTGTCTATACAAATATCTCTCTATCTATCTCTGTCTATACAAATATCTCTCCATCTTTCTCTGTCAATACAAATATCTCTCTATCTATCTCTGTCTATATAAATATCTATCTCTGTCTATACAAATATCTCTCTATCTATCTCTGTCTATACAAATATCTCTCCATCTTTCTCTGTCTATATAAATATCTATCTCTGTCTATACAAATATCTCTCTATCTCTGTCTATACAAATATCTCTCTATCTATCTCTGTCTGTATAAATATCTATCTCTGTCCATACAAATATCTATCTCTGTCTATACAAATACCTCTCTATCTATCTCTGTCTATACAAATATCTCTCTATCTATCTCTGTCTATACAAATATCTCTCTATCTATCTCTGTCTATACAAATATCTCTCTATCTATCTCTGTCTATACAAATATCTCTCTATCTATCTCTGTCTATACAAATATCTCTATCTATCTCTGTCTATACAAATATCTCTCTATCTATCTCTGTCTATACAAATATCTCTCTATCTATCTCTGTCTATACAAATATCTCTCTATCTATCTCTGTCTATACAAATATCTCTCTATCTATCTCTGTCTATACAAATATCTCTATCTATCTCTGTCTATACAAATATCTCTCTATCTATCTCTGTCTATACAAATATCTCTCTATCTATCTCTGTCTATACAAATATCTCTCTATCTATCTCTGTCTATACAAATATCTCTCTATCTATCTCTGTCTATACAAATATCTCTCCATCTTTCTCTGTCTATACAAATATCTCTCCATCTTTCTCTGTCTCTACAAATATCTCTCTATCTATCTCTGTCTATACAAATATCTCTCTATCTATCTCTGTCTATACAAATATCTCTCTCCATCTATCTCTGTCTATACAAATATCTCTCTATCTATCTCTGTCTATACAAATATCTCTCTCCATCTATCTCTGTCTATACAAATATCTCTCTATCTATCTCTGTCTAGACAAATATCTCTCTATCTATCTCTGTCTACACAAATATCTCTCCATCTTTCTCTGTCTAAACAAATATCTCTCCATCTTTCTCTGTCTATACAAATATCTCTCTATCTATCTCTGTCTATACAAATATCTCTCTATCTATCTCTGTCTATACAAATATCTCTCTATCTATCTCTGTCTATACAAATATCTCTCTATCTATCTCTGTCTATACAAATATCTCTCTATCTATCTCTGTCTATACAAATATCTCTCTATCTATCTCTGTCTATACAAATATCTCTCTATCTATCTCTGTCTATACAAATATCTCTCCATCTTTCTCTGTCTATACAAATATCTCTCCATCTTTCTCTGTCTATACAAATATCTCTATATCTATCTCTGTCTATACAAATATCTCTCTCCATCTATCTCTGTCTATACAAATATCTCTCCATCTTTCTCTGTCTATACAAATATCTCTCTATCTATCTCTGTCTATACAAATATCTCTCCATCTTTCTCTGTCGATACAAATATCTCTCTATCTATCTCTGTCTATACAAATATCTCTCTATCTATCTCTGTCTATACAAATATCTCTCCATCTATCTGTCAATACAAATATCTCTATCTATCTCTGTCTATTCAAATATCTCTATCTATGTCTGTCTATACAAATATCTATCTATCTCTATTTATACAAATATCTCTCTATCTATCTCTGTCTATACAAATATCTATCTATCTCTATTTATACAAATATCTCTCTATCTATCTATCTATCTATCTATCTGTCTATACAAATATCTCTATCTATGTCTGTCTATACAAATATCTCTATCTATGTCTGTCTATACAAATATCTATCTATCTCTATTTATACAAATATCTCTCTATCTATCTCTGTCTATACAAATATCTATCTGTCTATTCAAATATCTCTATCTATGTCTGTCTATACAAATATCTATCTATCTCTATTTATACAAATATCTCTCTATCTATCTCTGTCTATACAAATATCTATCTATCTCTATTTATACAAATATCTATCTCTGTCTACACAAATATCTCCATCTATCTCTGTGTTTACAAATATCTCTCTATCTATCTCTGTCTACAAATATCTCTATCTATCTCTGTCGATACAAATATCTCTCCATCTATCTCTGTCTATACCAATATCTCTCCATCTATCTCTGTGTCTTCAAATATCTCTGTCTGTAGAAATATCTCTATCTATCTGTTTATACAAATGTATCTCTGTCAATACAAATATCTCTCAATCTATCTCTTTGTCCACAAATATATCTTCATCTTTATCTCTCCATCTATCTCTGTCTATACAAATATCTATCTATCTCTGTCAATACAAATATGCTGCTGTCAAAACAATACAAGCAACCCCTGCTGAAATAGTCGTCTGCGTTCGGTGAAGACCCGAAGAAGTGTCATCTGTAAACAAAGTTGGAAACTTGGTCTCGGTCATTACCTTTACATCAAATTATTTGCCTTTCGATTAACTGTCCTTCTGCTGATCAGTTTTTCTTTACGTTTAATAATTAGACATTACTATTTTCTTTCACAAAGTTCATGATGTTTTGCATCTCGGATGTTTCACCCAAAATTATTTTATCAGCATCACGTGACTTTTGTTTTTTTCTTCTTCTTTTCTTTTTATTCTGTGCCTTTTTAGCGTTATTTGTTGTACACACATCTCTCTTTTATCCCGGTCCTTGTGTGTCGTCTTGTCCATTTGTTGTCCGTTCCCAACATCTGTCCAGCCTAGTTCATTGGAGGTTTTTGATTGTGACCACAATGTTTTAAAATCATATTTACTATCTGAGTCATGGCTTCCCTTTTCACCTCTGTAAATGCCAAATCCTCTTTGCCTTGGCCACCTCATTGTTTCTCCAAGCTCCCTGAATATCATTTCTGTATATGAAGTGAAGAGACTAACAGCATACATCTCGATGATCTTGTTTTATGATTGATGAACACCGCTCTCTCGCTCTCTCGCTTATATTGCAACAGTCTGTTATCCACTGATTGATAGCCTAATGTATTTTCCATCTACTGCAATTTTCCTTTGACAATCGAGAATCTTTGGTGTACAAGGTTTTCCTGAAATTCCAGCTTTCAATTTTTTTTGCGAAAATAATTTGATTCAATTGAACGTTTTGTCCGAGTGCTTTGATTGTCCGAATCGGTGCTTCAAGTTCTGATATTTTCTTCTTCATTGTCATTTTGTCTTTCCCCGTATGTTGTAGATGAAATTCAAACGTTCATAATGTGTTCCGTCCTCTTGGTCCCACAGCTTTGTTCCATCTCAAGCCGATGTGGCCATGTTTCAGGCGCTGGACGGAGCGCCTGCCGCATGTTTTCCTCACGCGCTGCGATGGTACAAACACATCAAATCATACGAGAAATCTGCTTCGAGGTGTGCACAAACATGGAGATGTATGGGCCTTGTTCTGACTGGGACTAAAGCCGTCTAAGAAATTTATACAGCTGGAGTGTTTTTTAAACTTAAAAAAGAAGGTATTTTTATGTTTTCTTATTTTCTAAACGATTGTCATTGGCTCGGTCTGCCTGTGTGTCCGTCACACTATCTCATCCTAAACCGTTGTGCAGAAATTCACCAAACTTTGTAAGTATGATCACAACCTGGCAAGAAGGTGTGAGAGCACCTGGCAAGAAGCCCCTTTGGGTGGGATAAAAAGGTCATCCACCAACAAAATGAAATTACAGGCACATTAAAAAATGAACCCTTGTATATGCAATCAACATTGGGGGATGCATGAACTATGGAACAATTTTTTTTTGGATTTGACCTCAGGTTCATTCCCCCGAGGGTGGGGACTCAGGATCATAGTGGTCAACACGGACAAAATTTTAAACTCAAATTTGATATCGAGTCATTCCTGGGAGAACTTTTTGCCATCTTTCAACTTTGTTTTATGTGGGAAGCATGAGGATTTGTGATGGTGCATCATCGACTTCACTCTCATTTTGGAATGGTATCGATTTGACGCAATGGCTTAAACACAGTTTATTACTTTATCAATGGTGCATGAGATTATTGGGTCCTGCTTCCTCTTTTCGATGGAATTTGATCCATTCAACTGTGGTTGTAGTTTGGTGAAGATGCTGTTCTTTCCTCGACATCCTTTCGTACATGGTTGGATGAAATTTTGTATTTGGCGTGTAATTTCCATGATGGCTGCAGCATCCTAAATCGCTCCAATCGAAGCATCATCTCGCCAGCATGGCATTCCATCATGGAGCACGTAACCTCCTCCTTGGGAAGGGATGTTATGCTCTCCCATCCTGTCTGCTTGCACTTGGGTTTCTTTTTTTTTTCCCACATAAACCGGTGTGAAAAAGTCCTTTTATCCTGGACATGTCATGGTGGACAGCATCCTTTACCCACAGCGCTTCTCACATACACTCCCGCAGCTTACCTGGAGTGCAGAAACCTCTCGGGCAATACGGCC
>NC_140964.1:6459209-6549209 GCF_056783735.1 Eptatretus burgeri | reverse complement strand
TGCCATTGGACTCTGGAGCAGTGGAAACACGTTCTCTGGAGTGATGAATCATGCTTCAATATATGGCAGTCCGACGGACGAATCTGGGTTTGGCGGATGTCAGGAGAATGCTCCCTGCCTGAATGCATCGTGCCAACTGTAAAGTTTGGTGGAGGAGGAATAATGGTCTGGGACTGTTTTTCATGGTTCGAACTCAACCCTTAGTTCCAGTGAAGGGAAATCTTAACAATACCCATTCCTGTTCTTGCATGACAATGCCCCTGTGCACAAAGCGAGGTCCATCCAAAAATGGTTTGTTGAGATCGGTGTGGAAGAACTTGACTGACTTGCACAGAGGAGCCATGATCTCAACGTCATCGAACACCTTTGGCATGAATTGGAACACCGACTGCGAGCCAGACCAAATCGCCCAACATTAGTGCCCGACCTCACTCATGCTCTTGTGGCTGAATTGAAGCAAATCCCTGCAGCAATGTTACAACCTATCATGGAAAGCCTTCTCAGACAATAGTTGGCTGTTATAGCAGCAAAGGAAGGACCAACTCCATATTTATGCCCATGACTTTGGAATGAGATGTTGGATGAGCAGGTGTCCACATACTTTTGGCCATGTAGTGTCGATTGAAAAGGAGGGAGGGTGAGTGAAGCTGAAGATTAGATTGGGCATTGCATTTGACAATACTGCAGCAGTATATTCTCGTAGCCAATGGTGGATTTGTGTTTCCTGTCTGGGTACCATCCCATTCATCGACCTTGTCCCTCTAACGTTGCCTATTGGGGTATGTTAGAACCCAGTCACATGTTGCTTGTTCAGTCCCTGTTGAAGGTCATTTGATGACATAAACGTTGAACCTGAGCTGAGCCTTTGTTCTGCATCATTTTACATGAAAATTAATCTGTGCACTGTGCAGGTTTTTTTATTGAATTCCTAATTGTGTACACATACTTTTGAACATCCTGATTTTACCCTTTTGCTCCAAGAAGGGTCAATGCTTCAAATGTCAGCCACATCCTGCTTCCAACAGTGGTTCTTAGAATATAAAATCAATTCTTTAAATGTTTGACGGAGTTTGTTTAAGTCGTGCTCGGTGCATTTATTTCTTTTCAGTGATTCATCTGTGTCTAGTTTGTCAGTCAAGTAAATTTTATTTTCGGGGAATTGGATTTCCACACATTACAAAATGTGCAAATTTACACATTCAGGCACTAGAAACAGTTCAGTTGTTTCAACTTCGAGGCTTCACCGATCAGGCATGACCTCTCCTGTGCCACGCATTGCAAACCGCTTGGTTTCCCCTCCGTTTTTATTTTTATTTTTATTTTTTAACCACTTCTCCAGTCTCACTCCCTCTGCATCCTCAATTTTCTGACAATGCTCAGCTCCTCCAGGGTGTACACCTTCTTCCAGTAACCCCCTCCTGGTGAAACTCCCAAAACCTTTGTTGACTGTACACCTCAACTCTTTTGTTCCTCGCTTCTGCCATATATGGATCCACTTTCCTGAGGTTGGTCTATCTCATCCCTGCCCCCTCAAGGCTTCATGCAGGCAGTGCACTGCCATCTCATGTTATCTCTCTTTTCTACCCAATTAACCATACCTAACGAACTCAACCCTTTTACTTGCTCTCTTTCTCTATTGTGCTCTCTCGAGATCTCTTGAGCTCTCTCGAACTCTCTCGAGCTCTCTTTCTCCCTCTAACTCTCTCTCTCTCTCTCTCTAACTCTCTCTCTATAACTCTCTCCCTCTTCTCCCCTCCCCTCTCCCTCTACATTTTTCCTATTCCTTTTATTGCCTTATTTATTGTGTGTAAGAGTTGTTCCGCTGCCCCGACTGTCAGTTCATACTCTGTCATCTTGCTCTTCCACGAGCCTCGATTGTATCGAGATTTATTTTTATTATTATTAGGGTACCCAGTCTAATGGACTGTGTAATCTATTGTTTCTCTTCTGTTTATTTCTTATTAGGGTACCCAGTCAAATGGACTGGGTAACCTATTGTTTTTCTTCTGTTTATTAGGGTACCCAGTCAAATGGACTTGGTAACCAATTGTTTTTCTTCTGTTTATTTCTTATTTTTCTTTTTCCACTGGCAATTTGCGGCCTTTTTCGCTTTAAAAATCATTTTCTCTGGAACGCTAAGTCCGATCGACACGAAATTTTCACCACAGTATGTATCTTTTTTGATAGCACGCTCAGTTGATAATTATGACATCATTGGTCACGTGGTGTGGGCGCCATCTTGAAAAAAAACCGATAAACTTTGGACCTCTGTATCTCTGAAACTGTGCAATGAAAAATTTTTTCCTTGATACATTTTACTAAGCTCCCTATGGGGAACAGGTATGATTTTCGTGACGTCATCGGTGAAGTGGTATGCTGGTGAAAATTCGTCAAGTACAACGCTGCATGGGAAAAATCTGAAATTTCTTGTGCGTCATCTCATAAATTCACCGTCGAAAAAATTAATTGTGACGTCATCGGTGACGTAGTTCGGCAGCCATCTTGTTTTGATTTTTTTTTTTAAATATTCTTCTCCAGAATGCCTGGACAGATTGAGGCGAAACTTTACACATATTCCCCATGACATCCTTTTTCAAGTTTGTTAATTTCTTCTTGATAGGTCATATGGTTTGGTAGCCATGTTGGATTTAAGAAAAATATTAAATAATGTTTTTTCTGGAACTGCTTAACCTATCGAAGCCAAAATTTGCAACTGTGTTCTTCCATGATGTCTGCATACATGGTAAAAATTACGACGTCACATGTCACTTGGTTTGGCGGCCGTCTTGGATAGAAAAACGCACCTTGTCCGATAAACAAGAAACTTCACACACATATTCCACTACAAGGTTGGAAGCAGAATGTAAATTTATGATGTCATAGGTCACATGGTTCATCAGCCATCTTGGATTGAAAATTAATAAGTTAAAAAAATCATCTCCAGAACGGCTGGACAGATTGAGGAAAAAATTCACACACTTTTCCCAAGACATCCTTTCACAGGTTTGTTAATTTCTAATTGATAGTTCACATGGTTTGGTGGCCATATTTAATTTACCCTAAAACCTACAAACATATTCTTCTCCAGAACGGCTGGTCAAATCAAGGGGAAACTTCACAAACGTATTGCACACGAGCAGTGAATATAAGTTTGTAAATGAATAAATGATAGGTTACATGGTTTGGCAGCAATGTTGGATTTAAGAAATATATTAAATAATATTTTCTCTGGAACCACATAACTTATCGAAGTGAAACTTGCCAACTGTAATCTAAACCCATGCCTGCACATAGGGTAAAAATTATGATGTCACAAATCACATGGTTTGGTGGCCATCTTTGATAGAAAAATGCATCTTATCCGATTAACATGAAATTTCACACACGTGTTCCACTCTGCGATTGGAAGTAGAATATAAATTTATGATGTCATAGGTCACATGGCTAATAGGCTATCTTGGATTGAAAATTAATAAATTTTTAAAATCTTCTCCAGAATGGCTGGACAGATTGAGGCAAAAATTCACATACACTTTCCCCAAGACATCCTTTCACAAGTTTGTTAATTTCTCATTGATAGGTCACATGTAGAGTCCCTTTATAGAGAGAGTAGCGACATAGAGGGTCCAGAAAAATCTAGTCACGTGATTGCGTGGAGCCATTTTGAGTCCATCGCGGATAGGATCGGACGCATATCGGTCAGCGTTTTAACGTTCTCGCTGTACGCAGCGTTCTCATTCGTGTTTTACATCGATTTTACGACAAAATGACAGGTTGTTGCGCTGTTGGGTGCACAGATAGAATGGAGAAGGGATTCAAGATGTATAGATTTCCATCAGATGCTAAAAGACGGAAAATCTGGGAGAACAGAGTCAGTCGTGTTGGATGGAAAGCAACTTCTTCGTCAGTTCTCTGCCAGGTCAGTGTGATGGTGGTCATGGTCCCATATACGTATATTTGTGTGCTGCGAGTGAGACTGGCCTTTGCCTTGGCTTTCCAGGCTTGCTATCCATTGCTCGTGGATTAATTAGCACTTGAAGGGGAAGGCATCTTTATTTAAAATTAAGTTTGAGTTAGAGTCTTCGAGCTAGATCAATTAATATAGGGTCTAGATCATGTCTCCAAAGTCAGACTCAGACTCAAAGTCAAAGTCAAACTAAAGTCAAAACAAAGACGAATGAACGGAGAACGGGCTAACGCGGCCCACTCTTCAAAGGCAGGGTTAGGGTCAACACTAACACTAATTCTGACCCTAACCCTAACCCTAAACCTGACCCTAAACCTAAATCTAACCCTAACTTTTAAGAGTAGGTAATACCAAAGATTTAAAATCTATTGGTGTGGGTGTAGACTGCCAGATCTCAGGATACTAAACAGGTCGGCACCCCATAGAAGCATAGAAGGGAGCCCATATAACTTCTGAGTGTAGAATGGTCGGGACTGACTTTTACCTTCAGGGAATGAGGAAAACATGAGGGAAATTAGGGAAACAGGGAATGAGGGGCCGGGTGGGGTGGGCTACTCTATTTTTGGTGGGATTAATATATGATCGGCAACATGCAGCAAAGTTTCGATTAATAATTTAAATATGAAAATTAAACAAACACAAATATATACCCACACACGATAAACAAGGTCAAACAACTGCAGAAATACAAAGATAACTCTTAACATTGCATTGTACATGTATAAACAGGGAGGTGAGAGTTCGAGTCTCGCTCTGGCCTCCCTGAAATTAAAATGAGGCTGAAATAAGCAGCACGTGTACTTGTCTAGTTCATTCCTTCTTTCTCATGATTCTAAATGTCTGTGACTGTTAAATCACAACCAGCTCTGTGAATTTCTTCTTTATCATATGGCTCTGAGTTGTCATAAATCTTCTATTTTGTCATCTTCACATAATTTGCCCATTATCAACATGGAAAAGACCATTCCCATCTCTCATACATAGAGAACATAATGGAATACATGGTTCAATGCACTAGCGCCATACGGCGGCTCCGCACGCGCACCGCACTGAATGGACTCAAAATGGCGTCAAATCGTTAGTTGTCGCTACTCTCTCTATAAAGGGACTCGAGTCACATGGTTTGGCAGCCATATTGAATTTACCCTAAAACCTTCAAACATCTTCAGAACGGCTGGTCAGATCAAGGGGAAACTTCACAAACGTATTGCACACGAGCAGTGAAGAAATGTTTGTTAATTTCTCATTGATAGGTCACATGGTTTGGAAGTCATGTTAGATTTAAGAATTATATTAAATAATGTTTTCTCTGGAACTACATAACCTATCGAAGCGAAACTTGGTAAATATAATCTACCCCCATGCCTGCAAGACGGTAAAAATTATGATGTCACAAGGTTTGGAGGCCATCTTGGATCGAAAATGCATATTTTCCGATCAACACGAAACTTAACAAGCATAATCCACTTCTCCATTAGATGGAGAATTTAAATTTATGTTGTATTAGGGCACATGGTAAGGCAGCCATATTGAATAGAAAATTAATAACTTTAAAAGTCTTCTCTGAAACAGCTGAACAGATCGAGGTGAAATTCCACATGTATGGGACCGCCTCTCCATGACGAACAAAAAGTTCTCCCCCCCCCCTCCACCTTTTTATGTACGACACATCGTTTGGCAGCCATATTGGATTGAAGGGAAAATATTAATTAATGTTTACTCTAGCTGCAACATCAATAAATGTGAAACTTCACAGACATGATGCAGCAGACATTCGGAATGAAGTGTTTAAATTTCAACTTGATCGGCCCCATGTTTTGGCTGCCATGTTGGATTGAAGGATAAATATTAATTAATGTTTACTCTGGAACCGCTGCATTTATATATGCGAAACTTCACAATTATAATTTAGCCGACATGTGAAACGTGGGTTTAAAATTTCAACCAGATCAGCCACATGGTTTGGCAGCCAGAATTATTTAATGATTTGAAGCTGATAACTTTTAGATTTTTGTTTTTTTTTCCAAAAGGCTCACTTGGCTGCACCTGAATGCGTTTGATGGTACAGGAATAGCAATTCAATTGATACCGACAATGTCCCCAGGAAAAAGGGCTAACTGCATCAGTAATAAATAGATTGAACACTTTGTGCGACCCGGTTCGTTACTCGTCAGTCCCGTGCTGTCTCGAAGCAGGGCTGTGTTTGTATCACAATTAAATAATGTTTTCTCTGGAACCACTTATCCTATTGAAGGGAAACTTTGCAAAATTCTCATTTCGGTCTCGTGTATCAAAGGCGGACGTCTGGGTACCCGGTCATCACTGCCAGCAGTTATTAAGTGGCAGTTCTAGTTTCTTATTTATTATTTCCTTCTTCTTTTTCCGCCGGCAATTTGCGGGTTGTTTCGCTTTAAATATCATTTTCTCAGGAACGCTAAGGCCAATCGACATGAAATTTTCACCATAGTATGTATCTTTTTTTTGATAGCATACTGAGTTTATAATTGTGATGTCATAGGTCATGTGGTATGGGTGCCATCTTGGAAAAAAAACCTATAAACTTTGTACCTCTGTATCTGAAACGGTGCAATGGAAAAATATTTCACTTCATACATTTTAATGACCTCCCAATGGGGAAGAGGGGTGATTTTTCGTGACGTCATCAGTGAAGCTGTATCCTGGTGAAAATTCGTCAAGTAGAACGCTGCATATAAAAAAAATCAGAAATTTATTGAGCATCATCTCCACAACAATTCACTGCAGAAAAAAAAAATTGTGACGTCATCGGTGACTTGCTTCGGCAGCCATCTTGTTTTGATTTTTTTTTTAATCTTCTCCAGAATGGTTGGACAGATTGAGGCGAAACTTTACACACACATTCCCCATGACATCCTTTTTCAAGTTTGTTAATTTCTTATTGATGGGTCACATGGTTTTGGTGGCCATCTTGAATTTACCCAAAAACCTTCAAACATCTTCTCCAGAACGGTTGGTCAGATCAAGAGGAAACTTCACAGAGGTATTGCTCAAGAGTAGTGAATACAAGTTTGTTAATTTCTAATTGATAGGTCGCCCGGTTTAGAAGCCATGTTGGATTCAAGAAACATATTAAATAATGTTTTATCTGGAATCGCATAACCTTTCGAAGCAAAAAATTGCAACTATAATCTTCCATCATGTCTGCATACATAGTAAAAATTATGACATCACAAGTCACATGGTTTGGTGGCCATCTTTGATAGAATAACGCACCTTATCCGATTAACACGAAACTTCACACACGTATTCCACTACGGGATTGGAGGCAGAATGTAAATTTGTGATGTCATTGGTCACATGGTTCGTCAGCCATTTTGGATTGAAAATTAATAAATTTTTAAAATCTTCTCAGAATGGCTGGACAGATAGAGGCAAAATTTCACACACACTTTCCCCAAGACATCCTTTCACAAGTTTGTTAATTTCTAATTGATAGGTCACATGGTTTGGTGGCCATATTGAATTTACCCTGAAACCTTCAAACCTCTTCTTCAGAACGGTTGGTCAGATCAAGGGGAAACTTCACAAACGTATTGCACACGAGTAGTGAATATAATTTTGTTAATTTCTAATTGATGTCACATTGTTTGGTGGCCATCTTGAATTTACCCGAAAACCTTCAAACATCTTCTCCAGAATGGCTGGTCAGATCAAGGGGAAACTTCACAAAAGTATTGCTCACGAGTTGTGAATATAAGTTTGTTAATTTCTAATAGATGGGTCACATGGTTTGCCAGCCATGTTTGATTGAGGGATAAATATTAATTAATGTTTACTCTGGAACCGCTGCTTCTATATATGCGAAACTTCACAATTATAATTTAGCCGACATGCAAAATGTGGGTTTAAAATGTCAACCCGATCAACCACGCGGTTTGGCAGCCAGAATTATTTAATTATTTGAATCTGAGAACTTTTAGATTTGTTTTTTTTTTTCCAGAAGGCTCACTTGGCTGCACCTGAATGTGTTTGAGGGCACAGGAATAGCAATTCAATTGATAACTACAATGTCCCCAGGAAAAATGGCTAACTGCATACGTAATAACTAGATTGAACACTTTGTGCTACCCGGTTCGTAACTTGTCAGTCCCGCGCTGTATCGAAGCAGGGCTGTATTTGTATCACAATTAAATAATGTTTTCTCTGGAACCACTTATCCTATCGAAGCGAAATTTTGCGACTGTCATCTCCAGAAAGTCTCACGTTGTATCAAAGGTGGACGTCTGGGTACCCGGTCATCACTGCCAGCAGTTATAAAGTGGCAGTTCTAGTTATTTTTTGCTTTTGTACTACATTATGGAGTATGTGATGTCATTGGTGGCTCCATCCTCAATATGAAAAGATGTAGTACATCTACACCTGAAACCAGTTTAAGTTTTGCAGCATTATATAACACTACAATGATCCTAGATTGCTGCTTTAACTACATTTTCCTTGAGCCATCGATGATGTCATCGTTTAAATTTTATATGGGGTATTTGTCATTGGTTGTTCGTCACGTTTGCAACAGGACACCTTGGAACTTTTATTCGTACTTGAGTTGCATGCTTATTGTTGCCTCAATTAAAGCTTATTTGTTTTTTCACCACTTTTGTTTTCATTGTGGCAGGTGAGTGTCGACCTTTTGGAAGAATTGATAACTGCATTTGAAGACCATGTGCAGTCTGTGGATGTTGCTGCCTTCAATAAAATATAGCACCAGAGGATCTGTACGTCGAGATATCGATATGCATGATCTGCATGTCCATCTTTCTATCAAATTGTGGTTACTGAACATCAGATTGTGCTTTGTACTTTAGCTGCAATGGAATAAAAATGAAGACTTGAACGTTACACTGAATTACTGTACATTTTTAATTACGATGTGGTTTGATGATTCATTGAAACTCCTTGGAAAATGTAGGCGACAAACGCGAGACATCTTTACATCTTTTAAGATCAATTCCACAAATTAAATGTTTAAACTGCTGTGATGCCAAGGTATATCATAAAGTATAAATATGTATTTTGTGAGTTTTTAATGTATAAATATGTATTTTGTGAATTTAAAGTAAGGCACACAGTATTGGTGAAATATAAATATTTATTTAGTGAATTTAAAGTACAGAGAAAGTATAAACGTTTCTTTTGTGAATTTATATTATCAATGTCTGTTTCGTGAGTTTAAAGTACAAAGTAAAGTAGTAATGTAAGTATAAATATTTATTTGGTGAGTGTAGAGTATAAATGCTTTGTGAGTTTAAAGTACATAGTGAAGTATGAATGTGTATTTCATGAACTTAATGTATGGTACATGTAGTAGAGTGAAGTGTAAATATTTATTTAGTGATTTAAAAGTACATCGTAAAGCATAAATGTTTATTTACTGAATTTACAGTACAAATGTGTACTTGGTGAGGTTAAAGTATAAATGTGTATTATTTATTTATTTATTTATTTTTTTTGAATTTAAGGTGAGGCACCTATTATTGGTGAAGTGTAAATATTTATTTCGTGAGTTTTAAGTATAAATGTGTATTTTAAATATAAAAGTTATTTTGTGAGTTTAAAGGTCATTGTGAATTTAAAGTATAAATGTGTATTTCGTGAGTTTAAAGTATGTTTAGTTAATTTTTAAATTACTTCAGTTGAAATGTTTATTTCATGAGGTTAAAGTTCATAGTAAAAGATAAATGTGTATTTGGTAAGTTTGAAGTACCTAGTAACGTTTGTTTATTTTGTGAGTTCAAATAACAGTAAAGTATAAATGTGTTTACTGGGTTTAAAGTACTTAAGTTTAAATGTTCATTTATTGAGTTAAAAGTACATCGTAAAGGGTAATTGTGTATTTTATGAGTTCAAAGCAAGTATGAATGTTTATTTCGTAAGTTTTTAAAGTGCAAAGTAAAGTTTAAATATTTATTTGGTGAGTCTGAGGTTAAAAAAGAGCTCCACACCTTCCCCTCCAATTGGCTGATTTTTTGTGGGGGCGTTCATTGGCTTTTCTTTGTTGTTACTTCTCTGCATCCATTCGTTCCAGTTACTTCCTCCTGTTGATTGGCGGAGTATGCTTCCCGAAATGTTGAGGCCGACTTTTCCTTTTTATTCTCTTTTGCTTTGGAGTTTTTATGTATAAAGAATATAAATAGTTCTGTAGTAGCTAATACATGGTGTAAACCATAAACCTTTTACTTTATTTTGAAGTACTTAGTTATGTTGAAATGTTTATTTATCATCCCAATGAAATGGTTAACATTTTTATGCCTCCGCCAACGAAGTTGCCGGAGGTAATATTTTTGGGTTGTTTGTCTGTGCGTGCATGCGTATAGCCTGGTGTTGGCTTTGTGGTTAGGGTGGCTGGCTTGGGATCCTAGGGGTCCTGAGTTTGAGCCCCGTTCCACTGAATTAACACCAGGGGGTTGACTCAGCCTGTCATCCTTCTGAGGTCGGCGAAATGAGTACCAGTGTACTGGTCCCGGTGTATGCCCCGGTTAGAATAGGTGTACCATATCCCTGTGTGTCGTAAGAGGCAACCAGGGTTGGCGTCGGGAAGGGCATCCGGCCATAAAACATTGCCTCAAGAAGGGAACCATGATTGCATGGAGCCCGCAAAAAGCTAACCCCTGCTCAGCAGGGAAAAATGGCGGCAAAAACAGCTGTTTTTTTTTGTCCGTGCGTCCGACTGATGTGTTTTCATTGCTCCGATCACTTAGACGGCTGAAGGGATCTAAGTCAAACGTGATACAAAGATGAACTCCTTTAATTTTGGAGATTAATTTGGGTAAACATTCTGTGACCGTTGGAACTTGTGAACCAGTGATTGGATTTTGACCAAACATGATACAATAATGAATAATAATGTAAAGATGAACATTAGAGTTCAGCGTTTAGAGGTCAAGCCAGGTTAAAAAAAGTGATACTTGAGAACAGCTGAAGGGAGTTAAATTAAACTTGGTGCAAGTATCTTACTATAATTCACCATCTGTCCATCTGTTCCCAGGTACCGCAAAAACGGCTGAAGCAATCACCAACATTTTTTGGGTGTGTAATCCTAGGACCCCTTGGAGTAAAATAGGCCTAAATATAATAACATGACCCCCTTGACTGCTCCCGTAGGGATCGGGTGCTTTTAGTCATAATAATGTAATAATTTGGGCACAGGCTTCGTTTGACGTCAGAGTGCCGTACTAGTTCATAATATTATCATGTGTCAATATTGTTGTGGATCTCCGCCCGTCGGCGTGCGAATGACAGCGTTTAACCAATAGAGGCTGCTTCGCCCACTGAACGGACAATCCAGTCGCGGCTTTCCGGATCAACGCCAAAAACCAGCCACGGGTGTGTTTTCAACCACACCACAACCTTGTCCATACTCAACCCGCGCTTCAGGGTCTGATCGCCAAATCTTCGACTTACCTAATTAATCGCGCGGGTAGATTACCGAGAGATTGTACCTCAACGAGGCCCGCTTGAAAACGAGCCGCTTAAGCAGCTCACTCCGTTTTGGGATAACCGAGCGGGGTGTTATCGCGAGGCCCCGTTCGACCCGATTCTATTTTCGGCTATTTAACAACCAACTATATTCCGAGTGCAATATGGCAGTTCAATCAAGGGAAAGGACGCAACGAACGGGCGACATTTACACAAGCACATTTATTTCACAACCAAACATGCACATATACGGTCAAAGATGCGGTTATGCAGTCATGCATGCAAACAATGCACGTATTCAATCATGCAATGAATGGGGGTAGGGACAAGACGCGAGCAATACAAAGAGCTACCACCGTCTATTTATTATGTACTGTCACTTATCGACAGTTCTACTTACGGACATGGCGCCACAACGTTCATACAAAGAAACAAAGGAAAAACCCCATCAAAGACAAGGGGGTAGACTGGACCTCTTGGGGTCTTTATAGGCACGGAGCCGTGTAGACCCCAAAGGCTCTGAGAGACCGGGCTGGCTACCTTCACCCTCGTGGTGACTTGCTCGGGCGACCCTCGACGTCCCCTCTCCAACGTCCCACGGTAAGGCACGGTACGGCTGGCCGCGCGCCTTGGCTCCGCTGCGCTCCGCTCTCTCCAGCTCCCTACCGCGGCTCCACACACTGCCCACAACTCCGACACGACACTCTCTCCTCTCCTCCACACTCCTCACAACCTCCAGCAGAGACGACTCGACTTGCGTTCAGCGTACCCTTTTATCTCCACGGCGCCTCGCCCCTCCCTTTCGCCCCCCCCTCTCTTCCAGCACGTGCTGGAAACTTCCAGAAGAAGGGCGTTTTCCTCGCCGAATCGGGGCCTTTTTCATTCTTTCCCTTTCTTCATAACTAGTGTTGCTTTATAACTCTTGGTGTT
The DNA here is from genome assembly GCF_056783735.1 of Eptatretus burgeri. Classification (NCBI taxonomy): domain Eukaryota; kingdom Metazoa; phylum Chordata; class Myxini; order Myxiniformes; family Myxinidae; genus Eptatretus; species Eptatretus burgeri. Next base: position 6,536,863 of record NC_140964.1, on the reverse strand, counting down.
GGGTTATTCTCCTGCTGCGTTGGCCGGCGCAGATGTTATTCGTTGGGGGGGGGGTGGGGCCGTCGTCTGCTTTCCCCCGATGAATGCCAGGCTGCTCACAACCGTGTGCCGAGGTGGAAATGCGGTTGTGGTGAAGGCGGTTACGGTGGTTGTCATAATGGTGGCGTGGCTGGCGTTTTGTGGTGGTTGTGAGGGTGGTGTGGTTGGGCGGTGGTGGTTAAGGTGGTTGTTGTGAAGGCGGCTGTTCGTGGTCTGTGGGGATGTTGGCGGTTGACGAGAAGGTGGTTGTGGTGATTGTGGTTGGTGGCGCTTTGTGGTGGTCTTGATGGTGGTGGTTGCGAAGCGGTTGATGAGAGCGATGGTGGAAGTGGTTGTTGTGAAGCGGTTGCTGAGAGCGATGTTGGCGGTGGAGGTGGTTGTTGTGAATGGTTGGTCCAAAATGAAGAGCAAAAGAAAAACGGCTAACTCAAACATCGCAGCCCTTTAAACATTGGTGGGGAAATCTATCTGAACACAGACTTATCGACGTAACTGATCTAAGGACTTATATGGTGCTCCGCGAATTTCCACAGCCGTAACAATATAAACAATGCTTTCCCGAGATCACCCTGAAGTGAAAAGCTACAGACAAACCATGACTTAACAACGACATACAAAGCTCAAAATGCTGCAATGCTGCGATGCTGCCTGTAAGCATGCCAGAATGGATTTGTATCGGCACCTTTGAAACTCTGTTCAACAGGTCATTAAAGGTGCAAAGTCTTCTACCTACAAAAATATAATTGAATGCCTAAAACAATCGGCCAGGAAAATGGCACCAACATACAAAACTGAGTTGGCACTAAAAAGCAATCATTTAAGTTCTTAAGATGTCTCTTGAAGTAGCCAATAAGCCTGGTTAGTTTGTTGTTGTGCAAAAGAATATGGTTTCTTGTGTAAAATGTATTTCTTTGCTCAGAACAAGATAAAATACACACGATATGATGAAAAACATGCATTTCTGCATTACACTAGTGATGTAGAACAAAAAACTGAGTCAGAATAAGTTAATGTGTTGTTAAACATGCTTATTTTTGGCAAATTCAACCGCTTTTGCATGCATTGGTTTCTTGCGTAAAATATTTTGTTTTCCTTGGAAAAACCTAAAATACACACTATTTGATGAAAAACGTGTGTTTTTATTCGGCAAATAAGGCTTCCAATCTCAGAGTCTTGAGTTCAAGTCCTTGTCCAGCTGTTGAATCATCAGGTGTTTTTTTATTGGTAATATTAACACTTTTATTGGTAATAGGGGCACCAGTGGCACTCCCAGAAAATGATGCAGCTAAGCAGCCACAAGCTGCATACAAATAAATATAGTAGCCAATAAACTGAATTCATATTTTGTGAGCATCTGCACTGAATTATCTCCTCTGGACACATCAGTTTTACCTGCATATCTCCCCGCTCCTTCACCTTCACCAATGATTCAATGACACGAAGTGTATGGAAGTGTGAAACACCTCATTGCGTCAAAAGTGACCCATCCTCCCGATATCCCCACTCACCTTATTACCCTGCACTTGCGAAACGAAAAGCAGGGTAAAGTGATCAGTCACGTATATACGTACGTCACATGCCCATTTTGTTAAGAGCGTACATCGAAGACCATTTAGCGGAGGAAATTGAAACTTTACCACATGTTATAATATGACGATGTACTAAAGTTTTCGTCAGAGAAACCGCCTATCCGGTCAATGCAAAATTTAACTAATTGATCAACTATCCATGGAAAATATGGTTTGATAAAGTTGCCATCAATCACCTGGTCTGGCAGCCGTAGTGGATCAAAGAAAAAAAAAAAACTTGAAGAAAAGAGTTGATTCACTCCAAGTCCTTTTCAAGACTGCACGGGGTATGTATTCTATGAATACCATGTAGTTAAAGAGTTCACTTTTGAAGTGTCTCAATCTCTTGCCAAGATTTTCAATAAATACTTGCAGATTGGCTGATTTCCTGAGAAGTGGAGGAATTCCTCTTTGTGCCATGGGAAAGGTTGCTAAGGTAAATCAATACAATCGACTTCGATCAATATCTGTTTCCATTTTTGCACGGTTGAGATCTTTCTTTCTGACTGGCTAATGGCAGATTTTAGACCCCACGTTGACCATTCCCAATATGGTAACATGAGAGGGAGCTCAATCAACGATTACCTCATGACCATGCTCGATGTCTTCCATCGTATTGACAAGCAAGGTCGATGTGTGAATCAATGTACAGTCAATTTTTTACTCAGGCATTTGACCTTGTTAATCGCACCACGGCCATTAAAAATCTTGTCTGGCTCGGGATGGATGCCTCCATTCTGCCAACAGTCTGTAGTTTCCTCTCAAACCGCTGTCAAACTGTATATTATCAAGGGAAAATGTCTGACTTTTTTTTTTGTACATGTGGAGTTCCACAAAGGACGAAGTTGGGCCTTATCATATTTCTTGTGATGGTCAACGATGCTGCATTCTCTGCACAGTATTGATGGAAATGTGGATGACTTGAACTTGTTGGAATTGATTCCCAAGTCGAATTGATTCCCAACGCTCGATGGAAATGCATGTTGATGCACCAAGTCAATGGTATCAGATCAATGATGTGAGACCCAAGCGTGATTTCGACCAAACGATTGGTGAAAACTACCAAATGTGTTATAAACGCGTTTTAGGCAATAAGATTGTTTTTGCATGAATAATGTTTCTTGTGTAACATGTATTGTTTTCCTTAGAACAATGAATAACACACACTCTTTGATGGAAAACACGTGCTTCTGCATAAGAATCATGATTTCGACTAAAAAAGGGGTGAAAGCTACCTGGTGTGTTGTAAACGCATGTTTTCGGCAAGGAAAACCCTTTTTTGCAAGAATAAAGTTTCTTGTGTTAAATGTGTTGTTTTCCTTAGAACAAGCTAAAATACACATGATTTGGGAAAGACGCGTGTTTCCGCAATACAACGGTGATGCAGAACAAAAAACAGAGTGAGTATAAATTAAAGGGTTAAATGGAAGGAATGGGGTTAAAGATGCCCGAAATCCCCCAAAATTTCTTCCAATGTCTCCCCCAACTAAGCCTTTAACAAATATTAAATCCTCAATAGACCAACGACTTGTGAGGGGTGGTGTTGAGGAAGTGATGAGGAGGGGATCGCTGTTCACTTTATTCACAAATATACACTTAAAAAGCAAACCAATGAATATTTGTTTAATTATTTCATTTATTGCTTTCAGTAGTTTGTTGACCAGAGATGAAATGACAAACCTCACGTAATGCTCTTGTCTGAGCATATCATTTTGAGATTGTAGTAGATTATTTGTGCCTGATGAAGCCAGCGAAACGTTGCCTGAGACGGTCCGCTCTCGCTTTTTTGCTCAAATTAGTGGAGTCGATTTCGTTTTTTTACTTTTGGTTGGAAGTGCCTTCTTATTTAAAATGGTGTAATCCCAACTGCCCCAATCTGGAATCCCAACTGCCCCGATCTGTAATCTCAACTGTCCCAATCTGTAATCCCAACTGCCCCAATCTGTATATGTATATATATATATATATATATATATATATATATGTATATATATATATATATGTATATGTATATGTATATGTATATGTATATATATATGTATATATATATATGTATATGTATATATATATGTATATATATATATATATATATATATATATATATATATATATATATATATATATATATATATATATATATATATACATACAGTTAAGCCCAAAATTATTCATACCCTTCCCAAATTTGGAGTATTTTGAATAGTGTTATTTGAGGAATGAGTTTCTTCTGGCTTAAGTTACATAACAATGTGACAAACAGCTGAAAGAATCACTGCAAGAGACATTTCAAGAAATACATTGCTTTATTGATAGATTTACAAAAAAAAGTCATGTCCAGAATTAGTCATACCCTTACTAAGATCAGTTCAAAATCGCATTCAGTAATCAATGGAAAAGCCTCTGTTTGTGATTACAGCCTCCAAACGGTTTTTATACTTGCTCACAAGGTTTTTTTTCATGTCTCCACAGGGATTTTGGCACACTCCTCCTTCACGAAGGTCTGCAGGTCTTTGAGGTTGGAAGGTTTCCTTGCCATCACTCCGGTCTTGAGCTCCCTCCACAGATTCTCGATTGGGTTGAGGTCCGGACTTTGGCTTGGCCACTCTAGAAGGTCTACATCATTATCCCGGAACCATTTTTTGACTGACTTGGCGGTGTGTTTTGGATCGTTGTCCTGCTGATACGTCCAATGCTCCCTGAGGTGAAGTTTCTCTGCGGACTGTTTGATGTTTTCCTCAAGGATCTTGATGTACTGCTCCTTTTTCATGATGCCATCCACTTTGACGAGATTGCCGGGCCCACTGGCTGAGAAACATCCCCAAAGCATTATGCTCCCGCCTCCATGCTTGACGGTCGGGACTGTGTTCTTAGGGTTGTTTGCTTCACCTTTCTTTCGCCAAACGAAAGCAACATCTCTGTGCCCGAAAAGCTCCATTTTCGTCTCATCCGACCACAGAACTGAGGACCAAAAGCTTGGATCTTTGTCCAGGTGAGCTTTTGCAAAGGCTATATGAGCCTTTTTGTGCCTGGGATGGAGGAGTGGAGTCTTTCTTGGTTGGCGTTGATGTGGATTTTTCTCCTCGAACCTTGTCATGATCATTGTAGGATTCTTTCCTTGTAGCTCCTGGCAAACCTCGTGAGACGATCGTTGTAGGATTCTTCAATGTTGTTGTGGAATCTTGTCCTCCTCGAGGGTTCAACGTCTCGCCGACTCGGTTTTGTTGTGTATCATGTTAAATAAACCCCAGAATCCAGTAAAATCAAATGTCCACAAGTCGTTCTTTCTTTTGTACAATTTATTTCTAATCTATCCTCGAGTTCAGCTGTGATCCCGCTCTCTCCGCGATTTCTCTCCATATATATATATATATATATATATATATATATATATATATATATATATATATATATATATATATATATATATATATATATATATATATATATATATATATATATATATATATATATATATATATATATATACCATTTGAGAGTAGAGAGGGCTTTTTTGATAGCAAAGAACAGAAAGTACAGCTTATCAGCCCGGTCACCTTGTACTTGCAAAAGAACCAAAATAATGTCCAAAGTGTCAAAGAAAGACAAGATTATAAGTAGGTGGTGGGCCTTTACAATTAAATAATAGAACAGTAGAGAGTAAAAAAAACAAACTTTGACCAAGTCAGACTGAGGCAAGGGTTTCTTCTCGAAAGAGTAATAATTTCCCCAACACTGTCCATGGAGACCCCCTTGTGCAACGTCTGCTGGAGTGTCTGCCTTGATATCTTGGTCCCAGACTCGCCAAGGTTGTTCAGGAGAGCCTTAATCGTGATCCGTGGATTGTTGTTGGCCTCTCGCCATACTTTTCTTGCCAGACAAGGCGACACCTTTGGCTTCCGACCACGTCTTTCAATGTTTTTTACAGTGTAGAACTCCTTGTACTTCCTAATTATGCTTTGTATGGTGGCGACTGGCACTCAGAATTGCTTCAAAATAGCTTTGTAGCCTTTTCCCTCCTTGTGAGCATTCACAATGCACAACCGAAGGTCCTCACTGACTTCTTTCTTCTTCGCCATTCTGACAATAACCTGAGAATGATTGCATCAGCTCCCCTTAATTTATAGTCTAAAAGCAGAGTGTTGTTCTATAACATTCCTCACTGTACATTCAATACACCACATTTGTGATGCATTCAGATTGTATGCACACATATTGGAATAATTGCATAACATTATAAAGAATCTTAGGAATATAAAAAGCATGTGCATTATCACAAACATTGGCCTCAATTCTGAGACTTGGTATGGGGTATGAATAATTTTGGACGGGCATAAAAACAGAAATCTTAACTTTTCTATTGTTTTGCTAATAATGTTGAGCCAAAATATATGTGGATTTGTACATGCCAACTAAATGTCCTTGGGTGAAGTGAAAGTTCCACCACTCCAGCTTGTAGGTATGAGATAAATGCAAAATTCTCAGATTTTTCATAGGGTATGAATAATTTTGGGCTTAACTGTATATATACCTATATCCATAAGGGAAGTTGTCGATTTCATTTTATAAAATAAACCTCATCATCAAAAGCCCTCAATGCCTTCTTATTCACCTCCTCTGTATATAATTGATGTTTATAGCTTTTTATTGTATTCATTTTTCTATACTCTTCATTCTTCAAGGCTAAACAGTTGTAATAATGTTTAAAGTTTTTATTGTTTCTTTGATTACATTTTTCTTTCCCTTTTTGACTTTTTATCACACTTCTCAATATTTTTGTCAATATATTTATAAGCCTTTGCTCTCAATCCCTCCAGGTGAAGACAGGAGTCCAACAAGGGTGTGTGATGTCAGTGCTACCCCTCAATATTGCTATTGATTGGGTGATGCGTCGGACAACTGAAGATTAAGCAAGAGGCATACGATGGACCCTCTTCTCAGCATTGGAAGACCTTGATTTTGCTGATGACTTGGCCCTGGTCTCCCACACTCACAAGCACATGCAGGAAAAAATATCCCGTCTCGGTGACTTTGCACAATAAATTGGCTTGAAGATAAACCAGAAAAAATCTGAAGTAATGACACTAAACATCCAAAACCCCTTGCCAATCCAAGTGAATGGAAACGATTTTCCAATAACTGAGGAGTTCACTTATCTTGGTAGCACAGTCAGATATGATGGCGGAGCACACAATGACATCAAGAACCGGCTAAACAAGGCTAGAAATGTTTTCAGAATGCTAAACAATGTATGGAGATCCCAGCAATACAGCACCAAGACAAAGCTGAAGTTATACCAGAACTGTGTCCTCTCCACCCTCTTGTATGGCTTGGAATGCTGGAGAATGACAGTAAGTGACATCAATCAGCTGTCAGTCTTCCATAGTAGTCTTCTATTCCATGTCAGTCTTCTCAGGTTCTTCCATAGTAAGAACCTGAGAAGACTCCTTGGAATATTTTGGCCAAACACCATATCCAACCAAGATGTCCTTGCTCAATGCCAACAAGAGAGCATGGACACCATCATCAAGAGAAGGCGCTGGAACTGGATTGCCATATACTGAGAAGAGAACCATACAGCATCCCAAGAATAGCCCTGCACTGGACACTGGAAGGGAAAAGGAAAAGAGGGAGACCCAAAACCACTTGGCATCGAACTGTGGAGGAGGAAATGAAAACCATGGACCTGACCTGGGGTAGTGTCCAGAAGTTTGCCCAGAACAGACAGGAGTGGAGGACCTTCGATGCTGCCCTATATGCCAGGAGGCATAATTCTTCACTGTACATTCATAATGTAAGTACCTCATTCATTACCTTACAAGTAAGTAAGTGTCAATCCCACAAATTCACTCATCTTTTCACCCAATTCTTTATACTTCTCAATAACCTTTTTATTCTTTGTAGAGAATAGTTTATCTGATTTATAATTGCTTGTGTCATAAATATCAACATCTTGAGACATATCCTTGTAAATATCTTCCATATTGATTTTCAAAATGAAACTTTGTATCCATACAAAGCAAATTAATATTCCATCCATCCAGTGGGGCCATACCCTGTGCAGGGTGCTGCCCAAGCAGTCTCCTTGGTTATTGAGCGCAAACCTGGATGAGTCACCACTCCGACACAGTATACCAGCAAGCTGGCACTCATTTTGCCGACCTCGGAAGGCTGAAATGCAGTCAATCTCGGATCCTAGGATCCCAAGTCCACCACCCTCACCATTAAGCAACACCAGGCATAATAGTGATATAAAACAAAAACACGGGGTCAAAACTACCTCATGTGTTGTTGAAAACGCTTGTGTTGTTATGAAAAAAATAATATTTTTGCATGAATATAGTTTCTTCTGTTAAAATATTTTGTTTTCCTTAGAACAAGATATAATACAATATTTGATAAAAAACATGCGTTTGGGCAGAAGTCATGATTTTGAACAAAAATAGACATAACCTCAGGTGTTGTTAGAAATGCTTGTTTTAGGAAAATTGGACCATTTTTGCATGAATAAATTTTCTTTTTCTTTTCCTTTGAACAAGATAAAATACACAATATTTCATAAAAAGCATGCATTTTAGTTCAAGAACAGTGATTCAGAACAAAAAACGGAGTCAAAACAAGTAAATCTGTTGTTTAAAATGCTCATTTTCGGCAAATAAGACCATTTGCTGGAATAAGGTTTCTTGTGTATAATGTATTCTTTTGCATACAACAAGCGAAAATACAAACTATTTGAAAACCACACGTTTTTGCATAACAATAGTGATGTAGACCAAGATTGGAGTCGGAACAACCGAATGTATTGTTAAGAACACTTGTTTCAGGCAAATAGCACCATTTTGCATGAATAGGATGGTTTCTTGTGTAAAGCATATTTCTTTGCTTAGAACAACCTAAATACACACTGTTTGATGAAAGATGCGTTTCTGCATTAGAAGAATGATGCACCTGTAGAACAAAAAATGGGAGTCAGAACACGTGATTATGTTGTTAAAAACACTTGTGTTAAGCAAATTAAACTGTTTTTGCAGCAATAAGTTTTCTTGTGAAAAAAATTGTTTTCCTTAGAACAACGTAAAATACACACTAATTGATGAAAAACACGTGTTTCTGCAATATAATTGTGATCATGAACAAAGAACGAGGTCAAAACTACCGAATGTGTTGTTAAAATGCGTGTTTTAGGCAAATAAGACCTTTTTTGCATGTATTAGTTTTAATGTGTAAGAAAAAATTGTTGTCCTTCGAACAACATAAAATGCACACAAATTGATGAAAAACAAGTTGTTTCTGCATTAGAATGGTGATATAGAACAAAAACTGAGTCGGAACAAGCCAATGTGTGGTAGAAACACTATTTAAGCAAATAAGATTGTTTTTGCATGAACAAGGTTTCTTGTGTAAAACGTATTTCTTAGCTGAGAATAATACAAAATACACACTATTTGATGGAAAACACTCACTTCTGCATAACAATATAGTGATGTGCAACAAAAACAGGGAGTCAGAACAAGTTCATGTGTTGTTAAAAACACTTATTTTGGCAAATTCTACCGTTTTTTCATGAATTGGTTTTATTGTGTAAAAAAATTTGTTTTCTTTATAACAATGTAAAATACATACTAGTTGATGAAAATCACGTGTTTCTGCAATATAACTGTGATTTTGAACAAAGAGCGAGGTCAAAACTACCTAATGTGTTGTTAAAAACATGTTTTAGGCAAATATGACTCTTTTTGCATGAATATGGTATCTTGTGCCAACGTATTTTGTTGCATAGAACAAAGTAAAATACACACTATTTGATGAAAGGCATGGGATTCTGCATTAGAATAGTGATGCAGAACAAAAAATGGAGTCAAACTAGTTTTTGTGTTGTTACAAACGCTTTTTGAGGCTAATTCTACCATTTTTGCATGAAGTACTTGCATTGTGTAAAACATTTGTTTTCCTTACAACAACCTAAATACACACTATTTGATGAAAGACACGTTTCTAAATTAAAATAGAGATTATAGAACAAAACTAATCTGAACAAGCTAACGAGTTGTTCGAAACACTTGTTTTTGGCAAATTTGATTTTACATGAAAAAGGTTTTTATGCAAAATGAAATCCTTTGCTTTAGAACAAGATAAAAAAAAACCCTTCAATGAAAAACATGCATTTTTGCATTGCAATAGTGTTGTGGAACAAAAAAAATGGTCTAAACAAGTGGATGTGTTGTGAAGTATGCTTATTTTAGGGAATTTCAACCTTGTTTGCATGAATTAGTTTTCTTGTGTAAAATATTTTGTTTTCCTCAGAATAACCTAAAATCCACAATATTTGATTGAAGGCATCTGTTTCTGCATTAGAATAGTGATGCAGAACAAAAAATGGAGTCAGTGCAAGCTAATGTGTTGTTAACACTTGTTTTTGGGAAATAAGACTGTTTTTAGCAAAGTATACTTGTTTCTTGAGTAAAATGTATTTCTTTGCTGAGAACTACCTAAAATACACACTATTTGATGAAAAACATGTTTCTGCATTAGAATTATGATATAGAACAAAAAATGGGATCAGAACACATAAGGTGATGTTAAAAATATTTGTATTGTACAAATTCAACTGTTTTGGTGTGAATTAGATTTCTTTTGTAAAATGTATTGTTTTTTTTCGAACAACCTAAAATACACACCATTTCACAAAAAAACATGTTTCTGCAGGAGAAACATTATTTTGAACAATAAACGGAGACCACAACTGAATGTGTTGTGGAAAATGCATGTTTTAGGCAAATAAGACCGTTTTAAGCATGAATAATGTTTCTTGTGTAAAATGTATTGTTTTGTTTCGAACAAGCTAAAATACACAATATTTAATGAAAAGCATGCGTTTCTGCTTTAGAATAGTGATGTAGAACAAAACAGTTAGCATGAATTAGGTTTTTTTTTTTGGTTTCAGACCAGGTCACTCTACCCTGGACATGCTGCTTCTGCTCTCCCAACAATGGATGGTGGTACTCAATCCCAGACATGAAATCAGAACCATATCCCTTGACATATCGCATGCTGTTGATACGGTCTGGCACCCTGCCCTGCTCACCAAACTCTCTTCCTCTGGTATCCAAGGCCATCTTCACTTGTGGCTCACAGACTGTCTCTCTTGTCACAGCCAACGTGTGGCCCAAAATGGAGTTCTCTCATCCCCTCTTCCTGTCCAGGCTGGAGTTCCTCAAGGCAGTGTTCTGGGCCCTGTTCTTTTTTTCTGGTTTTCATCAAGGATCTCTCCGACTTTCTGGAAAAAAATTTGATTTTACTGGATTCTGTGGTTTATTTAACACGATACACAACAAAACCGAGTCGGCGAGACGTTGAACCCTCGAGGAGGACAAGATTCCACAACAACATTGAAGAATCCTACAACGATCGTCTCACGAGGTTTGCCGGGAGCTACAAGGAAAGAATCCTACAATGATCACGACGAGGTTCGAGCAGAAAAATCCACATCAACGCCAACCAAGAAAGACTCCACTCCATCCCAGCCACAAAACGGCTCGTATAGCCTTTGCAAAAGCTCATCTGGACAAAGATCCAAGCTTTTGGTCCTCAGTTCTCCATCCTCTGCTCTACCATCTGTCATTTCTCAGACCAGCAAGCAGCAGCTTTTTCGCTCTCTGCAGTTCTGGGTAAAATCACAAACTGGTCCAACACATGGAACATGTCTTTCAACCCTGACAAATCTCACACTCTCACAATGTCTCTCGGAAAGGACTATTTCGAACCCCCCCCCCCCCCCGTCCATCTACTTTCTCAACAATCCTCTTGAAGTCCTTTCATTCAAGCTTCTGGGTCTCACCATTTGTCATGATCTTTCCCAGGAAAGCCACTTTTCCAACCTGGCTAACACTGGGAATCCTCTGTTGTGCAACGTCCTTCCTCGGCCCACCTGAGCTCTTGACCACTTACAAAGCTTTCGTCCGCAGCCTTATGGAGTACTGCTCTCCCCTCTGGGTTGGTTCTCCTGCCCTTCACCTTTCTCAGCTTCATTCTGTGGAAACCAAGGCATTTTGGATGATTGGTATCTCCCGCGGTGAGGCTGAGTCTTTTGGCCTCTCACTCTCTCACCGCAGGCAGATCGGTGCTCTTTCTGTCTTCTACCGTCTCCTCTCCAGTCTCGCCCCCCTTGCTTTGTCTGCGACGTGTTCCCTCCCCCCCCATATTTCCGCAGGGCACTGAAGGTCCACCAGCAACCCCCTTCTGGTAAAACTACCAAAATCACGAATCACTGCTCACCTTCACTCTTTTATTCCTCTTTTTTTCCTGCCTTTGAAATAAATTCCAACACTCTCTTCAATTCCATTCCTCCCTCCAGGCTTTCAAAACAGCCATTCACCACCACCTCTTATCGTCCCCCATCCAAAACCTCAATCTTTTCTACACCCGTTAATCCACGCCAAACCAACCTCCTTCAAATTCCTGCTTTCCTTCCTGAAAGTGCCCGTGGTGTCCATCTTGTATACCCCATGTTTCCCGCCCCATCCCTCCATTCCACAGATCTCCTAATGTCTCTGTTCCCCACTGTTTTGTCCTTCCCACACCCGTCCCTCTGGTCTCATGCACCCCTAGCTGTGCATTGTGTTAGCTCTCATACGAGCCTCGACAAGGTATACAAAAAACCCGACGGAGTCAGAACAGGTTAAGGAGTTGTTAAAAACGTTTGTTTTATGCAAATAAGAACGCTTTTGCATGAATAAGGTTTATTGTGAAAATCGTATTGTGTTGCTTCGAACAAGCAAAAATACTCGTAATATTAATGAAAGTCACGACTTTCACGAAAGTAAAATATATTTCTTTGCTTCGAAAAAGATTAAGTACACAATTTTTGATGAACAACACACTTTTCTGTAGTATGCTGGTGATGTAGAACAAAAACGGTCAGAAAAGTTAATGTGTTGTTAAATACGCTTAATTCGGCAAATACTACATTTTTGCATAAATTAGTTTTATTGTGAAAGATATTTTGTTGTCCTCAGAATAACTTAAAATACACACTATTTGATGAAAAACACATGCTTCTGTGATAGAATTGTGATTTCGTACAAAAGGCGAGGTCACAACTATCTAATAATGTATGTGTTGTTAGAAACGGTTGTTTTAAGTAAATCAGATCATTTTTGCGTGATTAAAGTTTATTGTGTGAAATGCATTGTTCTGCTTAAAACGAGCTAAAGTACACAAAATTTGATTGAAGGAATTCGTTTCTGCATAAGAATAGTGATTCAGAACAAAAAACGGGCAGAACAAGTTAATGTGTTGTAAAAACGCTTGTTTTAAGTAAATATGACCGTTTTTAGCAAGAATGAGGTTTCTTGAGTAAAATGTATTTCTTTGCTTCTGTAGTGTAAAATAATTCAATTTCCACATTGGTTCAACATACAAAAGAGAATCTTTAATGCAAATTAGTACGTTCACATACAGGAGAAAATATAACAATGAAGTTCTCAAAAAAATCACACTAATGCAAGCCTCATAAATGAAACGGGGATGAGTGGGGGAAGTGATTGAAAAAGCAGGATAAAAGAAAAAAAAACTTTTCATCTGTGAAAGAGTAACTATTCTCTTAGTTTAACATCAAAATAACTGCTTTCTGCTACTGAGAAAGGAGTGAAAACATTCTAAACAATGTCGGCAAGGCCCAAGTACAGCCAATCAGAAAAGAACACAGCAGTCTCTTCGAAGTTCTACAGGGTTTGGAGGTACAGATAGTTACACAGATCAAGAGAGTGAATCATTACTTCAGCACGTTCTCAGCATTGATAAAGAACAACATTACATTGTCTCGCATTACTCACAGAACCTCAGCAGCTTCCACAATGTGTCTACACAAAAAGCCATGCATTATATTCGTTAAATTTGTGAACTAAATAAGAAATATCAAAAGTTATGTTTACTCATGAACTAATTTATATACTTAAGTCTTCCTGGAACTTATGCAACATTTCCAGCTTGTTACATTGTTTTAATAAAAAAATGACAAATCAATATCACAAATCGATATTAATTGAAGGCAGATGTATGTTTTACAGAAAAGTGTAACAGAATACATAGTTAATCATGTTTACAAGGGAATTCTCTTAACTGCAGCATTTTACCAAAGTTCAAATAATATTTTATGAGTGAGGAACAATGTCTTTATTCATTCACACTTTGGGCTGGCAACACCAATAACAAATGCTTGAAGAGTAAATCTTCCACAGAGCGGGGATCTTCGACACCTATAACAAGTTAAAATACATATTATTTGATGAAAAACGTCTTTCTGCTTTCTGCATTAGAATCATGATATAGAACAAAAAATGGGATCAGAACAAAGACTGTGATGTTAAAAATGTGATAAAAATATTGTGCGAATTCAACTGTTGCGTGAATTCGATTTCTTTTATAAAATGTATTGTTTTGGTCGAACAACCTAAAATACACACTATTTGATGAAAAACATGTTTCTGCAGGATAAACGTGATTTTGAACAATAAACGGAGTCAAAACAACCGAATTTGTTGTTAAAAACGCTTGCTTTAGGCAAATAAGACTGTTTTAGCATGAATAAAGTTTCTTCTGTAAAATGTATTTTTTTGCTAAGAACAAGCTAAAATACACAATATTTGTTGAAAAACATGCGTTCCTGCAAGAGAATAGTTATTTGGTAGGAAAAATTGAACTTTGGCAGGATTGGAAAAAAAAAAAATTCAAAAAAAAAATTTTTTTTTAATTGAAAATAAATAAATAATATATATATTCAAAAATTTGAAAAAAAAGAAAAGAAAATATTTGGCAGGATCATGAGTTAAAATCCTGCTTGGCTGTGGAATTAATACCAGGCGGGGTTGATTCAGCCTGTCGTCCTCAGGTTGGCAAAATGAGTGCCAGCTTGCTGGTTTCCTGTGTCGGAGTGGTGACATGTCCAGGATTGTACCCAATAGCCAAGGAAACTGCCTTGGCAGCACCAATGCTCTGCACAAAGTACGGTCCCAATGGATGGATAGAATAAGCTGATGTGTTGTTAAAACACTTGTTGGCAAAAAAGGCTGTTTTTGCATGAATAAGGTTTCCTGTGTAAAATGTATTTCTTTGCTTTGAATATGATAAAAAACACACATTTCTGCGTAACAATATACTGTAATGATGTAGAACAAAAACTGAGTCAGAACAAGTTAATGTGTTGTTATGAATGCTCATTTCAGCAGATTTACCGTTATTGCATGCATTGGCTTTATTGTGTAAAAAATTTGTTTTCCTTTGAGCAACGTAAAATACACACTATTGATGAAAAACATCTTTCTGCAATAGAATTGTGATTTCGAACAAAGAAGGCGGTCAAAACTATGTAATGTGTTGATCGATAATCTTTTTTTAGGCAAATAAGACCGTTTTGTATGAATAAGGTTTCTTGTGTAAAATGTGTTTTTTTTTTGTTTTTTTTTTACTAAGAACAAACTAAAATGCACACTATTTCATGAAAAATAGTTTCCGCATGTACATAGTGATTTGGAAGAAAAAACAAGTCAGCCAATGTGTCAAAAACGTTTGTATTATGCAATTAAGACCGTTTTGCATGCATAAAGTTTATTTATTTATTTTTTGTTTGCATTGTCGAGGTTCGTATGAGAGCTTACACACAACGCACAGCAAGGGGGGGGGGCAGGAGACTAGGGACGGGAAAGGGAAGGGCAAAACAGTGCGGAGCAGAGACATTAGGATATCTGTGAAAGGGAGAGGTGTGGGGTGGGGTATACAGGGTAAACAAGATGGACACCATGGGAATTTTCAGGTCCTTACAAGACAAGGAACTTTCAGGAAGGAAAGCAGGGAATTTGAAGATGGTGGGTTTGGGGTGGATTAACGAAGATAGAAAAGATTGAGGTTTTTGGAGTGGCGAAGATGAGCAGTGGTGGTGAATGGCTGTGTTGAAAGCCTGGAGGGAAGAATGGGATTGAGGAACATATCGCAGACAGAGCGGGGGGGGGGGGGGGGCAAGACTGGAGTGGAGACGGAAGAAGACAGAAAGACCACCGACCTGCCTGCGGTGAGAGTGAGAGACCCAAAGACTCAGCCTCACCGTGGGAGATACCAATGATCCGAAATGTTTCTTGTGTAAAATGTGTTATTTTGCTGAATACAATCTAAACTACACACTATTTGATGAAAAACATGCATTTATGCATTGTAATGGTTATCTGTAATGAAAAACGTGGTCAAAACAGGCTTGTGTGTTGTTAAAAATGCTTGTATTAGTAATACCATTTTTGCATGAATAAGGTTACTCGTTCAGAGTTTGTTGTTTTGCTTATAGTGTGGTATGAAGAGTGACTGAAACAGCTTCCGTAGGACGTTTGTGCTAAAATTGATTTTTTTTGCTGTATTGGGTTGATTTGAAGTCATGCTACTGGAAAATGATGGGGTTCAAATTTTCCGACCCCTCGACTCCCCTGTGGGGGACCTTTTTTGTCCCAGGACCCCCCCCCCACCCCCGGACTGACCCCTTGCCTATCTTCGCTAATAAGGATTCAATTTTCACGATCTTTGGGTCGGTTTAGGGGTTTTAGATCATAGTGACTCCATTTGACACTCTCAAAGTGACCGGAAGTGGTTATTAGTGACTTCTGGTGGCTACTACAGATTTCCAGTGACAATCGGCATCATACTCAGGGTCCTTTTCATGCGAGCCAGAAACATAATCATGTAGTACCTCTTTCTAGGGGTTTCAGGGCATGAGAAAACGAATGATGAAGTTAATTTTGTGATCAGACTGACCTATGATGAGATAAGGTCACTTTACATTTAATAAGGAATATTGATCTTCATGATTTTGTGTGCTTTTAGGTGAGACGCTGACCCGGAATGAGGACAATCAAGATCATCTAACTTCCCTGTTACTAGATAAGGTCACTTTGAGCAATATTGTTACAATGTTCATGTGTTTCTGTTGTTTGTGCTTTCTGGTGGGAAGTTGAGCTGCTCCGACCACGATTAGGACCATCTAGCAGTCATGTCTAAAAAGAACTGTGTGTGTGTGTGTGTGTGTCATCTGCAATGAGGGTGCAACCTCAAGCAAGAGACTGATAAACAATCCTGATATGGTTGATGAACTTGTTTCCTGTTGTAATGTGCACTTGTCTTTTGGTGAAACTGGCATCAAACAACTTACTGATCATTTAGTTGGTCTGAGTGAATCTGAATGTAAATTGGTGAATTACCATAGCGAATGTCGGAAACCCATTGTTAACAAGAGCATGATTGAACGATTCCGGGGTAAGCGCAAACGGTCGGATTCCCCTGCATGCCCTGTGCGAGGGCCTGGTTTCCCTTCCACTGCCATTGACTCTGCCTGGCCTAAAAGGACAAAAACCATCCCAAAAGCAGAGGTATGTTTGTTCTCAACCTGCAGCTTCTGTCCTCACGACACTACAGTACCTCTCCACCGTGTTTTTTTTCCCACAGGATGGGTGACAATTTCCTCGAGATAAAGCTCAAGACTTATGATGACCATATCCGAACTTGCGTATCAGAGCTAGAGGACGCTGGGGATGCTTCTGCTCTTGAAAAGTACCATCATAGACAATGCTTGCGGTCTGCTCAGTGCACCTTTACTCCTGTAGAGCATAGTAATGTTGAGCTCATCCACTCTGCATGTGATGAACAGTTGCTCTTCTCCGTTCAAAACACACTAACTGATGATGAGGTTACCCTCAGTATGGCTGAGGTTAACGATGCATACTTGTCAATTTTGAAAAGATATCAGGTGGAAATAAATGAGACTGGGAAAATACCGCAAGCACCTGAAAAGGCTTATTTCTGAATGCCTTCCAAATGTTCAGTTCTTTAAGTCTTTGCGGAAAAATGAGCCTGACAATCTCGTCTTCCCAACAGCAGTTAGCAAGGCGATGGACCTTCGGTCTGCACTGCTCGATGATGGCGAAGCAATTGGCTACTTGAGGAAAATGGCTAACATGTTACCAGAAGAAATGATGCAGCACTGAAAATGGTCGTTCAATGGCAGCTTTGACAACTTTGAAAATCCTCCACTACTTCAGTTCTTCTTAACACATCTCCTCTTTGGCCCTCATGTTGTCAAAGTTTCTGGAATGCACAATAGTGAAGTGGACAAATCTGTTGATGTTGCTTGCCAGTTTTCTAATCCAAAATACTTGGAGTGATATCGAGAGGTGAAGCTTCAATCAAAGAAGAATGTGGGTTTCAGCAGACTGTCCAGACGCCCCTCTCAATCGGCCTACCTCTCACCATTCATTCCAGAGTACATGACAGCCTCATCAATAACCTCACAGAAGTGTACATTGGGAGTGACAACCGGAGGATCCTTGACTTTGAAAAGCGCGAGCAACAAGGTGTTCTTCAGCAGATGAACGAGAATGGTGGATTTTGTCTCCCAGATGTTGTGAAGAAATGAGTGAACATCTGGTTTGCTGTGGATAACATTGACCTCTTAGAAGACACACCAACTGGACAGAACACATTCCATGGTCCAGTGGTCGTGATCAACCAGCGAGCAGAAGATGGAGAACCCGTCAACCAACCACTTGTGCTCCCAGAAAAGCTTGTTTCTCCTGCACCACTAGCCTTTAAAGTCAAATACCTGCAAGAACCAATCATCAAAACCAAGCCAATACATTTTGCAGTCAACTAACTGGGGAAATGTAAGTCTCATTTCAACAGAATTCATTCACACCTGGGCCCTTGCTAATTACTTCAGTACAGATGACAACACAAATGACCAACACGTAGAGCCTGAAAACCAACAGGAAACAGATCAATGGCAAAATCAAGCCGAGACTCAAAATGTCCGAAATACTGCTGATTCTATTATTTCGCTGAAAGAACACATACCTAAGAGTGAGAAGTTGGCAAAGGACAGAGTGATGCAAACTTGGGCTGCTACTAAGTCTCTGCTATTATCATGCTCCTTGCAGAATCATGGACTGACTAACACAGAGGTTATTGCTCCACTGTTAAGGACCTCACCCACGGACTATGGAACCCTGTATACTGTTCTGATGCTGACTCGGGGCATATCTGCTTTTGTGGTCGGTCCTGAGAGAAGAGTCTTCATAACGCTCGATCTGGATCTTTACAGCCGTGCCCTCAAGATTCAACAGTCAGGTGGTTACAAACACTGGCTCCTCCTACCAGGTGTTCTGCGTATTGGACTTACTTGCCTGCACACTCTTGGCAAAACGATTGACGGAAGTGGAATAGATACATGTGCCATTGAAAATGGCACATACACTTCTGCAGCTCTTCGTGGAATCTATGGCAGCAAGGCATACAAGCGAGGCATTGAGTATCACATCACAACCAGCCTGGCGATCATGATGATGAGGTTTGACGCCATTTCTGCTGCCCTTCCACCTGGACCTCTCCGTGTCCAATGCAGCACTCTCAAGAAGGCTCTCCACGAGCACAGTCCAGATATGGTTGAGATCGACAACAATCTCCAGTCCTCGTACTCAGAGAATGTCAAGCCGCTTGAAGACGAAAAAGACATAGGGGAGCTCGCAGAGTTTCTCATGCAGTACCTCGAGCAGGTAGAGAATCTTCTGCATCTTATCGGTGCATGTCGCTCGGGTGACTGGGAAGGTTATTTGGCTGCACTGGAGAACGTCATCAAGTATTTCTTTGCACACAATCACCTGAATTATGCGCGCCTCATGCCTGTCCATCTTGCTCAAATGAATGCCCTGGAACAGGATGACCCTGCTGCATGGGAAGCACTGGAGTCAGGTGACTTCGTTGTGGCAAAATCAGAGGTTCCCTTCACTCACCTTTTTTAATGACCAAACTCTGGAGCAAGAAATCAAGTTGTTGAAGCGTCATGGCGGGATGGTTGGATTGAGTCAAGATGAAGCCGCTCTGGACCGACTTCTTACCATCACACCTCATCTCACTCATATAGTAAAGCAGTTCCTCCACAGTTTCCCTCGAGCCTCCAGGGCATCTGAACGAAGTGAACACTACCAGCTTTCCGGTGCTGTTGCTGTCAGGTCAAGAGAAAATGCTCTGAAGCTCTGTCACTCCATCGAACAGCATTGTGGGGGCAATCCATTCACAGAAAAGTCTCCTCTGAAGAGCCTGGTATCCTCCGCTCTTGTACCAGTTGTTGCAAAAGATGACATTCTGCACTTTGCAGAGAAGGGACAGAAGCGCTTTGAGGAGTTCGTCCATGAAAGATTGTTGCCCACATCAATACTCTCAGTTTGGGACCCAATGAAGAAGTTCAAGCAAAAGACCTTCTCAAACTGTATGGAGAAAACTCGAGTCCACGTGGGTGACAAGGTCATCAAGTTGCGTGAGGAGCGTGAACTTCTGGGCAGATTCCTTATTATTCAAGGAAGTCTCCCTGAGCTGGTACCAAAACTGGAGGAGACTGTTGGGGAATATGAGATGTCTGTGGTGCCATGCTCTCTTTGCTCTGTTGACAGCTCTTTATATCCCAGCTAACAAGGCCAGTCTGATGCATGCTGTTGAAGGAGCTAAGGCTCAACCACTTCAATCTGCCACTCTTCTTGATACAGCACCAACGAGTCCACCACCTAAAGTTCTCATTGTTGATGCCATGGCTGTGCTTCAGAGCATGAAGAAAACGCCGACCATGCAGAAGCTCTCCGGCCTTCAAGTGGCATTCATCAAGCGCATTGAGTTAATGATGGTCGGCTACAACGAGGGTCGAGTGGTCTTTGACCATTACCAGGATCAGTCTCTGAAAAACAAGACTCACCAAAAGAGAGCCATCCAGAAATGAAACTCACCATGTCTCTCAAGGAGATATTTTTATCTGTCTTAGAACCAAAAGTATCCTGACATATATGTTCGCTGAGGACTTGATGCAACATTTCTCCAGCAGCAGCAACGTCAAGCTGATCTTCGTGGACGACACCAAGATCAAGGGCTGTGATTTTGAGGAAGATCATTCACACGAAGAGGCTGATACACTGATTCCTCATCAAGTCCTCACCTCTGTAGCTGAGAGTGATTGGCGGAATGTATGTGTTTGGTCACCTGACACTGATGTCCTCACGCTTTTCCTCGACCTGGTCTCTTGTGGTCGTCTTGGAACTCGCACTCGTCTCAAGTTTTTAACTGGCAAGGGCACGAAATACAGAGAAATTGATGTGGTGGATCGAGTTCAAGTGATTGGACGTCATAAGTGTCAAGGACTGATTGGACTCCACAACTTCTCTGGTGCTGACTGGGGTGGGAAATTTGTGGGTATCACCAAGAAAACCTGGGTTGGTGCATACATGAAGCTTGATGAAGATGACTCGGCTATCAACTGCTTCCGGGAGCTCGGTAAAGGTCCTTTTCAAACTGAGCTGGTCAATGGTGAACTGCCACCACAAGTCAAGGGTTTGGAGAAGTTCATATGCCATGTATACTGTTCCACAGTTCCCATAACTCTGCCGGCATTGAGATGGGAACTGTTTCGCTCCAAGAACTTGGAAGGAGAGATGCTGCCCCCAACTCGCGCTGCCTTACTACTACCCCATATCACCTGAGCAAATTACATTGCCATGTGCGATAAATCATTGCAATAACCAGGCCAACTGCCCAGATCTTCCTACTATTGAACACGATGGCTGGCAATTAGAGAAAGGAGTCTGTGTTCCTGTGAGGTGTCTCGATATCCCCGCTCCTCGACATGTAATTGAACTCGTCAAATGTGCATGTAAACCAGGTTGCACAAGAAGGTGCAGTTGTTGCAAGAATGGCCTGCCTTGTACTCGTCTCTGCAAATGTTATACAAGGGAATGTGCAAATGTAATAAGGGAAGATGTGCATGAGGATGAGGTTGATGAATATGCTGTCATCTTGAATTAGTTTCAATGAAATACTATCTAAGCTGTTCTGTATGTTTTTGTTCTTCATGTATCCCTTTGTTTTTATTTGTATCTGTTCGCTTATTAAACGTTTGTGCAACTTCAACGATATTATGTGTTTATACATCTCATCACAGGTCAGTCTGATCATGAAAATAACTGCACCAATCATTTCCCCATGCCTAAAAACCCATAGAAAGAGGTACTACATGACTGTTTCTGGCTAGCATGAAAAGGACCCTGAGTATGACGCCGATTGTCACTGGAAATCTGCAGTAGCCACTGGAAGTCGCTAATAGCAACTTCCGGTCGCTTCGAGAGTGTCATAAATGAGGTCGGTATGATCTCATCTGATCGAGCGTACTCGGGCATTTTGCCGGGCGATGGCAGAAATAATCTACAGTGGTTGCCAGTCCTATTGTCACTTGAACCGGTCTCCCCCCTAAGGCGGAGTGCACTTCATACCGTTCTGCAAGTATATTAGCAGTCGCTAATTCGTGCCTCATCTACCCGCTGCCATAGATGATTTTCTGACCTCGAATGGCTCAATTATCCCAGCAAGCTGGTACTCAATTTACCGACCTCAGAAGGATTTCAGGCTGAGTCAACCCCCTGGTGTGTATTAATTCAGTGGCCAACGGGGCTTGAACTCGGGACTCTTGGATCCCAAGCCGCTACCCTAACCACTGAGCCAACACCAGGATATATTTGTCAGTGAGTGTTGGCTCAGTATGATCTAAAACCCCTAAAACGACCTAAAGATCATGAAAACAATCATTATTAGCGAAGATAGGCAAGGGGTCAGTCTGGGGGGTCCCGGGATGAAAATGGCCCCCCACAGGGGGTGGTCGAGGGGTCGGAAAATTTGAACCCCATCATCTTCCAGGAGCAGGACTCCAAATCAACCCAATACAGCAAAAAAATAAATTTTAGCACAAAAATCCTATGGGATGACACGTCATACCACACTGTTAGTACAAGCTAAAACGCACACTATTTGATGAAAAACACATGTTTCTACATGTATATAGTGATTTCAAACAGCAAGCCAATGTAGTCAAGTTTCTATGGAGGGTATCCGTGTCCCCCCCCTCCCCCAGTACTCCACCACACCAACTTTTTTAGCTTACTTTTATGGTCTGATGAAACATTTGAGATGTTAACAAAAAAATTTCCCAGCACTCTGGCGATATTCAAGATGGTGTCCAAAATGGCCACCAAAATGGGTAAAATCATAGAATATGGTATTTAACATCTCAAAAATGTGGCAAATTGGAAAAATAATCTTTGGAATTTCGTTCCTGATCATTAGTTACGAGTTTCTGATAATTGGGCCTTGTTGCCATTTAAAAAAAATCCAAGATGGCGTCAAAAATGGCTGCCCAAATGTGAAAAATCATAGAAAATTATATATAACAGCCAAAAACTGTGACAAAATTGTAAATTATTCATTGGAATAATGTGAATCTCATCATTAGTAACTAATACCCAGTGATTGAATTTTGCTACAATGCTTAAATTTAAAGATGCCATCCAAAATGGCCACCACAATAGGCAAAATCATAGAAAATTGTATATAACAGCCTGAAACTAAGAATAATATCCAGTAAATTAATATTTGGATTCATTGTAATATATGTTCTTGATTATTAGAAACGAATAGGCCGATGTGGTGATTTATGTTTTGTTGCCATCCATAAAATCCAAGATGGAGTTCAAAATGGTTTTTGAAATGGTAAAATCATAGTAAATATCAAATGTCAGCTTCAAATAATCATTAATGTAGTAATAATAATAGAGGGGCAGAACCATAGAATATTCGTCTTGTAATTCTTATCAAGGATGTTTATTATTATCATACTTGGAATTGAAGATGGCAGACAATTTGAAAGTCAGACCCCACACACACACACACACACACACACACACACACACACACACACACACACACACACACACACACACACACACACACACACACACACACACACACACACACACACACACACACACACACACACACACACACACACACACACACACACACACACACACACACACACACACACACACACACACACACACACCTACACACACACACCTCTGTACACACCCTGATGCACTTTGAATATTTACATACACACAAGTATTATGTGTATTAATCTTTTTATGTGTATTTTTTTCTCTTTCCAGGTTTGATTAATTAGCTTTGCACGACTAGCTAGTCAAGATCAAGTCAAGATCACAAGTCAAGATGTCAAGATCACAAGATCACAAGTCAAGATCACAAGATCACAAGCTAGTCAAGATCACAAGTCAAGATGTCAGACAAGCAAGAAATTGTTTAATGTCATTGTCAAAAGAAAGTTGTTGAAATGGAAAGAAAATGCAAACAGGAACATTGTGTCATTGATATGTCTGGAATAAAGCATGGATCGTTCACATATTTTTCAGACTTGACGAATCCAAATGATAGATTGGCACTTGTCAAAAATATACGGGATCGTCGCTTTGCTGAACCACCAGGTTCTTCATATCGAATGACAGATATCTGTCAGGGCATTCCTGATGAGATCCAGGAGAACTCGGGCGATCATCGAGGATGTTACCAAACATTTACCCTGAAACTACATAGGTTAACAGCTAGTAAACCATCCAACGATCCTGAAGCTCCTGGACCATCTACCAGCCAAGAAGGAATGGTAAAGCGCAAGAAAGCATCAGAAATGATCTTTTTTGAACCTGATTGTATTTCCTGCAACACTGAAGGCCAATTCCATGTGAAAAAGGCAGGCATTGACACAAAGGAAGGCACCTCTTCATTTGAACGTGATGGATGGCAGAAAGTGCTGCAAATAGCAGAAGAGAACAATCATGAGTTTCTCTTAAGGCGAATCCGAGGATTTGATTTGTTTGCAACAGAGGCCCAATACCACCCAAAATGCAGAAAGCAGTATACAGCCAATTATCAGAAACTAGTAACTAATGATCAGGAACCAAATCCAATGATTATTTTTCCAATTTGCCACATTTTTGAGATGTTAAATACCATATTCTATGATTTTACCCATTTTGGTGGTCATTTTGGACACCATCTTGAATATTGCCAGAGTGCTGGGAATATTTTTTTGTTAACATCTCAAATGTGTAATAGGACCATAAAAGGAAGTTGGTTGGTTTGGGAGAGTTCTGGGAGTGGTGCACGGATAGCCTCCCTCGATACTCCCCTAATGTCTTAAAAACGTTTGTGTTTGGCAATGAAGACCTTTTTTTGCTTGAATTAGGTTTTTTGTGTAAAATGTTATTTTGTTTAGTACAAGCTAAAATACACCGTTTCTGCATTGTTTTATTTATTTGGAACGAAAAATGTAGTCAGAACAAGCTAATGTGTTGTAAAAATACTTGTTTGGTAAATTTGACCTTTTTTGCATAAATTTTTTTGTGTAAAAAGTGTTGTTTTGCTTTGTACAAGCTAAAATACACACTTTGATGAAAAACATGTTTCTGCATTAAAATAGTGATTAGAACAAAAAATATGATCAGAACAAGCTAATGTGTTGAGGAGTTAAAGGCTTAAGGATTTTGGTGTTGGGATGGCAATTGAGAGGGAAATGTATAGAAGCGTCGAGGCTGTAAATAGATCTTGCGTTGAAGATCATCAGTTTAATTGTGTGAGGGAGGAAGGAGAGGTTCTGTTTCATGTTGTTTTGTCATTTCCATGACACAAAGTGAACATTCCTTTTTAGGTCATCTCTACCGAGATGACCTAATAAAGCCGGACCAAATGTCCGTCCGTCAACAATTTTTCTTTCCGATCTTGATGAAACTTGGTATGTGGGTAGAGGTCGATGAGTGTTGCACAACGATATAACTTTTGTCCGGGTTCAAGGTCAGGGTCAAGGTCACGAGGTCACATAAGTTATAAAAATCGCCATTTTCAAAACCTATCTAGTCTGCCATTCTACAAGATATTCGGCAACTGTTTATTGATTATGATAGTAAAAAATATTGTCTTGTCTTGTATCTAACCGGACAGATTTTTGAATTTCCGTCCCGTTTGGCTGCCACGTAACCTGGAGATGGTCAAGAACACCTCCCGGTACAAAGAAAACTTTTTACTTCCGATCTTGATGAAATTTGGTATGTGGGTAGAGGTCGATGAGTGATACCCAACGACATTTTTTCCCGGATTTGAGGTCAGGGTCAAGGTCACGAGGTCACGAAAGTTGTGAAAGTCGCCATTTTCAAAACCTATCTCGTCTGTCATTTTAGGAGATATCTGGCAACGGTTCATCGATTATGATAGTAAAAAACATTATAGAGATGACCGTCACCCCCACACGGGGGTAATTTTGATTTGAATGTTTTCACATCAAGTGGAACTTCAAGGATAAGTGTCGGATGTGTTGCTGAATTGTAATTGGTAATGGGAAATAATGAATTTTAAATGCAGTATTTGAAAGCCTCTAATCAAGGCCATTACGGGATTGCTTTGCAGGAGTGTAGGATTGAACACCTTGACTGGTCGGCACCCTTCTTGGTCTGTAACCTCCTTTTGGGTCATCACTGGCCCATTTGGTGTTTGGGATATTGTTTTATGTAAGTCACGTCACATGGGAAAAAGTAAGTTGAGGGTAAGGTGTGGTCAATTCCACACACAGATGGAGGTGTGGGCGCTGCTTTGGGATCTGAAAATGCGGAGCCCACTGGAGCGGAGATTCAAAAACGCATCACCAGTATTATGCATTAACTGGAGAAATGTTTGATGGTCTTCAATACTGTTCACAGGTCACCAAGTCATTAAAACTTCAGTGTTTATTCTGATTTGAGCAGGTGACTTTGAGGATCAACGACATTTTTGTCATGATTTGATGGTCACCATGATTTGATGGTCCAGTTTTGAAAAGTCTGGTTTTACACTCTGTATAGAAGATTTGATTCCCATAACTTAGATGGTCTGATGCTCTGATTGGAGTGGTGGGAGTGGATTTCGAGTCAGGATTCCTCGGAGGCGGGCTGGACGGGCAGGGCTGGAGAGAATCGGTGAGACGGGAATTGCCGGAGCTCTTCGACAGTTTGCCTCCACTGGTGGTGCTTCTGCAGAGACCTCAAAACCGTAAGTTAGATACGAGTCTCTTCGTGTTTATTCTTTGTGACGTTGACGGAGTTTGTTGCATCATCTCCGTTGAACATGATGCTCATGCTCCCTCTATTTTTAATGGCTTTTGGAGATGTTTGGCTGAGATCAGGTGGACTTCCATGGTGTGGTGCGAGTTCACTATCCTGCTGCATTTCCCTGACTTTAACTTTTCCTTTTGTTGTAATTCCCATCCGGTGGTGATGCTGTACATCTCGTGTGCCCGATTTTCCCCACCCTCAAGTCAATTCTTGCCAGATCGCACTGCGCCAGCGTGGATTTCATTTGCTAATGCGTTCTCCACCATCAGCTGATGACGTCACACATAATGATCCTTTATGACCAAGAACTGGCCACGGTGCACTGCCTGATCGCTAAAGCACCTGCCGGACAGGAAGGACCGGGTGCAGGCTGTCTGGGTTCAATTATTATTTAAATATGCGACTGCATGAACAAAAAGCTATTGTATTATGATGGGGTCACATTCAAAACGGATGAGGTCAAACATATTTTGTCGACATTTTAACCTCGTTAATTCTTCCTCTTTCAACAAAAATGATGCAGTTAAGCATTTTAACTTGAATAACTAAGTTTAAACTTGAGATATGGTAACTTGAAAAAGTTATATTTGCTTTGGTTATATTCAGGTGAAAACCACAAGTTTTGTTTGTCAATGTGGAGACATATGGGTGGGGGTGAAGGGGGTTAAGTCTGTTTAAATTACCAATACTTCACTGATGGAATCACAAGTGATGTGATCGATGTTACTGTATTTTACAAAATATCACCAAAATTGTTTTGATCACAACAAACTGATACAATGTAAACGTGTATAAAACAAGTCTACATACACATTCGTTTCAATATTTGTATTAATATTTTCTTTCTCTTCATTTCCTTGGTTTAGGTGAATACTCTTTACAAGTGCTTCCAGATGAGAATGTTTATACGTATTCTCCTCCTCCTCCTCCTCCTCCTCCTCCTTCTCCTTCTCTTTCTCTTTCTCTTTCTCTTTCTCTTTCTCCTTCTTCTCCTTCTCCTTCTTCTTTCCTGCTCCTCCTTCCTCCTTCCCCCTTCCTTCTCCTTCTCCTTCTCCTTCTCCTCCATCCCCTCCCCCTTCTCCTTCTCGTGCATGGCTGAGAGTTGCATTTGGGCATAGGAGAAGGCTATTTTGATCATCATGCCTGTGCCATATCAACACCCAATTTTTTTTCTGCCATCACTGACAAAGTCGCTGGCACGGCATTATGTTCTTGGGTTGTCCATTCGGCTGTCTGTCTGTCCATCCATGTTAGGTTTGTCTGTCTCTCTGTCCATTCAGGCTAGGTTTTCGTTACCGTGATATAAACTTCAGAACGGCTGAACTGGGCCATCTTAAGGCATGGGCACACTGGGCAGTTGCCCAGGGGCCCCACGATTCTCGGGGCCCCATGCTGCCATATTGTTTATGAGAGATCTCTTGGCAGAGTGGATAATTACTCGACCTCTCACTGGAAAGACCTGGGATTCAAATCCCTTTTCAAATTATATTTATAATCTAAATAATTTGTGCATAACTATCTGACAAATGTTATTTCTTATCATGTTGTTAATCTGCAATAATATTGTATTGTTTACGCAATAATATTGTATTGTTATAATGTTGTTAATCTGGCTTGCAGCTGTGGATTTTAATTGCCTCATTGGTGTGAAGTTGTGTTGGTGTTTGCTTTTGTTTTAAGTGTTCATGTATTTACATTTTTATTCCCATGGGTGGGTGGGTAGGGGCCCCAGTGCATTGCTTAGCCCAGAGCTTACAATGCTGTTAAGACGGCCCTTCGGCTGAAGGGGTCCAAGTCAAACTTGATACAAGTGTGTTTCATGCCGTAATAATGTGGGTGGAGGGAATCATGTCCAGTTTTGAGATCCTCGTGGAGGATCTCTAAGTCTTACTCACGTTGTTGTTCTTCATCTTCTTCTTGTAGACTTTTTTTGTTTCACAGCCTACAGTTTTCATCGAAACTTCCTGAAACTTGGCATTTTTATGTAAAAATACCCTGCGCAGACAGTAACCATCTCCGATTTTGAAAATTCCTCCGAGAAAAAAAAAAGTTATGACGTCAAAATATCTCCACTAATGGAAATCGCCTGAAAAATTATCTCCGAAACTAGGCAGGCTTTTTAAATTATGTTTGCGGGAATCGAACAGGGCATTGGCACATATGATGCATCACTATGACGTCATATCAATTTTTATGACGTCATTCCTATTTTTTGACATATTTTTTATTTCTCAACCCAGAGTTTTCATCGGATCTTCGTGAAACTTGCCATGTATATGCAGAAAGCCCACGCGCAGGCAGTAACCATCTCCGATTTTGGAAATGCTTCCTAGAAAAAAAGTTGACATAATATCGCCGCTAATGGAAATCGCCTATACCATTATCTCCGAAACTCAGCAAGCTGTTTGAATTTTGTTTGCGGGAATCAACCCGGGCATTCGTACAGATAATTTATCGCAAACCTGATACATCACAATGATGTCATAATCGTTTTATGACGTCATCGTTAAGAGGACGAGGATCTTAGCTCATTTGAGCTTGTTATGCATAGTCGAGGCTCGTGGAAGAGATCAAATCTTTTTTTTCCCTCCAGCGGCTATGAGATCACAATGGAGGTGCTACTGGGGTTGTTTGCATGAGATTATGTTGTTCGCTCCGAGGACAGATCAAGATCGGTTTTTTTTCGGGTGTTGTTTTGTGTATTTTGTTATCATGATTTGTGTCAGGGGTTGTGAGTTTTGTATCGACAAAGGTTGCAATTGTGTTCGTAGCAGTTTAGCAGGTATTTGTATTCATTGGAAGAGGCAGGGTGAGGCCTAAAGTGTAAGTCAGTTGGGGCCTTGGGGATATGGTGGGGACAAAAGGGTATAAATGGAGCGCAAAGGAAAAGGAAATATAAAATGTGATAGATGCACAATGTGGGCAACATAGAGAATAGGAGAAGCAGAGGGTACTCGTTGTTGGAGGAAGTGTGTGGAGATAGCCCACTTGAGGATAGTTATTACGAGGTTGAAGGAACGGATAGATAATTTGCATCAAGTAGTAGAATGTGAGAAATTTGTGGTCAAAAGTTGTTTACGGTTGTGGAGTGAGGTTGCTGAGGGTATTGGAAGTGGTGATGGTGTCGCAGGGGCAGGCGGTGGTGGAGGTGCAGAGAGGGCAGGCAGTGGTGATGGTGCAGTGGGGCAGGCAGTGGTGGAGGTGCTACTGGGGCAGGTGGTGGTGACTGTGCAGCCGCTGAAGAAAGTGGTTAGGGTTAGTTTGGCTAACCCTAACAACTGACATCATTTTTTCACAACCACTCAGGCGAGAAACGATTATGTTTTCGAGCTTAATGTAAATGGTTGACGAATCATGACAGATAAACCACCTGGCACCATTTATACAATGAGATCTGAACTATCTTCGTCAATGGACATTATAAACAATCTAGATGTGGATCTGATGACGTTTGACCTAATGACCTAGTTTTCTGACTTAAAAAGTCAAAATTGAGCCGGGTAAACAAAAGATTCATTTTCAGCACCAAGAAACAGTTCAGACTAGAAGGGCACTCTTCAACGTCGCCAGATATGCCTCCACCCACATTATTACATCTTTATACATACTTGTATTAAGTTTGATTTAAATCCCTGAACCCAAATTCAAAATATTGAATAATTTTGGTTGCCAGATTATGTTTCCGATCAGGTTGAAATTTTAAACATATATTCCACAAGACTCAATCATAACCTTGACATTTCAAGTTGATTGATGAAGCAGTTCAAGAGAATATACTTCAAAAAAGATTTCTGTTCAATGCAATATGGCTGCCAGACCATGTGACTTATTTATTATTCATGAACAACCTGGTATCCCAAGGCTTGGGGAACATGTGGGTGAAGTTTCCCCTTGATCTGTCAAGCTATTCTGGGGAGGAAGGTTTTTAAAGGGTTATTCTTCAAAAAAAATCATAGGTGCCAACGCATGTGACTTATGATGTCATAGTTGGAGAACTTTTTGTTCCTCTTGGATAGGCGATCATACCTGAAAAGTTTCGCCTCGATCTATTCAGCCAGTTTGGAGAAGATTTTTGAAGGTTTTCATGTTAAAAACAATATGGCTGCCGAACCACGTGACTCGATGACATCAATTTTTTTTCACCCCCATACAATCTAACCCTCGATGACCCTCAAATATTTTTTTAAACTGATCGGATAAAGCATTTGACTTATGCCATCATTATGTCAGAACGAAGCCACCTATGACATCATCAAAATCATACTAATTTCCCACGGGGAGTACTTCACATGTGCCAAGTTTCAATTATTATTATTTTTCAATGGAGTGAGTAGAGGATAAATGGGGCTTCTGAGGCATCCATTCAAATGAATGGGGAAAAAGGGAAAAACTTTCTAACATAAGCCCGAAAAGCCCAAAATAGGACACTGATTTCCTCCCCCTCCCATACAAGCAAATGTAAAATTGAGACTTACTGATTAAAGCACTTCTTTCCTTTCATATTTTCATTCCACTCAAAGAGCGAACCAATGAATATTTGTCCATGTTCTACTTTGGGGAACAACTTAATTTTTCTGTTATATTCACTTTATCTCTTCAAGCATGAAAGAAAGGGCTGTTAGGGTGAGTTTTGTAAAATGGGGAAGTGTTCTGAGAACACAGTCGTGCCGTGAAAATGAGGAAGCATTCTGTGCCCTTGTCTCTCATGGTTATCTTTTAAATCATCAGAATACTAACAGAACAAAGTTTATCTCAACTTTTTGTTTTAAAAAAAAACAAGTTCATTTGTCTATCGCTTAGTATAACCTTTTTCAAAATGAGATTTCCACCTGTCTATTCTTACTATATCACCAACTTTGAACTTAGGCTTTCTGACATTAATCTCTTTTTCATATTCTGATTTTGTAAATATTTCTGATGGTTTAGTATTCGTTGAGGTGTGAATCATATCATTATACTTATCTACAATATCCTGAATTAAAGATAACCATTGTTGAGAACAGAGTTGAGTGAATTTTTTATATAGTCCCTCTTTTAAAGTGCGATTGAATCGCTCAATAACAACCACTTTTCCTTCATTAAAGGTGCTGTATAAATATAATGTTATTTTAAAGAAAATTCCTAAATGTTTTGTTGTAGAACTCTGTCCCCTCATCAGTCCACAATTTTTTAGGTTTTCGCTTACTTTTATTAAATATCTGTTGGAAAGCTAACATAAGAGTATTGCCTGTTTTGTTTTTTAAAGGGACAACCCACGCATATCTACTTCTCAAATCAATAATGGTTAAAGCATACTTGTACCCCTTATCATTATTGAATTCAATCAAATCAGCGGACCAGATATAATCAACTTCGTTGGAATAAACTTTCCTTCTATGAAACTTTGTGATTATTGGTTTATGTAATTAATCAGCGAATTGCTCTTCAATCTTAATGACATCATTCGAGCCGATAAGTATTTTTTTTTTTTTTTTTTGAATTTCCAAGCCCAAGTTTCAATTTAGCACTGATCATCTTCTTCACGATGAACCTATCAACTTTTTCTCTCAAGGTTGGATTTTGTATCAGAGACAAATTATACAACATTTCTCTATCGGCTTCATGTTTTTCTTCCAACGTTGTGCTATTTCCATAATAGATATCGTGCCTCATGCACACTTCATCAACCCTATTGTAGGTTTGCTCAACGGTTTAGGATTGTCAGCCTCATCTAATCTTTTATTCAAGTTTGTTCCTGAACCACAGAAAGAATACCCTGGTAGATGTAATTCCCCTGGTATTCCAGTAGTTGTAAATTTACTTCCTAATGAAAACTTTTGTATATCTCCTCCGAGTTTGTGTTTGGTGAATTCACTCTTTTTTGAGCCACACACCGAACATGTACCTTTTTGTTTGAACCTATTATTTTTACTTTTAACATGAGATATTTTTAATCTTGGTTTTCTTTTTACATTTTAGACAATAACTCATTGATTTATGAGAAAAATTCCTACAGAGTGTGAAAACGTTTTTAGTTTCCAACATGCACATTTGAATCTTAATTTTTAAAACATAAACAATCCTCAGAAATGTCTTCACTCTCTCCTCCATTTATTTAAGAAAAAAAATGGAAAACTTTAATCAAAATCAATCACACCAACGTCATCAATAATATAATCTTTTCCTTCTTTCTCTTCTTTATCTCCACTTTCTCGTTTATATCTTCTCCTGAAATCGATGTTAATAGTCTTGACGCAAGTATTTCTTATAGACTGGTCAATTCTTTGTTTTCCTCCTCGGTGCATTGAGATTTATTTATTTTCTGTCATACCTCCAATCTTTTATTAATCTCACTGGTTTCCATATTTTTATATTTATTCATTCTCTCTTTCCTCCCTCTTCCTCTCCTCCTTCTCTCTTGTCTCAGTTTCTTCAACTCCTTCCTCATCCTTTACTATCCTTGAATCACTTACACCCCATAGAATATCATACATATATTCATCAGGATTTCTTGTTATTCCTGTATCCAATTTTTTTTATTTTTTTTTTTACAACAGGACACCAATAAAATTTTATTCTGTATTTCTAAAAGAGCCTTGCGTTTTCTTAACTTTGAAATTTTTTCATTATTTAACATTTTAATTAAATCCAAGGTTGTTGGTTTATTAACATCAGTATAAAGCCAATCTTTTATTGAAAATACCTCATTCTTATGTTGTAGAACATATTAAAATACCGAATACCCTTTTCTTGAAGGTATGCTTGGAGACAGAAATGATAATTTTATTGAAGCCTTCTTGCTGTCATTTATGTATGAGAAATATAATGACAGATTAATATAATAACAGGAAATACCTCCCCATCTTCCCATAGTTAAATAATTTTGTATTTCCTGACTTATTATATATAATCCTGTTATTTGTGTTTTCATGATCTAAACTATGGCAAAACCATTATCGATTTTACCCTTATTAAATTCTTTTATTTGTTGTTTGCTAATCGTGCTTCCACAAAACTCATTCTCGGCACCAAGTGGATAATATTCCTCCTTACGAGACTGATTTAATTGTTCCAGGTCTTCGAGGTTAATTTTAAATGACCAATTATACCCTAAATCATTCATATCATATCCCCATTGTTCTATTCTCAGACAAACGATACGCCCTTCTTTATAAAATTTTATTTTAATTGGAACTGTGAATTCTATATTACCTGGAGATAAAATCAACACTTCTCTATCTTTGGAATACACAGCTGTTTTATTTAAGGATATATATATATATATATATATATATATATATATATATATATATATATATATATATATATATATATATATATATATATTGTGATAAATCGCTGAATCTCACCAAGTCATTCGTGTCAGTTGGGCTTGGATAATTTTATTAATTTATAAGCATTTTTCATATTATTTTTTGCTATACTATATTTCTGTCGTTCAGCCTGTGCCCTTGTGTAATAATTTGATAAATCAATATCCAGTTTTTGGGATACACCGAAGATAGAACCATCTTTACCAACATGTCATTTATATTAGATTAAAAATAAAGTCATAAAAATTCTTATTTTTGTTGAGTTGAAGTCACATATAGACATAATTGACCACAACACTTGGAATTTAATTCTTGGACTTGAAATGTTTGATAAACACCATTCTGTAAGAATTTTATTACTTCAACAGGTGGTGGAAGACCAAAACTAGCAAAATAATATTTGTCTTGACGATTAAAAATACAAACCCAATGAGAACCTTTCCCATTATTATCTTCTAAGTTCATAATAATATTCTTTGTATGTTTAGACACGTTTGTTAATTCATCTCTCATACAAATAACCACATTATGAATTTTTAATTTCTTACAATATTTGATAAGTTCTAAATTTGATGTATTCTTTCCAAATTCTTTAAATCAATGCTCATTTATTTATTAGAAAGATATAATCCATTAACCCTTTTAGTTAATTTTACACCTGCTTGTGCGATAGAAGAAAGGATATCTCCAACCAACAATTTTGCTTTATGAGGCAGACTTTCAAATTTTTCAGCAAAATCTACAATTACACCACTTCCACTGATTTGTTTCTCCAACTCTTTGTTATGTCTTTCCAATTCTTTTTGAGCCCGGAGTTAAGCCTTCCTTTCGTTGGCAGTTTTCACCGCTGCTTTAATACCACCCGTCAATGCTTCAGCCACACTTAAACCAGCAAATAAAGGAATTAGAAATGGGAGAAATCCTCCACTCGTCTCTCTTATTGAATATTTCTTCAACATTGGTTTTGACATTTTAATTTTAAATGAGCCATTTGTAATGGCTTTAATTAATTTCAGTTGGAGCACACACATGACACCAGCTGGCTAATGGTGGCTATGGTACATCATCACGCTCAAGGATTGCGATGAACTCGTATTCTGTACAAGATTCCAGCTGGTGAGTCTTTTGAGTGCTCACCTGCTGAGAACTTGCAGTACTCCCAGGTCAAGATGAAGTCTCCACAGACAGCATAGCAATTCAAGGGCTCAGGGAACTACGAACCAAGATCAGAGGATCCCAAGGAGATCACCTGAGTCAAAAAAAATAGGGGAAAAATATATACAAAAATCTTTATCTTCCTTTTTTGGTCTCCATAAGAAAAAAAATATTTTAAATAGCCAGTTTTGGAACAAAGCAAAATAGGACAAAAATAGCAACAAGCTTCAGTGCAAAAAACTGAGTCCCAGAAAATAGTGAAAAAATAACACTAAATTGTGAGGAAAAAATACCACACAATCCGATATTGAAAAAACAGGAAAAAGGCGACAAAATGGTAAAACCAAAAAAAAAGGGGAAAAGAAAACCCACTGTTTTTTGCTATTTTTTTGGATAAAAAGTTTTTAAATAGAGTTGAATTACCAAAAATAGGGGGGAAATATATTTTTGCTTGCTGCAAATCGACGAGGGGCAACCCTTGAACTCCTTAGCTTTGCTTGGGATTGAATGTCCTGTCATTCTTTGCCTAATTCAGTCCCTTTGAGGGAATGAATTTGGCAGAGAATGATAGGTGTGGTTGTGTTTTGTTGTTGTGCTACTATTGTTTTGTTGTACTAGAGATTCAGACAGAAAGGCTGCTTGTGCTCAGCAATGCAAAGGAAGCATTCAAAAGACCCCTCCCACGTCACTTTTCTCAAGACTGATGTTCTATGAACTCCAGTTGTATAAATTGCACCAGAGCGTTTTAAGGCATATCTGTTTATTCCTAATTGGTAGAGAATGTGCAGTGTTTTTGCTGTTTCTGGAGTCGGGGAGAGGATAAATTGTTCTCTCTGATTGAGGGTTTGGGCAACAAGGTAAATGTGCTTTTCATTCTCTGTTGTATACTTTCCCAAATTTGGAGCCTGGTGTTGGCTTAGTGGTTAGGGTGGCGGCTTGGGATCCCAGTGTCCTGAGTTCAAGCCCCGTTGGCTGCTGAATTAACACCAGGGGGTTGACTCAGCCTGTCATCCTTCCGAGGTCGGCGAAATGAGTACCAGTGTACTGGTCCCGGTGTATGCCCCGGTTAGAATAGGTGTACCATATCCCTGTGTGTCGTAAGAGGCGACCAGGGTTGGTGTCAGGAAGGGCATCCGGCCATAAAACATTGCCTCACAAAAAGCCAAACCCCTGCACAGCAGGGAAAAATGGCTGTAAAAACGGTCATTTTATACTTTCCCAAATTTAAACCTCTGCAGTCTCTCCAGTGTTCATGTTGGTTCTTCCAATTTACCGCATCCTGAATCCCAACTGCACAGATTCTCGGCAACAAAATATCTTGCAATAGTTTTGGTGCTGAAGACGATGGGGGCACAATCCAGTTGCCATTGGAATGGTGAGCCTTGTTTATATTATAAATGTTTGTGCTGACACCACGTGATGCACTGACTGATGGTGTCATCATGCTGAGCCATTGATGGTTCATTTTGACCTCGAGACCACAAAGTGGAAAGGCTTTGAAGGCAGTGAGACTGGACATTGTTGAGTGTGATGGGGCAAGCCCCTGGGGTCATGGATCTGTTGTGGTTGGTGATGTATCTTTTAATGTTAAAGGTTTGATTTGCACACAATTGTCCCATTGTACATAACAAAGCTGATTTCTTATAATCATTTTAAATTCCTCAATTGCAGATGACACTCTCACATGAGCATAAATGAGCGTTTTGCTTACGTACAGATCCTTGTTTGTAGCAATGAAGTCAAACAAGTTATTTTGCTTGTGGGACGTTGAAAAGTTAAATATATTTATTTGTTTAATTTTATTTTCTCCCCACCCCAAAAAAAGTAGAAAAAAGGTTTTGAACTTTGTTTCATTGAGATCATACCACTCACGTGGGAATTGCTTGAGAAGACAGCCTGTGATGTCACCAACAAACTGTGATGACCTGGAAATGTTTTGATAATGGTGATTGAAAAACAAGGTTTTCATGTTCTGGTGTTCTGCCCAAAGGAGGTTTCAGTCCTGCCAAAGGAGATTCTTGCCATTGCCTTCCCAGCAGTAGTTCGGGCCGGAATTTATAACTTGTTTAGGGTGCCGGTGATGACTCACCTATGCTTAGCAAAAGACACCATGGGATCTTTAACATCTACCAACTAATTCCGGCAGATGGGATGGCCGTTCAAAGTCCTTCTGACGGTACACACATTGATGGATCACCTTGTCTCTGAAGCATCGAGCTGACAGTTTATAGATGGGTCAGGATTCGAACCCAGGTGAGACAGCTTAGAGACGAGTGTGTGTTTATCTCGAGGCCATCCCGTCAGCCCTCTTCGAGATTAGGTGGACTAAATGTAATGTAACTGTGATGAGATCAACCTGAAATTAAATTGGCAGGTGAAACACAGATCAGCGTTTTAAATGTTTGTGTGCAGAGTCCAGGATCATGGCAGAGTTAAAATACAGAACGGATCAGAATGTAACAGAATGAAAATAACAGGAGAGACTTTGAAAAATAAGGGATGTGGAGAACAATGAGGATGGACAGGGTGGACAAGATGGATACAGAAGCAAACCCCAAGCAAGTAAAAACTGGAAATTGGGAAAGTGGTCAACTTGGGGAGGGTGGAAAAGATCATTGTGGTGAAGAGCTGTTTTGAGACACTGGAGGGAAGAATGTGAACTTAGTTGCACAGGTGGGAAAGAAAAGGAAAATGAATGGATTTTCATGTGTATGTGAGCAATGAGCCTAGATTTTGGGAGTTCCACCAGAATGGGGTTGTTGGTGACCTGTGTACATGCTGCAGAAACCTGTGGGGGCATGGGGGAAGCATGGAAAGGACAGAGGTTGCAAGACCATAAATGAGGCTGTGGATGATAGAGAGAGACCATTGACCTGTTTGTGCTACAGTTGTACCTGGCCAAGATTCACAGCTTGATTGCAGGAACTTCCAATGATTTTGAAGGTCTTGGTTTCCACAACAACAAGCTGAGCAAAGTGTGTGAAGCAGGACACCAGCCCAGAGCGGACAGCAGTACTTCAAGCTGCTGGTGAAGGCCTTGTCGGTGGATCAGACTTCAGGTGTTCCAAGAAAGAACTTTGTTGGACAGAGGATGCCCAGTTGGTGACTGGCTTTCAAGGACAACTTGGAAATATGGCTGAGAGTGAGACCAGGAGTTTGAGTGACTGAACTGCCTCAAGAGGATTGTTAATGGGGAACCCAAATGCATTTTTTTTTTCTGAAAATTTTTGAAAATGTGGTGTCACACCTTGAACCCACTTTGACCCAAATGGTGGCTCACATAGAGAAACAATGTATTTTTAAAACTCAGATTCCAATACTGATTCCACCGTCATTAGCAACTGAAGGTTCTCAGAAACCAAGCTGTTAGATGGCACTAACCCCAACCCTAACATCTGAAGCAACTCAGATGAAGATGGCACCAATGGAGTTGTTGGTGGAAAATGAAAACCCTGGTCACATGTTCACCACAGATTGGTAGGTTTTGTTTTTCCATTCAATTGACGGTTTACAAGGAATTTTGTATTAATTGATAAATCAGTTGTATTACTTCAACAGAATCATGGCACGGACACCACATGACACAAATGGGTGACGAATGCTTTCACCGTCGTGTCCGTGGTCGTGCCATGTCGTGTCCTTCCGTCAAGGTGGGAGATGGCGAGGTGAGATCGGTCACAGGCGGGCCAACACAGGTGTTTGTTTCACCACTCAAATCACCTGTGCGCATGTGCTGGTAGCTGGGTCGAGATGTTCTTCCAGTTTCGAGCGATGGCTGTTTCTTTCGCTTAACCAAGGTGATGGTATCCTCTCTCAATCATGGTGGATAACCACAAGATCTTGCCATGTCTGTTGTTTCATAACAGTGCTCAGTAATATGTTCCGAGCATAAAAGTGAACATTTTGTATGCCCGATCCACACTCGGGTATTTCGGACAAACGTCGTCCAATTTCTGGCAAGCTCAGGGTGTTTCGGCCATTGGTCTCACATGAAACCATCTCGGTTTGTATTAATACACAACCACCAAGGACGCAGCGACCCGGCATATTGGTGAAAAAAGGAAAATTATTCCCCGTTTGAATGAAATCGTACCACGATGTAACCCGGAAACAGTACGGATGTGGTGGTCTACTTCTGGTTGTGATGTCACGGCTCATCTGAAAAGGGAGATTTCGACTCTTAATCGCAAATTTACCCACTTTATCATTCGGAAATCGGATAGAGACACCTCATATCTATTCTGTAGGGTATTGAGGAATAGATTAGCAGTGAGGTGGTTTGAGCGTTGGTGTTCCCCTTTAAGGAAGTAGATGGGGGTCATCAGACAGTCCTTTCAGAGAGAGATTGAGATTTATCTGAATTGAACGGACATATTCCAAGTGTTTGATCATCTCGTGATTTTGTCAAAGTCTGAAGAGAAGGAAGAGGCTGCAGCCTGCCTGTCTGAAGGGTGAGGGATGTCACGACAGTGGGTGGAGTCATCATCAAGAGGATTTTCCAGAGTCAGAGAGATTGTTGATTACAAGGAAATTTTGCGCAGGAGGAGGCCATTCGACCTATCATGCCTGTGCCACACCAATACCAGATTTAATAAATCTGTTGATACCCATTACCTTCGTGTGTAGCCTTTTGTCTGCTACACTGGTACTCATTTCACCCACCTCGGAAGGATGACAGGCTGAGTCAACCCCCTGGTGTTAATTCAGCAGCCAACGGGGGTTTAACTCAGGACGCTAGGATCCCAAGCCACCACCCTATCCATGAAGCCAACACCAGGTTGAATGATGAAGATGAAGAAGCAGACTGTGTTCGAGACACTGCTTTGGGGCTAATCGTTGTCACGGAGATCGTTGTCACGGAGATGAGATGAAAGGATCCTGCTGAGAGCCACACATTTGCTACGACAGTAGAGGTCAGTAAGCCAAGAGTGGAATTGGCCTTGGATGCCATTGGCAGAGTTTGGAGAGGAAGGCAGGATGTCAGACTGCATTGAAATCTTGAGCTATGTCCAGAGAGACTGCCCTGATCTCATGTTTGGCTTTGAGGGCCTCCATCCATCCATCGTTGGGAGAGTTGAAGCAACATGTCCAAGGTGGAGTGATCAGGTCTGAATCTGAACTCATGATATGATATGACATGAGGCTGTTGGAGACAAGGAAGGATTTGATATCAACTGTGATGATGGATTATATGACCTTGTTGATGGTTGGAAGTAAGCTCAAAGGTCTGTAGTTAAGGTATCCGTTTTTGTACCTTTTTATGTAGTGCAGTGATGTTGCCAGAATTCCAAGCAGATCGAAGATGACCGAGTGCAAATGATAGGGTGATAAGGGGAGAGAAAGGAAGTGCAAGACCAACAGAGCAGGTTTTTAGCAGACATGAGCTGATGCCGTCTGGTCCGGTGGCAGAGACAGAGTCGAGGGTTGAAAGAACCTTCTCTACCTTCTCAGGTGCAAAAGATACAGAATCCAGGAGCAGTTCGGTATGAGAGGGAAGAATTGGTACTAAGAGAGAGGGGTTGGGGACACAAGATTTGAAAGCAAACACAGAATTGAGGCATTCAGCCTTCTCACGAGCTGAGTCGGCTGTGATGCCATTTGAAGAGAGGGAACGGATGGAAGGCGAGCGTACACCAGTCAGACTTAACAAGGTGCCACCAGGTTTTAGAGGAGGGAGACAATTTTGAAAGTTCATTTTTGAGGTTGGACAGATGTTGTTTTCCAGCACTCCTGAGAGTGGACACCCACTTGTTGCGGGCTCTTTGGAATCCACCGAGAATGCCTTTGGTCGGATTTGCCTTCCAGGAAGAGAAGGAAAATTGTTTTAGAGCAACTGTCTCACCACAGGATTCAGTGTACCATGGGTGGGAAGAAAGGTAGGATGATTGAAAGCAAGATGGGATGAATCTAGTTTACCATCTTCAAAGTTTTCATAAACACAGCCTGTCATCCTTGATGTCCTCACCACCATCACCAACACACTGTCATCATCAAAATTAGCACTACCATCACCAAACGCACTACTCCGGCGCATACTCCCATACCTGACCTGACCATCACCAAAATGGCCTGTTCTCCACATCATCACCACCATCACCAACACAGTCTTTTGTTTTACTTGTTGGTTCCTCCCAACCCCTCACCTTTGTAGACTCTAAAGATGGATATGCATCGTGGATTTGTGGTTGAGATGGTCAGAAAACGCAATACATCAACCACGAGGCCTGACATATCCATGTTTCTACAGGAATATTGTTTAAACAAACACATTCAAGCAGCAAGACCATGTCCTGTGACTTTGCCTGATAATTAGCCAGATTTGTGTCAGTTGAATAGACTTTGCAAAGCTAGTCCACTTGGCCAATCAGGGTGTAGTATTACCTAAGGCAACTGAGTTTGTGTTGAGATGTTATTGTGGGGGGGGGGGGGGGTCCGCCTCATTTGGATGTTGGTAAGCATTCACGAGATCACTCTCTTGGCCTGAGTGGTGAGTTTTTTTTTGGTTCTCCTAACCCATTGATGCCCACACCTGTAAAATGTTGTCAAACCTTGTTCAAACACATACTGCAAGTAGCATTGTTAGGTGCACATCCTAAGTTAATGGCTAATCATTGTGAAACGGACTCGTGATGCCTATATTGGTGGAGGTGAGGAACTGTAAGGGTTCGGTGAGTATGTTGTGTTGACTTCTGGCTCATTGCGAGATGAAGACTATTAATTGTAATGTCAAATGTAGCTTGTTGCAAGGGGCTTGTTTCCGCCATTTGTGTTTCTTTAGACAAGTCGGCACCGCCACGTGAAACGTGCCGGGGTATTGACCTCTTCCTGCCTTGATCACTCAAGCTCACCCGACTCCTTGCACCATCTGGAAACATTTAGGATCAAAATCTCACTTTCCCCAAGCGGCTTTAGCTCTTTGTGTCCAAACGCCATCCATTATTTTCAGCCTTGTGACCCCCACAGGCAGCCATTGCTATAGAAACCAAGTAATTGCTCTTCTAGAAAACGAAGAGTCCTCATTGTGCATAAAGGAGTTATGTTTAAATGTTATTGTTAGGTGTATCATAAAGCACGTAATTGGTATGACTTGTTTCAATCTGAACATTTAATTGGGTTATCGGCCTATTTAACATTTCCACTTCAGTATACTGTACTCGGTTTGTCATGTGGGGACTCGAGGTTCAAGTCACATAATTACTGTTTCCTTTAATACCGATATCGAGGCTTGTGGTATTGTAAGGCCACAGAAGGTAAGAGATGGCAAATGTACAAACACACACACAATTGGGCAACAGACAATCAAGGTAAATGTACATTTGTCATTTTTCTGTGAATATCTGGATTTCTATAAATGCACTTTGATGTCACCGAACAGCCCTGTCTCACATGTGATGCACGTACAATTGTTTGTCTCCTTTTTAAGCCTTCAATGCTTTTAAATAAAAAAGACTGAGAATTATTCATTTGAATTTTATTTTTAAAACTCATGAAGAGTAAAAATTCCAGTGTTTTGCGATGCCCTTTGATGCTCGTTTGCAATAACTATTGATATCTGTTTGCGATACTGACCGATACTCATTTGCAATAACTATTGATGCTCATTTGTGATACCTTTTGATACTCGTTTGTGACACTTATTGATGTTCATTTGCGATACCGACTGATGCTCGTTTGCGATGCCTATTGTTGCTCATTTGTGAGAACTCCTGATACTCATTTACGATATCTTTTGATGCTGGTTTGTGATACCTACTGCTTCTCATTTGCGATACCTCTTGATGCTCAATTGTGATACCTATTGTTGCTCATTTGCCATACATATTGCTGCTCGTTTGCGATACCTCTTGTTGCTTGTTTGCGATAACTCCTGATGCTCATTTATGATATCTTTTGATTCTCATTTGCGATACCTATTGATGTTCATTTGCGATACCTATATTGATGTTCATTTGCGATATCTATATTAATGCTCATTTGAAATAGCTACTGATGCTCATTTGTGATACCTTTTGATGCTCGTTTGTGATACCTATCGATGCTCAATTGTGATACCTACCAATGCTTATTTACGATATCTTTTGATGCTCGTTTGTGATACCTATCGATGCTCGTTTGTGATACCTTTTGATGCTCGTTTGTGATACCTACCGATGCTTATTTACGATATCTTTTGATGCTCGTTTGTGATACCTTTTGATGCTCGTTTGTGATACCTACCGATGCTTATTTACGATATCTTTTGATGCTCGTTTGTGATACCTTTGGATGCTTGTTTGTGATACCTATCGATGCTTGTTTGTGATACCTTTTGATGCTCGTTTGTGATACCTACCGATGCTTATTTACGATATCTTTTGATGCTCGTTTGTGATACCTTTGGATGCTCATTTGCGATACCTATCGATGCTCATTTGTGTATAAGCACAAGATCCGATCGAGGCCTGAAACCCAATAATATGGTTTTATTTGGGGTCAATTTTGTTTTTTGATCCAAACATCGACCTTCCTCTGGATGAAAGTTGTTGAAACTACCGCTGTTGGGGTAATTATTTCATTTGAAACTACTA
Organism: Eptatretus burgeri; assembly: GCF_056783735.1. Classification (NCBI taxonomy): domain Eukaryota; kingdom Metazoa; phylum Chordata; class Myxini; order Myxiniformes; family Myxinidae; genus Eptatretus; species Eptatretus burgeri. Next base: position 6,493,175 of record NC_140964.1, on the reverse strand, counting down.
TTTCAGTTTGGAGAAAAGTTTGAAACTACCATTTCACCGACTGATTTCTGCAGGTAGTTTCACATCCGTGGCAAGTTGAAGGCGACACAAAACGGGTTAGTTGGAATCAAAAGTGTTTTTTTTTTAAAAACCCTTTCTGTGCTGCGGTTGCAGATTTGTGACAAGAAATATGTTTGAATTTTGGCTAGCTGTCTAACTTGACGCCCAAATTGTGTGTTTTTTGCTAATACCACTTGAAATTCATGAAAAAAAAAAATATGTATAAATACATGTGTGTATATATATATATATATATATATATATATATATATATATATATATATATATATATATATATATATATATATATATATATATATATATTGATAAATGGTTTAAAGAATTTGGAAGGAATACAACATCAAACATTGAACTTGTGAAATATTATAAAAAATTGATTATGTGGTTATTTGTATGAGAGATGAATGAACAAAATTGTCTGAAAATACAAAGAATATTTTTATGAATTTCGAAGATAATACTGGGAACTTTTGTGGTTTGCACAATTTCTTCACAATCTGACACAATCAGATTTCTCCACAATCTGACTCCACCATAATTGTCCTTAACGGAAATGGTTTCGACCTGTTGTCTTGTTTCATTATGACAACAGCACTTTTATTTCTGTCTTTGAAACAGTGTCCTCTCCTATTATCTTATCTGTTCCACAGCCTTGTCTGGTAAATAAGAGAAACATTGTTTTTAATCGGAGTGATGGTGTCTATGCTTGGTGTTTGCTTTATCGTTAGGCTGGCAGGCTTGGGATCCTTAGGTCCTGAGTTCAAATCACGTTCTTCCGTTTAATTAATACCAGGTGGGGTTGACTCGGACTGTCATCATTCTGAGGTTGGCGAAATGAGTACCAGTACACTGGTATAGGGGCACAGCATCTTGCTAAGACGATTGAGCCATTCAAGTATCCTGTGTTGTGACGACCTGTCCAGGATTGTGCCCAATAATCCAGGAGACTGCTTCGGCAGCACTGATACTCTGCACAGAGTATGGTCCCAATGGATGGAATGGATGGTGTCTGTTAAGGTCATCTCAAAAATCTTTCCATTTGCTGGATGATCTAGGTGTCCTTTATAAAGATAATTCCTTCATGGTCCATTGTGATGAATAATTTATGATAAAAAGCAGATTGATATGGATTTCAATGATAAACCGATGGATGTTGAAGTGGGTGCAGTTTTGGTTTTCCTGAGCATGGTATGGATGCCATGGGAATCGACCATCGATTCTGAGTTTCCACGCAAACCAATTATCACCAGCAATGCAAACTGTGAAAGCCTTTGTTCGTGCGTTTGATGCAAGTTATTTGTCTGAACTGCAGCAAGAATGGTGGGACAGAGAGATCTCCGGACGCTCGGGAAGCTTCACCGAGTGAGAGCAAAGCCCGTTTGGGTCTTCCTCACCTTGTGTCACCTGGTGGGAAAAATGACCATCTGGGCAGGTTTGTACCAATGAGGGACTCGGTCCGTTCAGAGGACCTGACTTTATGGGTGTCTCTCTTTGTAAAGGCTCCATGGACTTTTTTGTTTGTTTGTTCGTTCAGAGCTGCAGAACGAGTGCCTTTTGGCGAACGTGCGTTCCTGCGGTGAATGCATCCTTGTGGGAAGACACTGTGCGTGGTGCACATTGCTGGTGGGTCTGAGTCTCACTGGAATCGGTTTCAACGTTCGTGCCTCAAACTTGGTGTGCACGTAACAAAACGCGTGATATTTAATAATTTGTAAGCCAGGAGGTCACAGAGCTGCTCCACAAGGTTTCCTTATTACGGTTCAGTTAGACTAGGCTGAAGCTGATGGAGTCTCCGGATGGTTTCAGTGTATACCTTGTGAATGTGATGATGTCATCACAGCATCAGAACGAGATGCTGTACGCATTCGAGCATGGTAAGCATGCCAGTCACAAGTGTTAGCATCCCCGACGCTGTTCCAATACATTTTCTTCTGTGGAAACACACAAGTGATGATCCTCAATGTTAAAATGTGATTCGTTCCTGTACTTTCCCATTTTGTTCCTCCCCGGGCCATTGCTATTCCTCTTTGTGCATGTCTATCCATCATAGCCTTTGGTACTTTGTGTATCTGTTGCCCATTGTCGTTTAGCTCCTCCATGAGCCAAGATTCTTGTATTAAAAACAGCAGCAAACAAAATGCATCGGCGATGATGTAGTGTGTAGTGTGCGAAGATCATCGACTAACTGTTCTCGTGGCCCTGCCATCAGAACTTTACAGGCCCGGGGGAGCCGACGTCGGTGCGTTGTGACCTGGAGGAGAGGCTTCGAGAACGTGGATGCCCCGAGTCGCGACTGGAAAGGCCAAAGGGTCTGACGCGGATCGACGTGGACCGGCCGCTGAGTCCACGGGGACGCAAGTTGCGGCCCGAGCACATAGTCCAGCTATTCCCACAGCAAATCACTCTCAAGCTGCGTGCTGGTACTGCTAGCACTGCTGGCATGAATTGGCTCATGAAAATGGGTGATAAAAGGGCTGTGGTGTTTGAAAGCACATGTATGGCAAGCTTGGTAATGGGAGCCTCAAAGGGTAAAGAATAAACTAAACGCAATGACGACCTCTGCTGTTTGGAGTTTGGAGTTTGGAGTTTGGAGTTTGGGAGCATGAGGATACCACTATATATCTCATCACTCTAAGACCTCAATTCAGGATTTGTCACCAGCAGAAAGCATGCTATAGACAGTTAGACAGCAGATTGATTAGGCATTAGGGTATGTTGGTTATGTGGACAGACAGCAGCTGATGCATCAACATGTTTGCATGTGTGGATATTCTTGGTAGGATAATCCATACCAATCTGTTGACACCCCGCTACAATTCCTTCTGCCGACCGATCCCAAATGGCAGCATGTTGCTCATTTTGTCCAAAATGACTTTGTGGAGCTGCAGACACTCCACCCTTATTTTTTCTCGTGTTTTCAGGTTTTACTCATGTACATTGTACAAGTATAATAATAATAATCTCCCAATATCCTTGTGCTGCCTGTAATATACCTGCAAGCTCTTGCATGAGCCTTTAGACACTGGGGAAGGATGTGTGGTACATGTATTTTTGATACAAGACTTATTCTCGACTTTTAAATGCTCAACCACTCAATGTGGTAATACCACATGTCCGAGTACAGTTTGTGTTGTATGGATGGTGCAGGTGAACCGCAGACATTTGAAATTCGTTTTCGACGTGCTGACGACTACCCCATTGACCTCTATTACCTTATGGACCTCTCGTACTCCATGAAGGATGACCTGGAGAATGTGAAGAAGTTGGGCACAGAGCTGCAGCGTCGCATGGAGGATGTGACGAGTGACTTCCGGATTGGTACGTGTGAGTTTTTCCTAATTTGATGGAATTTAGGGGAGGAAAGTGAGTCCTTGGAGTTGTTCAGATGGCAGTTCAATGAAGTTGCCATATTTGGCTCATCCAATAATTTGAAACTCTGACAAAGACATTCACCTGCCAATCTGCTTGCCAGCACCTAGGAATCATCCAGCCAGGTAGTTACCTTGAAATGAGCTAACCACCTCGCTGGAAGACCAGTTTATGATTAAAAAATGCTTACATGTCAGTTCACTCTGTGTTGGACTTTTGTTGTTTGATTTGTGGTGTCCTCTTGTCAGCATCATAATCGTTATTATCAATGAATTATCAAATTGTTTCAATCCATATGGTGTGCCCCTTCATGCGCTTTGGCAGCAAAATCTACAAATTACTTCCGCAATTTCCCATCTGCGAACCATGAACTTGTAGAGCTCCGTGATTTGGTCTGATTCGGCCATCTGAGCTCAGATAGCTCTGGGATCACTTCTGGTTCAGACATCCGAGCTCGGATAGTTCAATGATCCGGTCTAATTTGGACATCCAGTGTTAGATAGTTCCATGTTCCGGTCTGATTCGGACATCGGAGCTCGGATGGGTCCATGATTGGGTGTGATTCAGACATCAGAGTTTGTAGAGCAAGGTGATTTCTTACTTTGTCACATGTTTCCTGTGTTCAAGGTTTTGGTGCCTTTGTCGACAAGACTGTGATGCCTTATGTAAGCACTGTACCTGGAAAACTACGTAACCCTTGTGGAGTTCAAGAGGAGATCTGCTCAAGACCTTTTGGCTTTCGTAATGTGCTTCCCCTGACGGCACAGAGTGACCGTTTTAACCGGTTGGTTGGTCGGCAGCGCGTTTCCGGCAATCTGGACTCCCCAGAGGGTGGCTTTGATGCCATCATGCAGGTTGCTGCATGTGAGGTATACCATGGTTGTAATGTCGTTAAACTTGGGGAGAGTGAATGGGGGTAGAAAAGATCACTGTTATGGAGGAGGGTTGACTTGAGATTGTGTTGAACAGTTCTCTTGAAGTCCTGGAGGGAAGAGTGGGATTGAAGGGACTGAGGAAGTTGGTTGCACTGGTGGAAAAAAAGAACATGAGTGCAGGTGAGCAGTGAGTCTGGATTTTGAGTTTCACCAGAAGGGCGTTGATGGTGTACTACATGCACCTTGCAGAGATTGGCGGGGGAGGTGGGGACGATGACAAAGCATGGAGAGGGCAAAGGATGCAAAACCAGAAAGGAGGCAGAAGAAGACAAAGACCACCGACCTGTCTGTGATATGAACGTGAAAGTGATAGGTCAAGATACTCGGCTTCATTGCATGAGATTTCAATGTTTGAGTTGAATCAGGATGAGCTCTACTTCATTGTTGGAGACTCCGCTTAAAAATTTGATGGAATGAACTTTTTGGAAAAGAATGTTGGGGAAGTAGATGGAAGGGTTCATCAGATAGTGCTTTTGGAGAAAGAGAGAGTGAGATTTCTCAGGGTTGAAAGACTGTTTGACCAACTTGTAATTCTATCAAGGTCTGCAGAGAGGGAAGAGACTGCTGCATGCCTATCAGGAGAATATTAAGCCAGAGTGTGGAGCCATCAGAAAAGAGACAGAGAAGAGTTTCCAGAGAGTCAGAGAGGTCATTGATAAGGACGAGGACAAGGGGGGCCCAGAACATGACCTTGGGCACTCCAGGCTTGTTAGGGTGAGGAGAAGAAAGGATCCTGTTGAGAGCCACACATTGGAGACAAGAGGAGAGGAAGTCGGTAAATCGTGTGTGGAGCTGGCCTTTGATGCCATAGGCAGACAGTTTGGAGAGCAAGGTAGGATGCCAGAGATTTTACACTTTTCCAGGAGCCATCTCTTCCTCTCAATTATCTCATGCACATCTCGCTCTTTCAAGGAGTTAAGTGGACCGAGTACAATCTGCATCAGCTCAGCGAAACATAAGAAGAAGTTCCACTGTTTTTATTTAAAATGCATGGCCAGTTATTCTGTGATGTTTCTGCGATGTCACAATGGCTGTTTACATAAGGTACTGTGGAAAGGTCAGAAATTAGGAGGGGGTGGGGGCGGTTGATGATGATGATGATGATGATGATGATGATGATGATGATGAGGATTAGGAAATGCAACAAACTTATTTTTCAAATGTATTTTGTGCAGACTTTCCTGGAATCTCGTGTGGAGTTTATTATTGTACAGAATACATTATTTACTTATTCTGAAAAATCAAATACAACCAAAAAAGTTTTTGTTAAGTACAAGAAAATGGCATTTCGTGATGATTTACTATTGAAAGAATACCAACCTGAATCAGGTGGTGTAATGGTTCGAATGTCTGGGTGGTTGGTGGTTTGAACCCCAGCCCATTCATACCAAAGACTTGAAAATTGGGATGTGCTGCTTCCTTACTCAGTGCTCAGCACTTCGGGAATATTGTATGGATGACCTGTAACCACGTGGTGCAGACTGCACAGAAGTGGATGTGATCATTTTGCTGCCGTATTGAGGTTTTGGTGTAAACATTGTGATTTATTTGTGCAGTTTATTCCCATTGATACAAACAATGGTGTTTAAAGTAGATCTCCATCCAAAAATAACTTAATGTTCAGGATGTCGTGATTAGCTATGTCCTCACTTCATCACCCTGTGGCATTTGACCTTTGATTATAGTTTGAGCCATTATGTATGATGTGCCATCATAAATGAACCTTTCAGCTTGGTGTTGGCTTAAGATCTTATGGTCGTGAGTTCAAGCCCCTGTTGTGCTGTCAAATTAACACCAGGTGGGTTGACTCAGCCTGTCATTCGTGTGTGTGTGTGTGTGTGTGTGTCCTCCATAACTCTAAAACCATGAAACCTAGAGGACTGAAACTTTGCATGTATACTAAGGGAATTCCAAGGAAGTGCATGAATGAAAATTGGGTGTTTGGGTTGATTTGAAACATCCCTTTTGAAGATAATTAACGGCCTTATTTAATTATATCCTTTATCGGGCGCATCCTCGGACACCTTGCTTTCGATGGGGTCTTAAGGCACATCCCGGGTTACCTCGCTGGGGTATTTTTTCGCCATTTTGTTCGGCCTGCTCAACAATGCCTTGAGTTGGAACAGGCCACAATGGTTTATTGATGATAAAGCATTCAAAATGTTTGTTTTTATTCACTTTCCTCACTCATATCTTTGAATGCCTGTTCATATAAGCTACGAATCACTGTCTACATCACTTTTGTAAGTGCTATAGTTTTTAAATAAGGTGCTTGGAGTGATTTCATGCATGACCTGATACGATTTTCCATGATCCACTCTCACAGACTAATTAAAGTAAATCATGAAAATATAATTTTAGTTTTGAGAATCGGTCACATGGACTAAATAACTCAATCTGGAGTGAAATCTGAAAATGTTAAGAAATCAGCAATGTTGAGTTTTTTTTTTTTTCGGGTATGTGCCATTACAAATCAGCTTGCTGTCGCTTGCCAAGCCAGCCGTTCCTTATCAACCATTTAATTGGAGTGCTTCCTTGAGTGCTTATACTTGCTATACAAGGTAGAGGTATGTATGCAGCACACACGGACGTGGTACATATGGGTAGATTTGGATATGTAAAGGGACTGTCCGTGAATGTGCGTGCGTGCGTGCATGCTGCATGCTTGGTTATGGGTGTCGTGGTGGCAAATTTTCATCCCGTATCTTATGGAGGTTTTAACTTCAAACCTCAGCAGCATCCGAGCGATCACGTTTTCCTTCGACGTCGTGACTGTTTCTAAAGAAATTGGTTATTTCATATGAACGGGGTGTGCTTTACATCGGTGATATGGTTTCTCTTTGTCAGTTTCAAAGCAAAATATAATTCATGGCCACCGATTTCTGAGCCGTTTGCCATATTCACATGTTTTCGAAATTACCGAGCCAAAGTTTTTTTTTTTTTTTTTTTCTACCCATCACACACAACTGTTTATAAAGATTAATGTTCATGAACATCTCCTTCAAACGTCGATATAAATGCAACGTTAATTTTTTAATGTGTTTGTTGAAATTTCCCCCAACCAAATAGGGAAAGCTACTCAAGCGTTTTGGGTTGCATACAGCACAGACTAGAATCGGTAATGACACCGACTCCAATCTGCCGAGTCCCAAAAAATTGCTGATATCAGCCAAGCACTAAGGTGTGTGTGTGTGTGTGTGTGTGTGTGTGTGTGTGTGTGTGTGTGTGTGTGTGTGTGTGTGTGTGTGTGTGTGTGTGTGTGTGTGTGTGTGTGTGTGTGTGTGTGTGTGTGTGTGTTCATAAAGCACAACATACTCTCTGCTAACTCCCCTCCCCCCACCTCTCTCTAGCTCTCTCTCCCTCTCCCTCCCTCTCTGTCTCATCCTCACTCCACCCCTCCTAATACAGTGCAGTACCCTCCCCCCCCCCACCACAAACACACACACGCACACATATATCTGGACATGTGCAGCCGGTGTTTGGCTCTGGAGATATCCGTGTTTGTCTCCAGACATGTCCCGGTAGTATTTATCTCCGGACGTGTCCAGGCGGTGTTTGTCTCTGGGCCGTGTTTATAATATGACCAGTAGAAAATGGATTTCAGACATTATTTTGTTTCCATCTTCACTGCAATTCAATGCAACATCATTTTGATGAGACGGTATGAATCGTAATTAACGCTCCACTGCACGTCTGCCTTTCCTTCCTCTCGCCTAACGCTGCCTTCCCCAACCCCTCCTCTCTCTCTCCCTCATGCCTCCTCACTCACTCTCCCTCCTTTCTCTTTTTACCTCCACCTTCCCACTCTCCCTCCTCTCTCTTTTCACCTTTACCTCCCCACTCTCCCTCCTCTCTCTCTCTCCCCCACTCCCTTCTCTCTCCCCCACTCCCTTCTCTCTCCCCCACTCCTCTCCCTCTCCCCTCCCCCTCTCTTCTTTTTCTCCCCCCCCCCCCTCTCCTTTTTCTCCCTTCCTCCCCCTTGCCTTGTTTTCTCCCCACCCCTAATATCCCATCAGCAAAGCGACGGCCGGTATTTTTTTGTAAATAAATAAAACTGAACCAATGCTGGAATCGTTTTAATCTCCATTAACCAAATTATCCACATAGGCCACGTGGCCATATTTCTAAGCAGTCCAAGAATGCAAACTCTAAAATGTTGGAAGGAAGTGATCCACAGGGGTACCGCTTTGTCCTTTTCCCATAGATGGTTTTCAGTACATAGTACAGCTAACCTTCATGGGTGGATTTCTGCATTGACCTTGCTTTGTAATTCTTTGCCAAGTTTCTTCTTGTGTGACCCGAAGTGTGAACTCGTTTACTTCATCGTTTCTTCGCAACTTCTTGAGGAACGAGAAGGACAAACGGATGTTTCCCTGTTCTCTGCACATTGACACTTCAGGAGAAGATTGGTTGGAGGAACGTGACTCGACTCCTGGTGTTTTCCACCGACGCGGGGTTCCATTCGGCTGGAGATGGCAAGATGGGTGGCATTGTGGTTCCCAATGATGGACGATGTCACTTGAACTCTGGAGGGGTGTACACACGCAGCCATCTCAACGTAAGACAATTTATGACGTGGATAAAGGGCAGTAGCTTACACTTGTGAGTCTCAACCACAGAGGATGGGCACATTGGAAGTTTTACAAGGTGGATGTACACCGTAAGATCTTTCACCATTTTACTCTTCGCCTCTCACACAGTGCCTACAGAAAGTCTACACCCTCTTTCAAAATTTTCACCTTTCGTTACCTTATGCGCTGGAATTAAATTTCATTAAATCAGACTTTTTCTACCTTTATTTACACATCGTAACCCACAACTTCCAAGTGAAAAAGAAATTATACAAATTTCAGAAAATTAATTACAAAATTAGAATATCTTGGTTGGATGAGTGTCCATCCCCCTGAGTTAATACTTGGTGGAAGCATCTTTGACAGCAATTACAGCTGATTCTGTTGGGATCGGTCTTCACCAGTATTTCTCAACCTTTTTTGTCCCACGCCCCACTTTGATGTTCCAAAAAATTGTACGCCCCACCATGATTGGAGACACCACAGTATATACTACATATCTATTCAAAAGGCTTTATTAAAACTTTATTGCAAATTTTATTCAATTGCTACTCACTTCAATGGGAGCCCTGCCCTTGACGCTGGCTGCAGATTTGTTTGATTCGAGGAACCAATTTTGTCAGTTTCAGCTTTAAATTACCACGTTTCGTGATTTCCAGTCGATTTCTCTGAGCTTGCAGCAAATCGGTAACAACACCAAATCCACATTCGATTAAATAAGATGGAAAATTTATCAATACTTCCCTTGCCAAAGTAGTCGAGTTTGGGTATTTATTTTCGCTATTCTCAGACAGCCACATCATGGTTCTTTTGATCTTGAAAAGAGTTTTCACAGACTCGTCTTGTTGCAACTCGCATAACTCCTCTTGGTATTGCTCTGGTACTTCAGATAAATCCGCCAGAAATGGCTGAGTCAACCAAGAAGGGAACTCCATTGCTTTCAAATCATGAAATCTGTCATTGAAGTCATTAACCAACATTTTCAAGTGGTCAACAATGACGTTCTTTGCCTCGTCAGTTACCGCACATTCTTTCAACCAAGGGAATTGGCGAAAATTTATTGACGATATGTTGCATCGGCACAAATCCAGAAATGTCACAAATCCAAATATCTTTGCTTTTTTGCAAATCTGAAAGTGCAAAGCTATGAAAGCGATCACATATTGATTCATTAATTCTGAATCCTCATGCCCCACCAAAATATTGCCATGCCCTACCTTGAGAAACACTGGTCTACACTAACTTTGCACATCTTGATTGGGCAATATTTGCCCATTCTTCTGTACAAAACTGTTCAAGCTCAGTCAAGTTGCGTGGGGAGTGTTAATGGACAGCAATCTTCAAGTCATGCCACAGATTTTCGATTGGCTTTCGGTCAGCCCTCTAACTGGGCCACTCAAGGACTTTATCTTTTTGTTCCTTAGCCACTCCAGTGTAGCTTTGGCTGTGTGCTTTGGGTTGTTGTCATCCCAAAAGGTGAGCTTCCATCCCAATTTCAGCTTTCTTGCAGAGGGCAGCAGGATTTTTCTGTTTTGTTCCATACATTTTCCCTTCTTTCCTGACAAATCCCAAAGTCCCTGCTGATGAGAAACATCCCCATAACATAATGCTGCCACCACCATGCTTCACAGTCGGGATGGTGCTCTTTGGGTAATGTGCTGTGTTGGGTTTGTGCCAAACATAACATTTTGAATTTAGGCCAAAAAGTTCCTCTTGGTTTCATCAGACCACAAAACTTTTTGTCACATGGCTTCAGAATCTCTGGAGTGGTTTTATGCATACCTCAAACAGGACTCAAGTTGGGCTTTTTTGAGTAATGGCTTTCTTCTTGACACCCTACCGTACAGGCCAGACTTGTGGTGTGCTTGGCATATTGTTGTCACATGCACACAGTGATCAGTCTTTGCCGTAAAGGCATGTAGCTCTTTCAAAGTTTCCATTGGCCTCATGGTGGCCTCTCTGATCAATCTCCCCCTTGCTTGGCCATCCAGTTTGGAGAGATAGCCTAATCTAGGCAGGGTCTTGGTGGTACCATACGCCTTTCACTTAATGATTGTCTTGACTGTGCTCCAAGGGATATTCAAGGCCTTTGAAATATTTTTATACCCATCCCCTGATCTGTGTCTTTCCACAGCTTTATTCCAGATGCCTTTTGAAAGCTCTTTGGTGCTCATGGTTGAGTCTTTGCTGTGAAATGCAGTACCCAGCAGTAGTAACCTACAGGAACAGCTGATTTTATACTGAAATAAACAGAATCACTACAATTTAACACAGGTGGAGACAAATTAACTTGGTGTGTGATTTTGAAGGTGATTGGTTACACCTGAGCTAATTTACAATTGCTACTGTTGGGGGGAGGTGGGGGGTGGACACTTATCCAACCAAGATATTCTCGTTTAGTATTTGTAATTAATTTTTCGTAGAATTTGTTTTTCATTTGGAAGTTGTGGGTTATAATGTGTAAATAAAGGTAGAAAAAAAAATCTGATTTAATGCTTGGAATTTCATTCCAGGCGACAAGTCAACAAAAGGTGAAAAATTTGAAACAGGGTGTAGACTTTCGAGAGACACTGTATGCAGCAAGTGGCTCCCTGTTGCATTATTGCTCGGGAGCATGGTGGTGCCACTGATGCAGTGCCCCCTTTGGTTGGAGCAGGAATTTGTAATTTGTTCAGGGTGCTGGTGATAACCCTTCTCTTTGTTCAAGACAACGTGGGATCTTTAACGCCCAACTAATGACAGCAAATGGGACATCCAGCTTAACGTCCATCTGTGGGATTGCACACTTTAAGATCTGATAGATGGTACACCCCTAGCATGCGAATCACCAATCCGACAGTCTACACTCAGCGTGGGAATCAAATCCAGACCAGACAACTCAGATACACCGTTCTGTTGGACAACTTTCACTCGATTTGTCAGTCAGTGTTTTATTTGTTTAAGGCGAAGTTGCCCAGTGTTTGTGATCTCACATTTAATTTACCAAATGTTGTGTGACTGTTCTATTTCACCACGAAGTGAAGGTTCTATTTCATCAACATCATGAATGCTGTTGGTCAATGTGGAGAAGTCTTCCTAAAGTTGGACTATGTATATGGGCTAATACCACCCCCCTCCCCACACCCCGCACAGGGGGACAAAAGGTCAAATACCAAAAAATCCAATTAGACACATTATAAAATGATATTTTAACATTGGGGAACACATTAAATATTGTTGTGGACTTGGGGTTTGAGGCTCGCCATGAGGGGAATCGGTTGCGAAGCAACCACGAACACCGATTGGCACTGCCAATCCAGGCAGGGTTGTGCACCACCTCACATGATACCTTACCTGTGGATGGCCGAGTCAATTGTAGTCTCATGCCCTCAGCGCACACTCAGATTACTGCCAAGTAATACGGTGAGTGTGTGCTGGCTAATAAGAGCAAATTTGGTGGGGCAAAACTTCCCGGCTAAATTAAGGTATGGACCATGATGGACCAATGAAGGAAAAGACGAAACGGGCTGGGTACATTTATACCAAGCAATTTATTTAAAAGCAAGGTCGAAGAAAGTTATGTGGCACTGTAAGGGGGTTTATAAAGGGGTTTATTCACAAAATGTACAGCAGCGGAAAGCAAGGAATTGTGGGTGCGGCAAAAGAAATGCAGTCATTTCTAAAAGTGACACAATGCAGAGTTAACCCGAGATAAACGTCTACAATCTTAAATTATGCTAACATAACAGGCACCATCACACACACACACACACACACACACACACACACACACACACACACACACACACACACACACACACACACGCACACACACGCACACGCACTCGCACTCGCACTCGCACTCGCACACGCACACGCACACGCACACACGAAGAAGCTGGATAGTTCAGAAAGAGGAGAAACAGTTGAGGTGTAAGCGACCTCATTGTACCTGGCGTGGTCGTATGACGCACGCAGCCCAATCACTTAAGAAGTGGAAGGAGGGAAGAAAATTGAGGTGTCTACCATGCATGTGTGGGAGGTGCAAAATGTGTTGCAGTGTGATACAAGAGGAAGTGTAGAGAGGTGCGAATCGGTTATTGTTGCTCTTTTAGTTTGTGCATTCACAGTGGATGAGACACAGATGGGAGAGAAGATGCGTGAGAGATAGCTTAACGGGGTACATGTAAGAAAATCTGTACGTGTATGGTTAACGAGGATGACTGTGGAATGCTGTGGCAGCCAGGCATCGACGACCCGGTGATGACCCAGCAACGACCCGGCAGTGCTGCTCACCTCACTCGGTTGCACTGCCCTCTCAGCTTGGTTGACGCTTGGCTCGGCAAAAGCTCTGGACGAAGGATGAAAGAGACAGACTGACTCTGATTTGCCTGCTTTTTATGCAGCCTGGAGGGAAGGAGTCAGAAATTGATAAAGAGCCTATAGGCATTTCCAAGCTCCCCCGTTGGCGCATAAACCTCATCCCGAGCCATGGCCACGCCACGCCAGATTCCAAAACCAAAAATGGCTTCAGTTACGCTCCAACTTGGCCATGCAACAGAGCTCCGTAACTTACATTGGCTGAGGGTTTTTGGGAGTGACCTCTGGCCATGAACATGCGCTGAACTCCATTTTAGCATTGTTATTTAGCAGACCGCCAAGGCTACACAAACGTCATTGATTGAGCCCCAGCCCATATTTGCACTTGAAGTTACATGCCGAAATACCCTGGCTCGTAATGTCCTTTATTCCACTGGCATCCCAGAGACTGTGGTGAGCGTTAAGGGAGATAGCTGTCGTTGGGGCAGTTTGCAGTGAGGTAAAGGAAGTGCTGTGGCATTTGCAGTGAAGGAGTTGAAGCAATGGGAGCAGTTGAGGAAGTTGTGGTGATGAGGTTGAAGTGGTTGGTCGCAGTTGTAGCGTTTACGATGAAGAGGTTGGGAATACATTGTTGTGGCGAATTGTAGGAGGCATTTGTAGTGATCATGGTGAGTGTGGTAACATGATGAGGTGAGCATGATGAGGGTCTGAGGTGAAGCGTCGGTTGGTTTGTGGCACACTGTTTGAACAGGGAAATGGCGTGTGTATGCATATCACGCTGCAGTGATGCTCCTCATGACGCTCCTCGAGTAACCTCACCAATCTGACGTGTGTGCATGGTGGGGTTGTGTGTGAAATGAAGTAAAGTGAATAAAACTGAAAAAATAGGGGATTGAAGACCTAATTAAAATCCCAATGCAACAGGTCAGGTCAGATATGGGAGCATGTGCCGGAGCAGCGTGTTGCTGCATCCACTTTCTCCTGGTACTTCAAGGTCCTCCGTCTGGCCATCCCCCAGGCAGATGCCTGGCCCATCCCCATCTCCTTGAGATGTTGATCAATCTGCGACAACCAGGAGGAACGTGGTCGGCTCATTGGCCTCCTCCACTCACGAAGCTCCCTCGCTGAGAGAATCTGGTGAGCAGGATCAGCGTCAGGAAAACGAGCCACATGTCCATACAGATGCAGCTGACGCTCAGACTATGCAGGTAACAAATGTCATTCGAGTCTCTCTCAGCAACCGCTTGTTGGACACAAAGTCCGACCAGCGAGAGCCAAGGATTCTCAGAAGAGACCTCGTACCAAAGGAATTAAGTCTCTGTCTCAGATCCCTGGTCAGAGTCCAAGTCTCACATTCATAGAGCAAGACTGGAAGCACCAAGGACCTGAAGACTCAGACTTTCATCCTCTCGCACAGGTACCGGCAGCGCCACACCCCATGATGCAGTGAATCCATGACTCCCCAGGCCCAACACAGACGTCTGTTGACTTCTGGCTCACAGCCAGCAGAGACATGAATATCACTGCCAAGGTAAGTGAATCTCTCCATGACTTCAACATCCAAGCCACAAACAGGTACAGACAGGAGAGCAGCATCCAAGATGTCAATGAAAGCCTGGATCTTTGTTTTGACCCAGGAAACAGGTAATCCCAATGGCTCCGACTGCTCATTCAGCACCCCGAGGGCCCGCAATAGGATATTCAGAGTCTCCACAAAGATGACTGCATCATCTGTGAAATCAAGGTCAGAGATCTTAACATTCCCAAACGATGCACCGCAGTTTGATCTTTCCGACATCCTCCCCAAAATCCAGTCCATACAAGTGCTGAAAAGTGTGGGGGACAGTACACACCCCTGACAAACTCCAGTAACAACTGGAAATAAGTCAGAGATGGTATCACCACATCTCACAGCACTCTCAGTACTAGAGTATAGTTCAGACATTACATTGACCAGCTTTGGTGGCACCCCTGAAGACCAAGAATCCTCCAGAGGGCATCCAAATTCACTGAATCAAATGCTTTACAGAGATCAACATCGGCTGCAAGCAGCCCCTGCCAAAACTCTCGTCTGCATTCGGTGAGGACCCGAAGAGCAAGGATACGGTCAATCCTTGACCTCCGTTGTGTAAAGCCTGACAGCTCCAGATGCTGGTGCTCAAGCAGATGGTGGCGAACCCTGTCAAGAATTATCCGAGCAAAGACCTTGCCCGGTACTGAGAGCAGCATCACCCCTCGGTGGGTGTTGCAGTTAGGCAATCACCCTTCCTTTTCGAGATGGGGACAAAGCCCCTCTTCCAGTCAGTTGGGATGATAACTGTGTTCCAGGCAGAGCACAGAACTGCATGCAACGACACAAGTGCAGCATTTCCACCAACCTTGAGAAGTTCAGCATGGATGCCACAGATCCCTGGAGCTTTGCCCCGTTTCAAAAGGTTCACCGCAGCCTGTTTCCACAAACGAAGGTGGACCGCAATTGAATGGAGGGTCAGCAATAGGGATAGCAACAACAGGGATAGTAAGTATCACCCCTGACATCCAACTCAACAGCTAGCGGATCAGCCTGGTACAGCCGCTCAAAGTAACCGGCCTAGCGGGCCTTCACTTCGGAATCCTCTGTCAAGAGCCCTCCACCCTCCACTCTAAATGCAGTACACCGAGGGATGGGCTTGGAGGAAAGCAATGCGTGAATTCCCCTGTAAGCGGGACGAGAATCACTTGACCACAGGTGCTCTACCCCCTCACAGATTCCTCGCACATAGGCCTCCTTGTCCACCCTGATCACACGTACAGTTTTACGCCTCAGCTCCCTGAACAGCTCAACTCTGCCATTCAGCCTGGCCCTGCAACTCTGGTCAATGCTATCCAGTGGCCCTTGAGAGATAAAATTCTTCTTCGCCCTACGGTGAATTCCAAGACATCCACCGGCAATATCAAGGACAGTGGTTTTGAAGGCACTCCACAACTCTTCAGGATTCCCCAAAGCACCCAGACCCCCCAAATCTCCACTTAGCCTGTTCGCAAGCTCTTCAGCTACCCTCTCATCCTTGAGCTTTCCAACACCCAGCCAAGGCTGCAATGGTACCATTCTCCTGGATTTAAGCTGCAACTTCAGAGTTGTGACAACAAGCATGTGGTCAGTATTGAGGAACTGAGCACTCCAATAGACTCTGCTGTTCTGGATCATCCTCCTGCAACCATCAACGAGCACATGGTCAATCTCCTTTGCTATACCGCCAGCGTTGGAATACCAAGTCCAGCGATGAGCCTGTGGGCGCTGAAACCATGAACCAGCCTCCCTCAGTCCATGACTTCTTGCAAAGTCAAGGAACTTCATGCTATTCTGGTTTACATTTCCAGACCCATGGGGACCAACACATGTCTCATAACCATCCCTATCAGTTCCAGTTGATGCATTGAAATCCCCCAAGACCAGAAGAGTATCTCGCCAGGTGCACTGATTAACCACAGACTCGAGCGTGGCGTAGAATGCGTCATTCACGGTGAGATCAGTCGCTTCAGTCGGAGCATAAACAGAGACCAGGGAAATGACACCCAAAGAGTGACGAATCCTTCGTCTCATAATACGCCCGTTGACCAGTTTTACCTCAATTATCATTGGAGTCAGCTTATTGGACACAGCGACAGCAACTCCTTGGGCATGGTAACCATCAGAGCGACCAGACCAATAGTTGGTGTCACCACCTGCAATGATCTCGCCACAATTTGGTCTCCAAACCTCAGAGAGTGCTGCAATAACAATGTCCAAACGCTTGAGCTCAGATGATCATTCTCTCTTCGGGATAGGACATTCCAGGAACCCACCCGAAGGGACCACCTCAGGTTAACCCAAAGAGACCGCCGTCTGGTGTATGACACTTCAGCACCACCCTGACACAGACCACCGCAATCTGACCCTGGAAGGTTACTTCATGGTTTCCCTCCTATCATCAAAGATTGGCGGTCCTGAAGGTTTTGCCCCAATCCCATCATCTGGTGAGCTGCCCTGTGAAGGGCAGCGACACAGGAGGTTCTCCCTCCGGAGTGGTTTTTCAGATTTATTACTTACGAAATCTAAAGATTTTGTAAGTATATTGATGACTTCTGTCATCTGTTTGTGTGTGTGTGTGTGTTTGTATGCATGATAACTTGACAATGGAAGAAGCTACCAATGTCAAATTGCACCACGTGATTCAGGAGGGTGATGGCTAGCGCTGATTAGATTTTGGTCAAAATCGGTCAAAGGTCAAGGTCACAGAGAGGTCAAACATCCAAAACATTCGATTTTTTGATGGTTTGGTACAGAATCATCGTAGAAACTTCTAGTTTGCGTCGCTACCTTCTCTTGAGACAGCTTTTATTAGACAAGGTCAGAGGTCAAGTTGACGATTTTGTAAGTACCAGTCTATGACTGCTTGTTTTTGATTTTGGTATGTTTTGCGGGATGAAGTGTTTTCCGGTGGCCGGAGTGCAAATACTGCCACCAACCTCCTAATAAAAAGTAACTCGACTGCAGGAGGATGTCCGCAGACACAGTTGGGCACTAGACACACACCAACACAACGCTTGTCCCATTGACGTTCTAGACATGTGGAAAGGGCTAACTAAACGAATACTAACGAGATAACTATCACGGGATTGCTGTATGCTGGGCGCTATTGTCTCGGAGGAGTGCCAGCTTCGTAAAACTGCAACAATATGTCGCGATTATTTTGGATTTGACCCCTGGTTAATGTCCCGGGGTGGGGACTTAGGGTCCCCTAAGTCCCCTAAACGTGGAGATTTGTGATGACGTGTCATCGACTTCACTCTAATCTTTATTATCAACATCCCATGTCACATACAAGCACTTCTTGCAAACAAAGAAAGGGGTTTTGCAAACCATTCGTCAACAATTCCTGCAAACAACAAAGTTAAAACATGTTTTGTAATGACAAGGTATGGTATTCTGATTGGTTGTTCATGCTTATGATGGAGATTGACATTGTGGCCTTATTTGCAGGACTACCCCTCTGTGGGACAACTTGCACAGCAGCTCGGAGACGGAAACATCCAGCCTATCTTTGCTGTCAGTCATGAGTTTCAGCATATCTACCAGGTAACGAGGCCACCGCACAGTGATGCACGGTCATGGGGAAGTTGGTTAACAGGGTTACTTGGTGCTGCGATAAACCGAGCTGTTCCTGGTAGACAGACTGATAAACCACGCTGGTATAAATGCTTGTCATTGCACCCTCTGTTTAGTCTGGGTTTGATCCCCGGTTGGGTCAAACTTGAGAAATACAACTCTGTGATGCAGTTCAAGGACGTCTGCATATTTTCAGGTGGCTAGGTAAAGCCGGCTGTCCTCACTGCCTTTAGTTTTGGTTTTTAGAAACACCACTGTATCTTTTGTTAACACCATGACATTGTGTGCAAGTCACTGGCAAAATTAACTGCTTGATGCTAACTATATAATATGCATTACCTGCTGTAGGTGCACCTTGGGATGTAGACGTAGCATTGGTACGATGGGTCTTGTGACCTCCTGTGGCCTTGTATTAATTTCCGTTTTCAAACCTCGTGTGTTTTGCCTGCAGCGTCTCAGTAAACTCATCCCAAAGTCAGCAGTTGGTGTTCTTTCAAGCAACTCCAGCAATGTGATCCAACTGATAATTGATGCTTACAACGTGAGAACCTTCATCACCTCATACCATCCCCTCGTCATCCTCACCTCCACAAGCGCCACACCTTCCCCTGCTCACCACACCTCCCCCTCATTCTTTTTGACAGTAACTCTCTTCTGGAAGAGAAGAGACAAACAATGCTGGACATTATTTTGAAGTGTGAATTAACTGTTACTTTAATCTCCACTCATGGCTCGCAGACTTCCTCTCCTGTCGCAGTCAACGTGTGGCCCTAAATGGAATTCTTTCATCTCCTCTTCCTGTCCAGGCTGGAGTTCCTCAAGGTAGCGTTCTGGGCCCTGTTCTTTTTCTGGTTTTCATCAATAATCTCTCCGACTCTGGAAAATCCTCTATATCTCTTTGCTGATGACTCCACCCTCTGCCGTACCATCGGTCATCCATCAGACCGACAAGCAGCAGCTTCTTCGCTCACTGCAGATCTGGATAAAATCACAAACTGGTCCAACACGTGGAACATGTCTTTCAATCCGGACAAATCTCACACTCTCACTATGTCTCTCTGAAAGGACCGTTTAGAACCCCCCCCCGCCCCCCACCCATCCACTTTCTCAACAATCCTCTGGAAGAAGTCCTTTCTTTCAAGCTTCTGGGTCTCACTATCTCCCATGACCTTTCCTGGGAAAGCCACATTTCAAATCTCGCCTCCAAAGCCAGTCGCCGACTGGGAATCCTCCATCGTGCAAAGTCCTTCCTCGGCCCTCCTAAGTTCCTGACCACTTTCAAAGCTTTTGTCCGTAGCCTGATGGAGTACTGCTCTCCCCTCTGGGCTGGTGCTCCTGCCTCCCACCTTTCTCGGCTTCAAGCTGTAGAAACCAAGGCATTTCGGATCATTGGCATCTCCTGCGATGAGGCTGAGTCTTTGGGCCTCTCACTCTCTCTCACCGCAGGCTGGTCGGTGGTCTTTCTGTGTTCTACCGTCTCCCCTCCAGCGTCGCCCCCCCTGCTCTCTCTGCGATTTGTCCCAACCACATTTCTGCAGGGTGCTCAAGGTCCGCCAACAACCCCCTTCTGGTCAAACTACCAAAATCACGAATCACTGCTCATCTTCACTTTTTCATTCCTCTTTTTTCCCGCCTTTGGAATAAACTCCCTCAATCTATTCAATCCCATTCTTCCCTCCAGCCCTTCAAAACAGCTGTTCACCACCACTTCTTATCTTCCCCCATCCAAATCCTCGATCTTTTCTACCCCCGATAATTCACCCAAACCCACCTCCTTCAAATTCCCTGCTTTCCTTCCTGAAAGTCCCTGTAATGTCCATCTTCTATTCCCCATCTTCCCCGCCCCATCCCTCTCCCTTACACAGATCTCCTAATGTCTCTGTTCCCCACTGTTTTGTCCTTCCCACTCCCGCCCCTCTTGTCTCATGCCCCCTTGCTGTGCGTTGTGTGTTAGCTCTCACATGAGCCTCGACAAGGTATAAAAAAGAAAGAAAAACATCATTTAAATTGACATTACCCAGGATGTTGAGGGACACAGAATTCTTTACATCAGCAAAGATAATCAAAATGTTTCATTCATCAGTTTTCGATTCAGTTTTGGACACATGTTTCTGTCTTCAGGCTTAATCAGCAGGAGAAAATGAGATTGGAATGCACGAGAAGTGGCAGCCATTGCAGGAGGCGAGTTTGATCCTGATAGTGTGAAAGCACGGCAAGGTGGTTGACAGACTCAAATGTGCAGGAGAGGTCTTGTGAAATGGCCATGACTTATTGCATGAGTGTGTCTGTCCATTGTTATTCTAAATATTCTATTTCAGCACAACATAAGTACATAAAACATAGAAGATATATGACACGGGATGCTCAGCATCCCTGCACTGACGAAACTAGTCCAGCTTGTTCACATCCCTGCACTGGCCGGACTAGTCCGGCTTCTTCACATCTCTACACTGACGAGACTAGTCTAGCTTGTTTACATCCCTGCACTGATGAGACTAATCCGGTTTGTTCACATCCCTGCACTGACGAAACTAGTCCGGCTTGATTGCATCCCTGCACTGGCTAATCTGTCTTGTTCACATCGTTGCACTGACTAGACTAGTCCGTCTTGAACACATCCCTGCACTGACGAAATTAGTCCGGCTTGATCACATCCCTGCACTGACTAAACTAGGCCAGCTTGATCGCATTCCTGCACTGATTCGTCTGGTGGTGATCTCTCCACAGGCTCTGTCCTCGGAGCTTGTATTGGAGAATTCGAAGCCTCCTGAGGGTGTGAGTATGACATACACGGCCTACTGTAAGCACGGGCAGGTGTTCACAGGGGAAGCTGGACGCCGCTGCTTGAACATCCAAATTGGAGACGAGGTTTGGTACTCACAAGCATTACTCTCCTCCTTTGTAGAAATTCCATCACATCTGTATTTGCATTCATCATGAATAGATATAGTAACTAAGCAAGTTGTGCAAACAATTTTATTGAATGAATTTATCTTTGATCAAAGGCATACGGAAACTTTTTTTCTTGTATTAACCACACACAAAACGACTCGAATCAGCAAAGCACCATGTGATTTATTGCCGGCACTCACTTGTTATTGTGGTCTTTTACTGGAGAGCTTAACAGACCGCATTGTCTGTGATTGGGTTTTGATCTCAACCTGCTGATTGACTTGGGTTTTGATCTCAACGTGATGATTGATTTGGGTTTTGATCTCAACGTGATGATTGATTTGGGTTTTGATCTCAACATGATGATTGATTTGGGTTTTGATCTCAACGTGATGATTGATTTGGGTTTTGATCACAACCTGCTGATTGATTTGGGTTTTGATCTCAACGTGATGATTGATTTGGGTTTTGATCACAACCTGCTGATTGATTTGGGTTTTGATCACAACTTGCTGATTGATTTGGGTTTTGATCACAACCTGCTGATTGATTTGGCTTTTGATCTCAACCTGCTGATTGATTTTTCTTTTGATCTCAACCTGCTGATTGATTTTTCTTTTGATCTTGTGGAAGAAAAATAATTATAATTCATGTACTCTCAATTATAATTGTTGCTGGTACTTTATAAATTTAATTTTTGTACTATCGTCGAATTGGCTGTCAGTAACGTTTCCCTTTTCCGAAGAGTCTTTTGACCTACATATTGATAAAGGAATATCTTGCGATGAAAAAGGTCTTGTTCGCTGTATCGAAACAGGGTGGCCTTGTTGATAACATTGCAACTTTTGCCATGATTGTGTCATTCTCTCCCTCCCACCCAAAGTGGACATGTGTTGCAGTTCTGAGTTCTTTTTCCTGATGATTATCAGCTCATCTCGTAGTTGAATTGCCAAACGTCTCACCCTCCCATTTTTTGGAAGTCAAATTGTTTAAAAGGGATTACTTCGGGTTTCTGCTTCAGTGAAGTCCATTCGAATGTTTCAGTCAATCATTGAATGTTCTTCCTCCGTAGATACAAAATTAAAGATTCTTCTTTGGTATGCTGATCCAATGTGGAAATTGAATTCTTTTCCACAATTTCAACCTGCTGATTTATTTGGGTTTTGATCACAACTTGCTGATTGATTTGGGTTTTCATTTCAACCGGCGGATTGATTTGGGTTTTCATTTCAACCGGCGGATTGATTTGGGTTTTATCTGAACGACTTGCCTGGTGTTAGCTTAATGGCTTGAGTGGTGGGCTTGGGATTCTAGGGTCTTGAGTTTAAATCCTGCTTTCTGTTGAATTAATACCAGGTGGGTTTAACTCAGCATGTCATCCTTCTGAGGTCAGCCAAATGAGTGCCAGCATGCTGGTATCTTGTGTCGGAGTGGCGACTCATCCAGGATTGCACTCAATAGCCAAGGAGACTGCTTAGGCAGCACCAACACTCTGCACAGAGCATGATCCCAATGGATGGATGGCTGGATGTATGAACGACTTGCTTAGTCGGTGGATGTGTCTTTAATTCTTGGTGCTCTTGCATTTACTCCATTTCCACCATGATTGACAGTTCTAGAATTTTTAGTTTTGATTATTTATTAAACAAGTTTTATATTTCATATAGACCTGTATAACAGAGGTCATGACATTGCCTTCCTCTATACCACTCTGATCGCTGTAGGTGAAATTCCACGTGAAAGTTCAAACACGTGGCTGTCCTGCCAATGGCAATGACATTGTCATGGAGATCCGGCCGCTGGGTTTCGATGAACGGCTGTGGCTCAGGCTGCAGTTTGTGTGCCTGTGCAAGTGTCAGCAGTCTTCCAAACTTGGCAGTCCCGATTGTCATTTTGGCAATGGAAGCATGGAGTGCGGTGCCTGCAGGTACGTGATTCACCTGACGTGTTCCTCACATTGCTTTGTGATTTATCTTACTTATCTGACATCACAAAGGTGTCCACAGTCGAATGGCCTTGATGGAAAATGTTTACTACATGTAATACAGAGGTAGACACGTGAGAATAGCAAATGCTTTGAGGCAATAATGGGATATTTTTTGTACATATTGGTCCTCAAATTGACATTCCAGGTTTGTAGAACTTGAGTTGGTTGCTCAAGAGCAAAGTTTACTGAATTAGACTTTCCTTATTTGAATCTCCTGACCTGAGACTTAGAAGCTCAAAATGCATTTGATTGGCTTGGTAGTGCACATCATACTCCCCAAAACCAGATACTTTTCCACGAACAATTTTTTTCGTGTGACCCTGATGTGGTAGAAGCAGTTTTGTGGTGTTGCAGGTGTAACGAGGGCCGGTTAGGACGAGAGTGCGAGTGTAGTTCCGATGCTGTGCCGAGCACCGATATGGACGCATCGTGCCGTCCGGACAACTCGTCGGAGATGGTGTGCAGCGGACGCGGAGACTGCCTGTGCGGTGAATGTGTGTGTCACGGACGAGAAAACCTGGGAGAGCTGCTCTACGGAAAGTACTGCGAATGTGACAACTTCTCATGTGACCGAACTGCAGGCATTATGTGTGGCGGTACAGACGGTTGGTGGAAGGGGGGTGGGGGGGTGGAGTGGCGAGGATGGTATGGGGTGGAGTTGAGAAACATGACGTGTTAGAAGAATGTATTTAAAGTTAAGTTCAAATCCAATACACCTTTTCCTTGAGGAACATGCGTTTCATGATTGCAAAAGATGGAGTGACATTCTCGATCATTAGGACGAGTGAAGGGACAAAAACTTGTGAAGTGAAAGGCGTTTAAGAGTTGGAGCGTGTAGAATCGCTAAACGTGCGATGATCACCCATTCAAAGTTAGTCGCCAATCGTTGAAGAGCGATTAACGAATGCGCGAATCAAAACCTAATGACAAGTGTTTAAATCGCGACGAAACTTCTACATTTCAGCGAGGGCATGTTTACGAGTGTGCTTTAGGCCATATAGCAAGCATTATGCAGAAATGGTATCATAGAACTGCAGTTATACTCTAATATACAGGGTGGGGCATTTATATCTGACACATTTGTTGGTGCTGTAAAATTGAATGAACACCATAAATAATGCATATTGCACATGGTTTGAAAGCACACAGATCAGAAATTATGCTGAGACATAACGCAGTCACTTAATTATATCTGACAAATGGGCCCAATTGATTTTCCCGGTTCTGGTTTTTGAGGCCATGGTTCGTTCTCTCCAGGGGACTGCCAACTTTCTTAAAGATAAGTTTCTGGTCGTTGTTCGTCGCATTTTGATTGTTTATTTTGTTGCCTTCATGTTTACTGTGTGTTCATAGTTCGGTTTTGTTTCAAAATTTGTGCAGTTTGATGAGTTTTCATCGGACTTGTCATATAATGTTTCCATGAGGCCTACCCGTGTTCCTATCCATGTGCATGGTCGTGTTTTTTTTTTTAATTTTCTCCCTATTACCATCAGTTTCTATTTTAACCACCCCCACCGTCCTTCTATCCCTCCCAACGATACACTCTGTTTCATGTCTTAAAATATAAAAAAAACAACAAGAAATCTTTTCCTTTCTCACCTCATTCCCACTTCATCCCACCTCCTTAAATCGACCTCCCTCAATTCTCCCCTCTCACACCACCCTTTCAACTCTCACCACTCACTCCGCCTTCTCAAAGTTGCCCCCCTCCACATCGACAACACTGTCTCCTTCCCCCAACCTCTCTTCCAGATTTCCTCCACCTCCTCCAATCTCCCACTTCCCTTTGTCCCCTTTCTTGTTACTCCCCACTACCACTCATCCCTTCACCACCTAGCCCTTTGTCCTCCTCCCCATCCGACCCTTTCTCCTTGCTCTTCTACAATCTGTCATCAATTCTCATGACCTCCACCTCTCCTCTCTCACACCACGCTCCCCCTCACCTCCACTGCACACAAAGCATCCTTCCTCAACAGTGTGGACCCCAAACATCTGGGGCCTTCACTCTAACCTGACTGATCTCTTCATTCAGGTTGCCACTGACAAACCAGACATAATCTGCCAAACAGAAACTTTCCTCCTTCAAGAAGTCTCTGACTCTTTTGTTTCTCTCCCTGGTTACTCCCTCCTCCAGTATGACAGACCTGAGCCTCTTCCTCGTGGTGGAGTTGTTCTCTTCATGAAAAACTCTATTCCTCACTTTCCATGCACTGCCCTCACTCCTCCACACCACCAGGAATACCTCTGGCTACGGCTTCCCCTCCACTCCCACCTTATGTTTACATGTGTACTGTACCGTCCAAAAAACAGTGATGACTCCATTTACATTTCGCTCACCAAAAACATGGAACAACTTCAATCCACTCATCCAAACTATCTTCCTCATATGTGGTGACTTCAATTGTCATCACGCCAGTTGGCTGTGTGGGTACCTCTCTCACCTGCCACGGCACTTCAGCAAAGGACTTCTGCAACTCATTGGGACTGACTCAATCTGTCAAATTCCCGACCCGGATCTCAGCCAATGGCACTTCATCTCTTCTGGATTTGATTTTGACCAATTTCCCAGAAAATATTTGCTGTTATTCCTTGCTCCAATTGGATCATCTGACCATATGCTTGCCAAAGTAGACATCTCTCTGGCAGTTATTAGAGAACCACCTCAGCACTGACGAGTCTGGCAATTCACTCAGGCCAACTGGCAGGGACTTCAAGCAGTCATAAAACTTCAAGACTGGTTTCCCATCTGTACTTTTTCCACCATCAACTCATCGAAGGAATTCTTTCAAAGAAACTTGCTCTCTCTCTCATGCACAGATTTATCCCATGTCGTCTTCAGTTGTCCTACCCTTCCTCTCGCTTATGGTACTCTGAAGCTTGTGGAGAGGCAGTTGTCCTGAAACAACTTGCGTTCACCTCATGGAAGGCAAATCCCACTGAAGGCAATCTCAGTTCCTTCCACAAAGTTTGGAACAAGTGTGTGTTCCCTGAGAAGACCCAGGAGACAACATCTTTCTCATCTCAAGTCTGAACTCTCAAATTTGCCTTCCTCGTCCAAATCCTGGTGGTGTCTCATTAAGTCTGTTTTTGGTACATGTTCCCCCTCCGTCCCCACCCATACCTCAAATGGCTGCACAGCTGACACTGCACGTGAAAGGGCTGAATGCCTAAACTCTGTGTTAACTTCGAAATCTTGTGTTCCAAACCCATCGCTTTCTGTACCCACCTTACCCAGTCAAACCCAGCTGTCCCTGGATTATGTGTCCTTTTCTCCTGACAAGGTGGAGAACTTGCTATGAAACCTCGACTCAGATTCTGCAACCGGTCCAGACGGCATCAGCCCACATGTTCTAAAAACCTGCGCCACTGCTCTTGCTCACCCTCTCTCTGTTCTATTCACCCCCTCATTTTCTCAAGGTGATCTGCCACCTGCTTGGAAATCAGCAAACATTACTACTATGCATAAAAAAGGTACAAAAACTGACCCCTGCGACTGCAGATCAATCACCCTCCCACCAATCATCAGCAAAGTTATGGAATCCATCATCACTTCCGACATCAAATCCTTCCTCTTCTCTAATGGCTTGATTTCCGATCATCAATTTAGATTTAGACCAGGTTACTCAACCCTGGACATGCTACTTCTGCCTTCCCAACAATGGATGGAGCCCTCAATACCAAACATGCGATCACAGCTATCTCCCTTGACATATCACGAGTTTTTGATATGGTCTCGCACCCTGCCCTGCTCACTAAACTCTGTTCACAAGTCTCCAAAGCAATCTCCACTCATGGCTCATGGACTTCCTCTCCTGTCATAGTCAATGCGTGGCTCTTCATGGAATTCTCTCATCTCCTCTTCCCGTCCAGGCTGGAGTTCCTCAAAGCAGCATTCTGGGTTCTGTTATTTTCTTGGTTTTCATCAATGATCTCTCCGACTCTTTGGAAAGACCTCTTTATCTCTTTGCTGATGACTCCACCCTCTGCCGTACCATCTCTCATCCCTCTGACCGGTAGGGAGCAGCCTCTTCACTCTCTGGAGAGCTGGGTAAAATCACAAGCTGGTCAAACACTGAGAATGTCTTTCAATCCTGACAAATCTCACATCCTCACCCTGTCTCTCTGAAAGGACAATCTGGACCCCCCACCCTCCCCTCCAGTCGACTTTCTCAACACTCCTCTTGGAGAAGTCCTTTCATTCAAGATTTTGGTTCTCACCATCTGCCAGAATCTTTCCTGGGAAAGCCACATCTCCAAGCTGGCTTCCAAAGCCAGGCGCCGACTGGACATCCTACGTTGTTCAAAGTCCTTCCTTGGCACACCTGAGCTTCCAACCATTTACAAAGCTTTTATCCACAGCTTGATGGAGTGTTACTTCCCCCTCCAGAGTGGTGCTCCTGCCTCACACCTAGCTCGACTTCATGCTGTGGAAACCAAGGCTTTTAAGATCATTGGTATCTCCCATGATGAAGCCGAGTCCTTGGGTCTGGTCTTTCTGTCTTCTACCATCTTAAGACCTTTAGATTTTGACTCGCGTGTGTTCTTGGTGTTGGTGGTCTTTCTGTGTTCTACCATATCCTCTCCAGCCTTGCCCCCATGCTCTGTCTGTGATCTGTCTCCCTGTATTTCCTCAAGGAGCTAAGGTCCGCCAAAAAACCCCTTTTGGTGAAACTGCCAAAATCAAGAATCGCTGCTCACCTTCACTCTTTCATTCCTCTTTTTACGCACCTCTGGAACAAACTCCCACACACTCTTCAATCCCACTCCTGCCTCCAGGTCTTCAAAGCAGCTGTTCAGCACCATCTCATATCTTCCCCCATCCAAAAATCTTGATCTTTCCTACCTCCGTTATTCCACCCCAAACCCACATCCTTCAAATTCCCTGTTTTGCTTCCTGAACGTCCCTGAAGTACCATCTTGTTTAACCCCGTGTACCCCGCCCCACTCCTCTCCTTTCAACAGATCTCCTATTGTCTTTGTTCCCCACTATTTTGTGCTTCCTTCTCCCACCCCTCGTCTCCTGTCTTGTTATGGGTTCCTGTGTTTTAGCTCTTACGTGAGCCTCAACTTGGTATTCAAAAAGAAAAAGGAATTGTTGCATTTGCAAATCAGAATATTGTTCAATACTGCATGCAATGTGTCTTGAGCAATTGTGTGCATGGTTGCATTTATGTTTGCCTTCAATTATTTGGTACGTACAGGTGAATTCTCATCTGTATAGTAGTTCATCATTCAAAACTTTAAGGCTCACTTGCAACACTTGGAAAAACAATATTAGCTGTGCTCTTATTGTTTCCCGCCAAAATGACGACAGAGTCGGATATAAATGCCCCACCTTCTACTTCCTGACAGTTTAAGTTAACTTTAGATTCACGATGGGTTACCCTATTGTAGTTTATGTCCTGCAGTAAGGATTGCTGGTAACTGAAGTGATTACAGTTCTAACTAGATGGTATTCATAGAATACATACCCTGTGCAGTCTTGAGAAGGACTTGGTGCGAGCCAACTCTTTTTTTTTAACTTTGGGAATTAAGCTTTGTTTTATTCACCATGTAAGTTTTAAGGTGTGAATGTCATCCAAGTAATATATGCTGGATCAAATGGTCATGGAACAAGTGGTAATGTTTAAATTTCCTCTGTCGAACGGTTTTCGATGTACGCTCTTAACAAAATGCAGACATGTACGGACGTGACCAATTGCTCAACCCTGCTTTTTGGTTCATGTCCGCAGGGTAAAAACCACTCAAAGAACGACACTTGGCAAAACAGAACAAAGGAGAACAACACTCAGTAGAGCGTATACCTCCGCCAGGGTGAACAGTTTACGATTTGTATCACACTGGTCCATTAGATCTGAATCGAAATTGGCTTGTTCTCATCACTGAACGCATAGTTTTGTCATAACTCGTTCAGAACTTTTTGACATATCATTATATATATATATATATATATATATATATATATATATATATATATATATATATATATATATATATATATTGTTGTGGGCCGGGGGTCAGGTGAGAAGACTACTGGGAGGGGGGGGGGAGTTATCTCGGCTCCCACCAGACTCCCCGGAATTGTAGGCCGTCGCACACGGATAATTCCGTGACGCGGCGGGTCGCTTAACTGACCGTGGACAACAATAACTCAACTGCGTGACCTCGGGTAAACCCGTCTGTGGGTTAATCGGGTTACCTAATTAATCACATGATTTAATTACTGGGGAACACGCCCTCGGTACGCCTTGTCCGAACCGAATCACTCCACTGGACTGGATGACTTTACCGGATCAGATGCAGCTGAGCGACACTGCCAATGACGTACCGGCTAAAAGGAATGAATTGTTGGGAATAAAGTCCCGGCTAAACTAGGATTCGGACCATGCTGGATCAATAGAAGAAAACACAAAAACGAGCAGGGAACATTCCAAATAATTTATTAACAATTGGCGAGGAATGGTATGTGGCACGATCAGGATTTATTGAGGTGTGTTGTGCAGAGATAGGGGAGTGAGAGGTATGGTGAAGCAAATAAACAGGCAACTTACAAAAGCGGACACAGAGCACACTTAACGAGAAAATAATAACAATAACGATCTTCTGCAATCTTACTTAAGCAGACAGGTGCCAGGAAACACACACACACACACACACACACACACACACACACACACACACACACACACACACACACACACACACACACACACACACACACACACACACACACACCCCGATGAAGACGGAGTATTGGAACAAGAAGGTAGAGGAGTTGAGGATGCGATCTCTGTTCCTTTGTTCTTGATTGCATGACGCGCCACCAATACGTTTCGGGGGGGGGGGGTGTGATGCTCCACGGTGCTGTACGCGGCAGCTAGCGTGTCGTCTCTGGCTTCAGCAGCGCATGCGGAGACCGTGTTCATGAAGGAGGGGCTTGAGTGGCGAAGGGGTGGGGTCCAGAGTGTGTGGGAGGTGGGACCAGGAAGGCGCTTGGGGTCAACGTCATGTGGGCAGAGATGAGGATGCAGAGTCCAAGCAGCAGGAGGCGCGTCGTGCTGAGAGACGAGGGCGAGGCGATAGAGGCGGAGTCCAGGAAGAAGGAGGCGGGTCGTGGCGATGTCGACGAAGGCGAGACCAGGCCGAGATAGCGAAAGAAGAAAGAAAAAGGTGGAGGGACTGCTCCGACCTTTATAGGACTTGCAGCGTGGGGGGGGGGAGGGGCCACCCCGAAGTGAAAGGTCATGACCTGCAGCGGGCGCCCCGATTGGCCCTGACCCCTCACGTGGCCCGCTAACTTTGGCTGGAAACCGCCTCACTTCGTTTCCGGCAAGGCCATCTCAGACAGTGGCAATATTCCGCTCCAACCCCAAGACATGAGACAAATCGCTCATGCTGAAATTAGCACGCGAGTCGTCCTGCAAAAACCCTGGGCCACACCCCGGCGACCGGCCAAGGGTCCCGCATGCCAGCTCGGGCGTCCGACCAACGCAGATCAACGCGCCCGCTCCGCGCGCACCAATGTGGCCCGCACTGTACATTCCCCGGCTCGATCGCAGCTTCGCTGGAGGTAGAGACGAGAAGACGTTCACCATCCGTGGGGAATCCGCTGCTGCCAGCGATGGCTGAAGGTACATTGTTATGGATAAATCCATGCATGTTTCGCGAGTGGCGTACGTGTCTGCCTTCGAGCACATTCCATACAGTACGCGCGGTTCGGCCATTATGCAGGTGGTCAGTGCTTGTGTTTGTTCGATTCAGCTCCCGTGTGCATGGGGCGAACACTGATATGTATCAGATATTTGGTTGAAAAGGAATGCGCCGCTTTTACTCTGCACACTCGTATCCTGCCCAACATGGCGTGGAGTCATCTTTATCGGTCTCCGTATGCGTTTCGTGCAGCGTGGGCGTCGTGCTGGCTGTGTATCCTGTGTTGTGAGAAACACCATTCGTGCAGCCTCTGAAGAGGTATTCATTCGTATGCCTTTTAATGCAACCAGCGTTTTATCTTTCCCATATCTTTTGATTGCATCTTCCCCAGATCATCGGAAGCTCGAGTTGATAATCCCACACTGTGAAGTGCACTATATGACTCGCTGCACACGTTGGGTTTCGGGCTCGCTTGGGAACGAGGGCTCTGCGCCGTTGTTTCCTCACAGAGGCGCCACACACGCTGGCCTCCATGAGGACCCACCTCACAGCGAAGGTGCGCGTCGCTCAGATTTACCTCAGGAATAATCAGACGAAAAGAAGAGTAGGGACGGAATGAAGAAAAAAAATGATGTAAGCAAATTCAGCTGTTGTTACTGATTTGGAAGCCATCTGCACACAGACAGTCAGAATCCCCGTAGTTTAGTTATTTCGATAAGTATGTGTTTATAGTTAGAATCCTTCCTTCTGTCTAATGGGAATTACATGTGTGTGCTACGAGTTATTTTTTTAGCTAGGTTTTTCCTCAACAACTACTACTGCTACATCCACTACAACAACGCCACCATCCCGTACTCGACCGGTCGCCATTGCCCACGTGTTTTCGGCTGAAGGCGTGGGCAGAGCCTCCAACCCCTCAGATCGAGGCTCCGTCCCAAGGAAGGGCATGGACCGTTTCCTCCAGCCAATGAGCGAAGGGCGAGCATGACACGTACGCCCCAGCCAATTAGGAGGTGACCAAGAGTCATTCGACAACCGCTCATCCAATCAGGAGGTGAGTGGCGAGGGAAGAGACCCCTCTCACCTCAGAGGAGTAGAGTGGTTGTCTGGACCAGTGTTGGGCAGACAAGGGTGCGTTCTGCAGGATCATGGCGAGTGCGTTCTGCAGGATCGTGGCGATTGCGGTCTGCGGTCTTGGTGGTGAGTGCAGCTTGATCTGGGTCATGGGTTCGAGTCCCACTGTGGTGTTTTGCGTTGAAGCACTCGAGCTGGGATCCCCGTTCCCGTCCATGGACTCTGAGCTCCACAAGTGCGAGTCCGGTGAAACTGCACCAGGCGGAGAGGTACCCGGCTCCACCGAAAATAGACCCACGAGGTCCATTTTCGCGTGCGTGCGTGCGTGCGTGCGTGCGTGTGTCCGTGGGCCCTGTCTGTAAGTAGAATTGTATAAGTGTTTTCCTTTCATTGTACATTACATTTCATTATTTGGATAGCTCTGCTCTGTGTGCCCCCCTTCCCAATTATTGTTATAAATAAACCCCTGTTAAATGTACCAGCTCGTTTTCTGTGCCTTCCTCCATTAGCCTAGCATGGTGCATATTGCGAATTAGTAAGGCCGTTCCTGCCGTAAATTGTTAATTTGGTCCGGCGCGGCTTTGGTAACTTCCGCTCGGTTATGCCAGATCCGAGTCGGTGATAGCAACTTGATTCGGATAAAGTTGGCCGAGGGTGTGGTTTCCCTGGTAGTTGGACGACGTGGGTATTTAGGTATATTGAAATTAGGCAATTAACCCTACCCCACGCCATCAAAATATTGGTGACCACGGTCCTCAAAGTGACCTGTGACCTTTCGGAGTTGTCCGAGAGTCATGACCTAAATTCCGGGTACTTGGTGGGAGATGACTCCACTGCTCCACCGAGTGGTCATTTATCGCCACCGAACCCCGGCCCACAACACTATTGGATCATCACAACCCACTCCCTTGTCCCGCGAGACAAAAGGAAAGGGACTATCTACACGGATAATAATGGAATAACTGTCTTGGGAGCACCATCTGTTGGATGCATGCGGTTCCAAGAACCGCAACAACATATATGTATATATATGTATATATATATATATATATAGTTACGGATTCGCGCCCGCCGGCGTGCGGACGGCCACGTAACTCGAATCGCGGCACGTCGCCCACCGGACGGACAATCCAGTCGTGACCCTCTCGGACTAACGCCGGGAACCAGTCACGGGTGGACCTTTCGGTCTCACCGCGATCGAGCCAATCGGCCCCCGCGTGGGATAGGGTTGCTCGCCAAATTCGACCTACCTAAGTACCCACACGGAGGGTAGACCGGGCGATTGCACCTCGCCGCAGGTCGACTTCGGACACGGGCCACTTAAGCGACCCGTTCCGTACTATCGGGATAACCGAGCGGTGTTATCGTCGGCCTCGACGGTTCGATTAATTATCGGGCGTATTCAGCCCACTACCAACCCTTTACGTGAAGCAAGATGAGGATTCAATGAGAGAAATGACGAAGCGAAGCGGGAAAACAGTTCAACATAAAGCACATTTATTCGCGATGAACGGAAAGCACACATATACAATTCCACCAAAAGCACATAGAAAAGGAGAAAACAAAAAGCAAATGCGACAATGCAGATCTAATACCGATTACGCGAGCACACGGCAACACTTATACAATTTTACTTCACAGACGGCGCCGACAACACACATTCCCAAAGCAAAAGAAAAGAGAACCACCCTCCAGGATGAGGGGGTAGGCGGGCCTGGGGCCGAGACCGTGTCGGGCCTACCCGTCTGGTGATGAGACGCGGAGCGGCGGTGGTGCCTCAACTCCGCGGGCCTCGCGGACAGTGTCTGGTAGGGGGTGGGAAGGGGGCCCCCTTGGTCGCACTATCTCAGCGTGGGGGGAAACAGGAGGGGGTTGCTGATGCTCGGGGAAAGGAGGATTTTTACTCTGTCTCGGGTCCCGCGACGAGCGTCTCCACCTCGACCAGGTCGCGCCGTCGGCCTCCCTGGTGTGCAGCTCCCGGCACCGACGCGAGCACCCCCT